>NW_004567108.1:35048510-35080283 GCF_000260355.1 Condylura cristata
AGAGAAAGTGCTGTGTGTTTTCTATCTTCTAGTGAAAATGTCATTTTTAATTTCCCCACAAAAGCCTTTGCATATATGCCTGCAATGCTGAATCTTCACCTCACCTCCAAGCCAGTTAGATTACTCCTGCTCATTACCAGATAACAGTTCAACATCACTTCCTTAGGGATGCCTTTTCTGATCCTTCCTGTTAATCAGTCTCCTTTTAAAATATGATTTTAGTTATAATTTTATACTTGTGTAGGTGTTTATCCCATTAATGTCTGTCTCCCACACAAGACTGAAACCTCAGTAGCACTAAGGTTATGTTTCAGGCTGAATAGCTCTGATGTAGAAGGTGCGAGTGTGTCAAGTGTGTACATAGTTATGTATATGCAGATATGCATGTTTGAGATTACATGAAAAATATTTTGAATCACCTGTGCTCTTTGGTTCCTAAGGATTTCTTCAAAGACCGAATTTACCAAGTTTTCTATTCAAGATTGTACATCTGTAAGTAGCCTCCATTGTCATCTTCAGCTTTAGACTCACCTCTCCTCTGAAGTGCTGCAAGGAAGGAATAAGCAGTGGGGTCTGTGAAAAACAAATCCACTGTTTATCTCCTAAAGAAGGGAGCAACTTCAGACATTGGCTCCCTGAAGAAAGGGTCTTTAGCAACTGCTCTCGGAAATGAACCTGACTAAAAGCCATGTGCACTTTCTTCTGCCTCAGAGCATTGAAAATATGTATTTCTGTTGTCAAAATAGCCCAGAATTCCCTAGTATGTTTGGAAACTAGGCATTTTAATGGAGAGAAGGAAAAAGGGAAACTTAGCATTTCAAATTTTCAGTTTAATAGCAATAACAACAATCTAAGAGCTCCTGTTGGAGGATGCTTAAGAAGAGGGATTGAATGTAAATCCAGGGAATTATCTAGGTTCTTTGTGAGGACTGGTGAGGCCTCATTTGGATACTAAATGCACAATTCCAGTCACCTTATTATAAAAGGATATAGAAATGGAGAGGATACAACAGAGGGCAATGAGACCACACAGGGATTTAAGGATCTTAGCTATTTTGAGTGATATTCTTTGGAAAAGAAGAGATTTAGTCAGAACTCATTATAATATAGACAATTCTGAAGGGAATGGAGAGGATAATTGTTTCAAGGCTATTTGAGTTAGTGTCAAATTCAAGAACAAAGGGTTAGTAACTTAAGCTAAGAAAATGAATTTAGATAGGCATTTTCTGAATTGAGCATAAATTATATAAAACAAAGGACTAGGATGATAAAAACAAGAGACAAAAAGATTTTTTTTTAAAGATTTTATTTTATTTGTACATACAGAACTGGGGTACAGGCCAGAGGCTCAGGGGCTGTGAGAGGCTTCACCAGAGACAGAGTGGGGAGCAGAACAGGCAGATCTACGAAGTACACTGCTGAGGGGAGCAGCAAGTGGGCCAGGAGATGTCTGCCATGCCATGTGGTCACCTCCGGGGCAGGCAGGGATCTAACTCATGTGGAAGTGGCTTTAGCTTCTTAATGCAGTGCTTTAACCCTCTGTGCCACTAGGGAGGGCCAAGAGAGACAAAGATTTTTTAGAGGAAGAAACGTAATTTTTCCAATTTGGTTCCTTTGCACTAAATAATGAAGAGTGATGATTTTTTTTTCTTTTCTGCTTTGAACAAGTATATCGTTAGCGGCAGTGTTAATATTAAAAAAGGGCTAGAATAGCTATTTATAGTGCTAAAGGAAGTTGCTAACATCAGGGAAAGTCCACATGGTTGAGATCTTGTTGGTTTTTCTCCACCTCAAAACATCATAGGTTTCTGAGCTGAAGCTGCCACAGTTACCATATTGTCATTGCATACTTGCCAAACCTGGTGAAATTCTACTTTGTACATATTGTAACAAACCAGTAGCTTCCAATATGACAAATACTAATTTCCTTAGGTTAAAAGAGGAATAACAATATAGTATATTTTAAAATATTGACTGTAAGTAGTGGTGTGTTTCATCCTGATCTTAAGAACTATTATGCAGTTCAGACAACATTGATGAAGCACCAACTATGTGCTAGTCTCTACAGAATATTCAGTGCCTACGTGTAAGTTGCCTCATAGGTGTTTGCTGAAGAGATAGCATACATATCCTCAGTGCCATTTTGTGACATAATGACCATAGTACAAAAATCAACAGTATAAATAGTATTGTGGGGATAGAGTGGAGGTGCCATTTGAGCAACAGGTAAGAGAATAGTGACTAAGGGACAGGATCGATTCAGTTTGAAATGCTGCTCCATTGCTGGCTGTGTCCTCTTGGGCAAGTCACCTCTTAGATCTCTAGTACTTCCATCTTTGAAATGAGAGTGGTAGCACCACTCTCCCTCCCCAAGACTGAGTGGGGATTAAATTGAATTGATAAATGTAAATCATACATTATTAGTACATAATGGACATTCAAAAATGGCAGCTGCACTAATGCGGTTGAAATCATGAGAACAGAATGGACAAAGGTCAGGGTATAGAAGCATCTATCTAATGTGTTCAATGGGTTCATAGGTGTTACTTTAATTCTCTAAGCTTCCATTTATGCATCTCTAACATGGGAGATAATAATGCCCATGTCGTAGTGTTGTTGTATTCAGTATAGAGTGATTAGTGCAGTGACTTGCATTTGCTAGGGACTTAGTATTTCCTGTTACTGTTACAACTTGCTTCAATGAGAAATGTCCAAACCTATTTTAACCTAGCTTCATCTTCCCCACCCTTGGTTTTAACAAGTGGTTGGAAATGAAACATTTTTGTCCCCATTTACCTTACTGTCCTTACTGTCATTTCCTTATGTGTTACTAAAAACAATGAAATCTGCCTAAAGAGAGTCTCATTTGTGTGACAGATAAAAATTAAGTAGCACAGGCCCTCCCTGGTGGCGCAGCGGGTTAAAGCACAGCACTGAGAATCTGAAGCCACTTCTGCATGAGTTCGATTCCCGCCTGCCCCGGAGGTGACCACATGGCGAGGCAGACCTCTCCTGACCCGCCCACTGCTCCCCTCAGCAGTGTACTTCGTCCATCTGCCTGTTCTGCTCCCCACTCTGTCTCTGGTGAAGCCTCTCACCGCCCCTGATCCTCTGGCCTGTACCCAAGTTCTGTATGCACAAATAAATAAATCTTTAAAAAAAAATTAAAAAAATTAAAAAAAAAAAAAAAAAATAAAAAAATAATAAAAAAAAATAAAATAAAAAAAATTAAGTAGCACAGACCTACATGTCACAGTATATCAAGGCCCAGTAACAGTTCATCAGAGGCAAGTTTTTTTTTTTAATCTCTGTAGTTTATAAACCTAAAACAGATTATCTGACAGGGAATCATAATATTGAAAACCGGTGGTTTAATTTTTTATTATGGAAAATTCTAAATATATACAAAAAGTTCCAAATACAATCAAAAGTCATTTAATACAGTAAACTTTCATGAAATCCATTTTGTAGCTTTAACCAGTATCAGCATCTGACATTACCTTGTCACCTCATCATCACACCCACATTCCCTCCTTGACTGGAGTATTTTTTAAAATTACAGAAGTATTTTATTTAAATAATTTTTTACATCATTCTTTATTTTTATACAATGTATGCTTTTTCATTCTCAATTGTAATCCCATGGACTTCCCACCACCAATTCATTCATATGCCATCACCATAGTACCATGTGCTAGTCCTGTTTTGATCCTGTCCCCTCTCCTCCAACCCTCATAGAATGTCTCTGGTTTATATTTTGTTGATTTTAGCTTTTACTTCATTACAATTATTCTTTTTTTTTATTCCCTAATCACTTACACTCCTGCTGTGAGTGAAACTATCTGGTATTTTTCTTTTTCTTTCTGTCTTATTTCGCCAAACATGATCCATTCCAGCTCAATCTATGTTGCCACAAATGGCATGAGTTTATCTTTTTTGATTGCTGAGTAATATTCCATAGTGTATATGTACCACATCTTTTTGATCCAGTCATCTGTTTTTGGTAATTTGGGTTGATTCCATGTCTTCCCTATTGTAAATAATGCTGCAGTAAACATAGGGGTGCAGGTGTCCTTTTGAATTAATGTGATACTTAGGAGTAGAATTGCTGGATCATATGGAAGTTTCATTTTTAGCAGTTTGAAAAACCTCCAAACAGCTTTCCAAAAAGTTGAACCATTTTGCATTCCCACTCTCAGTGAAGGAGAGTTCCTTCTTCTCTACATCCTCACCAACATTTGTTGTTGCTAGTATTTTTAATATGTACCATTTTCACTGGTGTGAGATAGTATCTCATTGTGGTTTTGATTTGCATTTCCTTATTTATGTGTGATGTTGAACATTTTTTCATATGCCTGTTAGCTGTCTGCATTTCCTCTTTGGAGAAGTGTCTTTTTAACTCTTCTGCCCATTTTTTTTTTAAAGATTTATTTATTCATATACAACTGGGGTACAGGCCAGAGATGCGGAGGTTGAGAGGACTCACCAGAGACAGAGTGGGGAGCAGAACAGGCAGATCCACGAAGTACACTGCTGAGGGTGGATCTCCTCCGGGGCAGGTGGGGATCGAACTCATGAGGAAATGGCTCAAGCTTCTCAGTGCTGTGCTTTAACCCACTGCACCACCAGGGAGGGCCCCTGCCCATTTTTTGATGGGGTTGTTCACTTTATTTTTGTTGAGTTTTGTCAGCTCTTTGCATATCTTTGTGGTCAATCCTTTGTCATTAGTATTGTGTGCAAATATTTTCTCTCAATCAGTGGGCTGTCTCTTTGTTTTGGCTAATGTCTCTTTTACTGTACAGAAGCTCTTTAATTTAATGTAGTCCTAGCTGTTTATCCTTCTCTTCACTACCCTTGCTTTGAGTGATATATCTTTAAGGATGTTACTTGGATGTATGTCATGTAGTGTTTTGCCAGTATTTTCCTCTCTATATTTTATGGTTTCAGGTCTCATATCTAGTTCTTTCATCCATTTTGAGTTGGTTTTTGTGTATGGTATGAGGAAGTAGTCTAGCTTCCATTTTTTTTACATGTAGCACCCCAGTTTTCCCAGCACCATTTGTTGCACAAACTTTCTTGGTTCCATTATTTGCTCCTTTGTCAAAGATTAAATGTCCATTAAAAAAAAATGTGGGTTTATATCTGGGTTTTCTATTCAAGTCTACATAAGTATTTTCTTTTATAAATTATTTAATACATACTCCTAAAGGATAAGGACTCCTTAAAAAAAAAAAAATACAGCCATAGCCCCTCCCTGGTGGCACAACAGGTTAAAGCACAGCAACTAAGAAGCTAAAGCTACTTCAGCATGCGTTCGATCCCCGCCCTGGAGGTGATCCACATGGCGGGGCAGAAAGACCTCTCCTGACCCACCCACTATTTCCCTCAGCAGTGTACTTCATCAGTCTGTCTGTTCTGCTCCCCACTCTGTCTGTGGTGAATCCTCTTATCACCCCTGCACCTCTGGCCTGTACCCCAGATCTGTATGCATAAATAAATAAATCTTTAAAAATACACAGTCACAATGCCATCATCATACTAAACACATTAACAACAACTCCTTAACATCATCAAATATCTCATTGATACTTAATTTTTTTTTCATTTGTGATATAGTTTCTTTTTGATTGGTTTGCTGCATTCAGAATCTAAGCAGGTTATACACTCTGCATTTTGTGGATATGCCTTTCAGACATTTAAAAATCTCTTGTTTTCATTTATTCATTGAAGAAATCAGGTCATTTTTCCTATATAATTTAACAAATCCTGTATCTTACTAGTGCATTCACATTGTTAACACATTCTCCTCTTCTGTTTCTATAGTAAAATGTAGAGCTTCAATCAGATATAGGTTCTAGATTTTGGCAAGACAACTTCATTGAACATAATGACATGAGTGCTTCCTGTTTCACTAGGTGTCAACTTGTATATCACCTAAAAGAAGCCTTCCCCAACCATCTACTCTACACTAATCCCCACCATCAATATTCTTTGCATCACTTCAGCATGTTGATGTCATAGCACTCCCACTACCTTAATTATCTTATTGATTTGCTTCTTTATTTGATATCATTAATACTTTAATATGTTTAATAATTTATTTGATTTTAAGATTTATTTAATATCATTACCTAATGTAAGCTTGTCATTAGCAAAGACCTCATCTGTTTAGTCATGGTTATTTGACTTCAGTACTGAGTGTAGTGCTTGGTGCATTTTAGGAGCTTAACATATGTTTGTTGAGTGAAAACCTGATAGATTAAAGGAATAGGGAGTGAATAAGGAGTCAGTATTAGGGTGTATATGTATAGGGAGACACATTACACCAGGAGATACATAGTGTCTGGTTGCCTCTCTTTTTGTGATTTTACAGTTTATCATTAGGTTGGGGTTGTTAGTCTGATCCATCATATCAAGTTTTCTGCTGGTCTTTAACCTAATGGATTTGAGCAGCCATTAGAGATGGTTATTTAGGTCCATCATTTCATCAAGATGTTGCAAAATGATTATTTACTTTAATAAATCCTTCTGCATTTGTTAACTACAATTCTTCTGTGGAGAACTTTGCCTTAACAAGTATTTGGTTACCTCAAAATGTTGTTGAAATAACAAAGGCAGGATAAATGTTGGATTCTTTCCTTTTATTTACTAATCTCCAGACTATGAGTACCCCAAGCATCATTCAAAATTATCATTTGGTACCTTTATGCACTTAAGGATCTAATTTTTTATGTATTTCAGTATATTACACTTATATTCTTTTTGACACTTGATTCTTTCATCTTTGGGCAATAGGGACCCTTTCAAGCTGGCTTCTATGCCTTTTGATATAAACCTGGTAGTCTTTGATATAGTTATCTCACCTTCTGGTTTGACAGGGTACTCCAAGCTCACCTTCTGTAGTTACAGGATTAATCACTTCTACAAAGAATGCTGGTTTCTTTTAATGGGAAATTGATTTAATCTGACTACTAGAGTCTCATAGCTATTGAGTTAGTCATTGTTTCTAGAAGTTTTAAATACCTGCAAAAACAAAGGCCTCCATTAACAAATTTGATTTCCTTTCCCAGCAAAAAATAGTTTTTTAATATTGTTAGAATATCTGGAAATTAATTTAATTTCCCTAGGCAGGTGGTAAGAGTATAAAATGTTGCAAGAAATTACAAGTTGCCCAAGAGAAATGAAAAACAACTATTTGGGGGCGGGGGGTGTCTTAGAATAAGAACTGAGGTGGGAAGCAAACAATTGAAGGTCCTGGGAAGTAGAGGGCAAGAAAGAAGGAACTTGACTATTTGATCAGCTGTGAATATTGTTAACCAGGACCACTCCTACGAATACACGATCATGTGCGCACATGTTTACTTATGCCCCTACATGGTTCCAAGTACTTATTCCTTCCAGCTAGGACTTCACCTGGCCTCAGATTCTACTTAGAGTCACATAGATTAGTGGTTCTCACAGTGATCTTTGCAAAATTTTGACCAATCGATATAGCACAATGAAAAAATAAAAAATATTATATATTTACCAACTGTACTTTCTTGGAAAGCATCCTTCAAACTTCATTCTGAAAACAACAATGAAAACGGCTCTTGTTATATGAAGGCTTTTTCCTGCTTTGCTGCTATTGTTAAATATTTTTCTCATATGAAGTTGTGGTGATGATAGATAGCAAACTAGATGCTTTTATCATACTGGCAAACCTTTGCCTGTTTCACAGATCTGCCTTTTGAAATATGAATGGTCTGTGAAATCCAAAATTGTGGGAGCCATAGGGCCATTATCTGAAATGCTCCTGCTCTTAGGTAAACAACAGAGCATGATAGTTGGAGAAGGTAAATGTGAGTTTCTCCTCTAGCTCACTCTCTTCTAGAGGGTGAGGATGAGAAGAGTGATTGAGTTGGGCAGTACTTCAGTCTAGGTTGAACAGGACTTGGCAAAGGGTTCTAAACGGAAAAGCAGACTCAGAATGGGGTCTAGATGTTGGCTGACTGAAGCAGGAAGATGAGAGGCAACTGACCAACTCAGATTTTCCCCCTTTAGTTCAATTCAACTGGAAAACATTCACTGGAAATTTAAAAACTAGGAAATTTGAGCATTGGGGATTCAAAATGAATGTGACACAGTTTCTGCCTTTGAGGAAGTTACATAATAGCTGTAAGAGTCTGAGTTTGTAACAAAACAAAAACAGACAATTATAAACCAGAGATATCCTACAGGGAAGGGAGATAGAGAAGGAGGGAGGGAGGAACATTGGAGACTGGTGATGATGGGTGGGCAAAGTGGGGGAGGGTGAAGCATACATTATTTTTAAATGAACACTAATGTAAATAGGTATATACATTAATTTAAAAGAAAAAAAAGTTTGTGTTTGGCTAGTGGCCAAGAAACACCAGTGTACTTAGAACAGATCAGGACCCGTTCTCCACCCCTTGCCATCTTTCCATTCTCAGCCCCACCAGCTCCACTGCAGAGAGAATAGAGCTCTACGTATAAGATGGGTAAAAACACAAAGCAAAATATTTAACACAGATTTACCATCCCCCATGTTGTCTTAGAAAGAGTAGTCTAGATGGTGATGCTTACTAAGGAGCAGTTAAGCATTGAGGTTACACAGCTGTGACCCATGCCCTCTGACGTGTGGGATCAACACATGAAGGGCAAACACAAGGGCTCAAAGGAGATATACACAGGTACTCCTGCTTTTTTGAAAGTCAAGCATTGTGCCACTTTGCTTTTTATGAAAGACCTACATTACTACCTCTTTTTCTAACTGACGAAAATCTGAATAGGATTTTTGCTTTTATGACAAAAAGTAAAAAGCAGGCCCTCCCTGGTGGCGCAGCGGGTTAAAGCACAGCACTGAGAATCTAAAGCCGCTTCCGCATGAGTTCGAGTCCCGCCTGCCCCGGAGGTGACCACATGGTGTGGCAGACCTCTCCTGACCGCCCACTGCTCCCCTCAGCAGTGTACTTCGTCAATCTGCCTGTTCTGTTCCCCACTCTGTCTCTGGTGAAGCCTCTCACCGCCCCTGAGCTTCTGGTCTGTACCCCAGTTCTGTATGCACAAATAAATAAATCTTAAAAAAAAAAAAAAGTAAAAAGCACAAATAACATTCAATTCTGGTTTTGTTGTGCACTGAGAATGACCCCATCAGGCTCCTGCTCCAGAACTATTTTAGATGGGCTATATGTATATTATTTATTCATGCTTTTAACTATATTTAAGGTTTGTTTGGGTTTCATGTGTTATTTGGTATGACTTTTAGGTCTGGGAAAGTTCATTTTTCCATATACATTAATGATAATTGTTTCTTCACTTTATGCCATTTCCAAAGGTTTCATAGGAACTGACTACTTTCAGATTGTAGGGAAAAAACCTGAATTTGTGACCTGCTGAGGGAAAGGACACACAGTCAGTCATCTTTGAACACAGAGAATTTGTCTCAGGGAAGCCAGACAAGGATTTGTCTGAGTGAAACCCTCTTCACTCTCCTCAGTCCTCTGATCTTGCTGCCTCCTGCTCTCTAGAGAAGCTGCCTTTCTTATTTCACAAACTTACTGTCTCCCTCTCCGTTCTCCTGGGGGACAGGCGTGTCCTGACCCTGTACTACTCTCTGGGGGACAGGCATGTCCTCACCCTATACTACTCTTTAGTCACCTTTCTCAACCAAGATTCATGCTCCTTTTGTGAAGAGGTGACCAACCAACACTTCAGTGTTCACACACCAGTGCTTCCCCATACCTATTATTCCCTGTTGACGGCCAGCAGGCAAGATCTGCCTTTCTACCACTTACGTGCCCACAGGATGTGCTGAGGAATGACTCCTGGGACACAGGAGGTATTGTAAAAATCACACTAGCTCCCTTTATTCCACCAGAACAACTCTTAGGAGAGCATTTGTACTATATTTCAGAGGTTCCTGGAGGGTTCCCACTGGTTGATAGCTAACTCCTGAGGCACCCTTTATTAATACCCTGTCTCAGTATCATTCCCTACTCCCCTTTCAGAATGTTTCCTGTATCTTCAAAGAAATACTTACACATGAATTTTTCTTTATCTCAGGGGTCACTTCTGAGGACTCCAAATTAAGGTGGCTCCTGGAGTTTATATCTACATTGGCAAAGTCACTGCTTTTCCTGTTTCTAGCTCCAATGGGCACTTTTCAGTTCTCCTTTCTTTGTAGGCCCCTGATGACCACTTCATGGTACACTCTGTGATACCCTTTGTTCCTGTTTTTCCTCTTATCTCTGGTTATTCTTTTCCAACATCCTATATAGGATTTTTTTTTAAAGATCAGCTTTGGTGAGATATAATTCACATACCGTACCATTCACCAATTTAAAGTAGACTACTTTATGGTTTTTAGTAAATTCACTGAGTTTTTCAACCATCAGCACCGTCAATTTTATAAACTTTTGTCCTAAAATTGTCACACCAAACAGAAACATGTCACCCATTAATAGTTACTCTTTTTTTTCTCTCCCTTCCAAGTCAAGGAAAATACTAATATACTCTGTCTCTATAGATTGGCCTATACTCAACATTTTACATAATTGAAATCACCCTACATGGTCTTTGTGAATGGCATTTGTCACCTCACACAATGATTTTAAGAGTTATTAATGTTTTAAAATATATATCAATATTTTATTCTTTTTACAGCCAATTCTGACTGCAGAATTCAGACTACCAGATGCAGAAGTTGGTGAGTGGCATCAAAGTGGGAGGGAGCACAGTGGTCTATGGTGAAAGTCTATGTACATAGTAAAGCACAGCTGAAGAGATGTGAACCTGTTCTCCCAAGTCATATACAGTGTTGTAAACCAAGGCCACCAAAAAACCCAAATAGGCAAAAAATCTCTTATCTGGCTATATCACATTTTATTTGTCCATTCAACAATTGATGGTCATTTGGGTGACTGTGAATATTCATGTATAAGTTTTTGTGTGGATATGTGCTTTCCTTTCTCTGAGTCTATATCTCAAAGTGGAATTATTGGGTCATGTGGACTCTCTTTATGTTTTAACATTTTGAAGAACAAACAGACTGTTTTCCATAAAGCCTGCACCATTTTCATTCCAACCAGGTGTATATGGGAGTTCTAATTTATCTATATCCCCATCAACACTTGTTATTATCTATCTTTATTTTAGCCATCTTGGTAAGGATAAAGTGGTGTTTAATTAAGGTTTTAGTTTGCACTTTCCTAGTGCTAAGTATGGACATTTTCATATGCTTATTGGCCATTTGAATATATTCTTTGGGGAATTATTCTTTGCCATTGGGCTCTTTTTGTAAATATCGATAGTATGCTGAGTTGAGTGTTGAATCCCTGCTCTCCTTACACATATACATACTGATGCACATTCCTTATTCACTCCCTATTCTTTTAATCAATTATATTTTCATTCAACCACAATTTATTAAGCTTCTAAAATGAACCAAGAAATATACTCAGTGTTGGTGTTAAATAACTATACATAAAACATGAAATCTTTGCTATAGAGAAACTTGTATTAAATAAAGACATTACATCTTTAAACAAATAAATTATTAAGGAATTAAAGATATCAAATACAGAAGCAAGTAAGATGATTAAGGTAGTGGAAGAGCTATGACATCAATATGCCATCCATGCAAAGAATACTGGTGGATGGGAAATGGGGTGGACTTTACTTAAAGTTGTTGGAGAAAGCCTTGCTTGGAAGTTGATACCTGAGTTGACACCTGTGGGGTAAGAAAAAGCAAACCATAATAACAGAGCTAAGGATCCCAGGCAGAGGGGAGGAAGTGGGAGGAATGAGCTTTGTGGCCAGGAAGAGTAAGAAGGCCATTGTGGCTGGAGCAAGGGGAAAATGGCAGAAAGTGAGGCCAAAGAGACTGTCAGGCCTGCCTTTTGAAGAATGGTCAAGAAAACATTGACTAAACATCGGATTCCTGGGATTCCCCGATATGATTTGGAGGGAATAGGCAATAAACCACAAGCATGCAAGCGTCCTTCAAACTAGAAATTAAAACTTCTCTGTGCCGCCTCCATATCCTAATTAGAAATCTTTCCACATATTGATAGAAGCAAAAAAACTATACCTGAGGACAGCTAATAAATAAAAAACTAGCATGAACCATTATTTTGTTTAAAATAGAAAAATAAAACCCAAACTAGCACTACAGAGTTATAATTTATGGTGCTGGAAATGTCTTCAGAAGTCTTTTTAGAGTTTTGTGTTGAATGTTTATGGGAGGTGTAAAATTCTTATAACGCCAGCATTTTATGAACAGTGCAGTTGGCAACTCCCTGCCTTCAGAAAATGTGGATTTTCCTTTATTTATTCATATTGTTTCCAGTCCATCAGAAATAGACAAGATGTAACAGGACAGTCCATTTGTACCATTCTTTTTGGAAATAATCGCCAGAAGCACTTTACCATTCTCAAAGCTCCACCAATGTGACTCTCCAGCAGTCCTCGGTGTTAAAAAAAGAACACGCCTCCACTCATCTTTGTATTCCTCTCCCATTTCCACCAACAAGAGGATAATCAGGCTGAGAGAAGCGCCCTTTAAATTTCAGTGCTATGTAAAGTGCAAAAAGGGGGGGTGAAAATAATAAATACAGGACTCCCCAACCCCAAAGAAGAGGGAGGGTGGACTTCCTCTGTTGAAGAAGAGTTAGGAAAAGCTCAGATTTACCAGATATGCAAAACCATATGCATGCATTAATTAAAGGAGTGTGAAGGAGGAGGAGGGGATCTGAGAAAATAACAAAGCTGCAGTGTATGCGTGCAATGATTTTTCATTCTGTTTCGCTTCAGCTCTGCCCCTGCAACAGAGGATCTAATCAATCTGCCGGCTATTAAGTTTGTTAATTGATAATGCATACTAATTAGGCTGTGCGCAGTTACTTAAGAGACTTTGCTAAGGTGATTGTAGGCACAAGTCCAAATGGAGTTTAAAGTATTCTGTGTGAGGTTAAAACCCATCAACCAGAATAGATGGATTTTATATTATAACAGAAGGCACAACATACCCATAAGTATTTAATGTATTGCACAGTTATCCATTATTACATATTTTAACTCTACAAAATAATTAAAAATGTTAAAACAGCTACTAAAAACTACAACTAAATCACATTGGTGAGGGTGTGAGGAAGTGTCAATGAGAGACTGCTATTTTCTCATCAAGGTAAATGTTTAATTTTCTCATTTATATTTGGAAACTGTCAAGGTTAGCAAGGGAGGAAGCTTTGTGAGAAGGAAGACTTATTGAACTGTGTAGACACCAGAGGCACTGAACAGCTTCCACTGTCAGGTTGTGCCGTCCATGCTTCAAAGGTCAGCACACCATCAGTTGCCCAGTTGACCTGTAGAAACATGTTATCTGGAGCTCAAGGTTGAAACATGTTTATCAACCATAAAACTAAGTGCTGGTTTGTGTCCTTCCTTTGAGTATGGACTGACAGGGCCACCAGGGATCTTATAAATGTCCCTTGAGAAAATGTTCTCAAAAAGGATGGCTCAACTCTCTCTATGTCTTTGAGAATAAATCAATTCCAGTTTATTTAGTTCCAAAGAGATTTCTCCAGATCAGTGATGGCTCTCTCTGCTTTAGTCAATTTCTCAGAGGTACAGATGAATCAAAGACCAGCTCCGATGTCCTATCATAGGACTCGGCTAGGAGAGGTCTGTCCTTACTAGGCCTTATTCCTTACTAGGCCTTAAAATCTTCCTTTCCTCTGGAAGTATCAGGCTAACTTCTTGGGTTTTTTAGTCATTCATTCAGCACCTATGTCTGAAATAAATTACATTTCCAGACACTAGGATACCAGTGATGACAACAGGAAGATTCCCATCTCTTCATGTAACTTAGAGTCCAGTGTGTCTAGCATATGCTACTGGAGGGAACAGTCTACAGTGAAAATTCATCCACCTACCTCCCTTATTTAAAATTACTGGTTCCTCCAAAATGAAGTCCAAATTCCTTAGAATGACATATGAGGTACTATAGTCTCAAATCGTTTTGCCAAGAAAATATTTTTTGGGAGACTTCTGTTTTAAGCACTGTACCTCATGTTATAGGTACATTAATAAACCAGATATACTCCTTACCTTGAGGGAATTAATACTGAAAAACTCAAGCTGTAACCAGGGTAAAATCTGCCCACATGTTTGAATACAAATTAGACTGATCCTTGGGACTTCTGGGTAGAGCTAAAATTGGGCAGTTGATTATTCCACAAAATTATACTACTATCAAAATGTTGATACAATGTCTTTAACTTTTCATGGGGGGAGAACACATGGCAGAGTTTATAGTGCTAGTCTAATCTACAAACTAAAGTATATATATATATATATTTTAAGATTTATTTATTTATGCATCCAGAATTGGGGTACAAGCCAGAGGAGCAGGGGTGGTGAGAGGATTCACCAGAGACTGAGTAGGGAGCAGAACAGGTAGATCAACGAAGTACACTGCTAAGGGGGGCAGCAGGTGGGACAAGAGAGTACCCTGTAGGTCACTTCCGGGGTGGAGGATTGAACTAGCACTGAAGCGGCTGCAGCTAGCTTGCAAGTGCTGTCTCCTAACCTGTTGCACCACGAGGGAGGGCCCAGTATGTATTTTTTAAAAGATTTATTTATTTATGCATACATAACTGGAGTGCAGGCCAGAGGTGCGGGGCTAGGGGTGAAAGGATTCACCAGAGACAGAGGGGGAACAGAACAGGCACATCTAGTGAAATATACTAATGGGGGGAACAGCGGGGTTAGGAGAGGTCTGCCAGCCATGTGGACCATCTCACTGCCTGGCTGGGAACTGAACTTGTGCTGCAGTGGCTGCCATTAACTTCATAGTGCTGCACTTTAACCCATTGTGCCACTTAATCTACAAACTAAAGGGCCCTAATTTACAAACTAAAGTTTAAATTAGTGAGAGAAAAGTTTACATGAAAGACTATTTAACATGAGCAAAAGTGGGAGGGGAAGGTCTATTTTATTTTCATTCCTTGGGCAAACTGAGAGTTTCTATAAGCAGAAATGTGAAGCGAGTAGAAGGCAATGGTGTAGATAGTAGCACTTAATTAACAAGTGAATTGTGTTCCTACAGTGTGACCACTGAGCTTGGAGCTGATCTATACCGCTTTGTTTTAGCTATTTTGAGATGACCAGTTCATCTGTGTAGTGAAAACTATTCTCTGAATAGTCAATTGAGAATCTAAGAGGAAAAAACAACTGCAGGCTCACTATGCTTAAATATTCTTAACTCTGTCAAAGGGCATAACACAGGAGTACATAAAGATTAAGAGAAAAAAAAACATTTTGATGAAAAAATTGCGTGACCTAGAGTTTATCTGAATATATCTATGGCAGTATTGCACAAATGCAATAATTATTAGCACTCAGAATTCTCAAGCTTTTCTTGTGAGCATGTGCCAATGGCACAAGCATTTATTCTTATAAATAAAGAATAAATGGACCATTCATTGGATTGAATTTTAAAAATTGGAAAAAATTTAAAATTACATATGAAATTGCTTTTCTTCCTTGTTAAGGAGGGGTGACGGTCTTGTGTTTAAACATATTGATATAATTATTTGGATAATTCTGAAAATAAATAATTTTCTAAAAAAAAAACACTGTCTTAAAAAAAAGATTCTAGGTGAGACAAACAGCAATGGAAGCCCTTATTTGGTGACATTTATTCACCAAAAATGAAGTTTAATGCTTATCAGGACTATAGAACTATATGCCAAGGTCTTAAAATCATTAGGAATAGGTAGTTTCTGGACTTTTATTGGAACAGTCTCATATGCATTTATTTTTATTTATAGATATGAATTGAGAAGGTAATTATAGTATTCTTATCATAAACAGATTTTAAAAGGTATTAGTCAAGGGAAGTTAATTATTATAACAACTAGTCCTAAAATCTGAGTGGGTTAACACACAAATAAGTTTGTTGTTGTTTATTTTTTCCCTTTTATATCAATCCTGTAAGGCTTGGAAGTGAGATTCTGCTCCAAATAGTTTCTCAGCAATCCAAGCTCTATGCAGTTATTGGCGCTGCCATTTTCTAAGGCCTTTTGAGGATATTCTCTTGAGGAGGGAGGATTGTTAGTGGTCAGACTTGACCCCTAACATCACTCTGTCTACTTTTGTTGGGCAGAACATATCAGATGACTGCACCTAAATCCAAGAGACACTGGATCCCCATGAGGAAACTACTACATGACATTAAACAAAACTGTAAATTCTGAGAGAAAAAGTAGGGGCCACACAAAGGTAATAAACCTTTTCCAGACTTAGCTACATTGAGGTAGTAACCCAAACTACCTTGTTTTCTAAATATCCCCCAGAAACATTATGAAGAAAAAATCTGATCTACATAAGTAGGGTTGCACAAAATAATAGAATAAAAATTCAAATGAAAGTTTTATTATGTTGTTAAACTATAGTTGTTGAATCAATATAATTTCATCAGTATCTTTGCTGAGGGAAGTTACTGCATGCAGTCATCCCACATGTCTTCATCTCCTGCCCTTACACACACACATTTTTCCATTACCCACCCTCCACTCTAAGTTTCATCACCAGCCTCACCAATACTTCCTATCTTTAGTATCAATACTTTACATTTTGAGTTTGAGGATGCAATTAAATAAGTATCTTGGTGATTAAAATTAGGTAATCTAACTGTTCTATAAGTGGTATAAAATCCCTCATAAACTTCTGAGAATTCTGAGCATTCACAAATCACAGGTTATTCTGTGTACTTTTTTGTCCCAATTATAAGAGGTAAACTTAAAAAAAAAAACAATTAAATTGCAATTTTATTATTTCCTTTATATCATAAAATCCACCAGTTGAATTCCTTTAACTGAAAAACGTTCTCTAGTGTAGTCAAGCTATTAATTGATCCTCAGTAATTTTAAATGCTACTGAAAAGTTAAGTGACTTTTTAGTAACATCTAATATGTCATAAAAGACATATTTATTGATGCATAAATAAGAGAAACACAAATTTAAGTTGTTATATATACTCTTTTCTCATTTGGCTATCAGTGAACTGCTTCATTTCATTCTGTCTTTGGAATAGAGTTGATTTAATCATAAGAATAGCTTAGTAGCATTCTATTTCCTGCCATATTTTCATAATGATTTCCAAGTCTTTTTGTGGTTGATAAAAAATCAAAGTTGATGAATTAGAAATCACGTTGTTGCATTAGAAATCAAATGGTTTTAAACTTGAAAACTGGATGTTTTAAGTACAAGCGCTAAGCAAATTTTATAAATTTGACACTTTATTTACTCCCAAGATGAGCTATCTTAAATGAGCCAGAAAAATGAATAAAAAGTTTGGGTTGTCTGTCAATTAATATGCAGATTAAAGAAAAATTATTGACTTTTATTTCTGCTGTCTATTAAATTATGTTAATTTTAAAAATTTTAAATGAAGATGAATGAAACCCTCCTTTATGAGGTATCAAACATTAACTCAAATTATTCCAATGATGCTTATTGTATAGTACATTGAAAAGAAGAGAAAATTACTTAATAATTCATCATATCTGATCAGAAGTTCTCTGAATTTGTCAGGATTGCATTTGGCTGCATGTAACAGAAGTTTGACACTAAACAACTAACGGGTTGGTTGGTTTCATTTTTTTAATTATATAGCAGTAACTCTGGGGCAAGGTAGTTCAGCTCTTCTGCAACCTGAATTGTGCCCTGGGAGACTGACCTATATAAACTTCCTCAGTGAATCTTTTGTCCTTTGACTTTCAGAAGAAGCTGCAGCATGATTTGACCTCTGTGAAGTCAATAGAAGCCAGAAAGAGCTGGGAAGATGGGTAGAGTTATTTCCTTATCTCTTCCTTGCACGTTCTTTAAAGGTTGACTCCAACCCTCTTCTAAGGCTCCAGCCCCTATTACTTAGCTGAGAGTTATCAAGAACAGGGCTGGTAATGATTCATTCTATAGACATCCTCACAGTCACTTTGCTCTTCAATCTGAGAGCAACAGAAGCACCTGTTACTTTTTGAGAGTGAGCATCAAACTTGCTTATCATCAACCCATTCTTAGACTTTCAGTTTAGGTTATATACTGTCAGTTATTCCAAGAGCATCAGATGTCTGCAGTCTCAGCCAAATTATACTGTTCAATACAATCAAACAAACTGAAACTTGGAGTTCTTCAACTCCTTCATTACATCTGGACATTCCTCAGATGACTCCACTGGCTTTAATTTATTTATGTTTAAATAGAACTTCAATAAAACAGAGCTATTCTTTTTCCATTTTTTAAAAGATTTATTCATGCATACAGAACTGGGGTACAGGCCAGAGGTACAGGGGTGGTGAGAGGATTCACCAGAGACAGAGTGGGGAGCAGAACAGGCAGATTGACTGGAATGCGCTGCTGAGTGGGCCAGACAGGACAGGTCTGCTGTGCCACATAGGTCAGCAGGGATGGAACTTATGCTAAAGTGGCTGCAGCTAGCTTTGTACTGCTGCACTTTAACCTTTTGCGCCACCAGGGAGGGCCCGCTGTTCTATTTCTTTATGATATATTATCTTCTTTGTTCTCACATAGCCATACCTTTATTTATTATTTCTTATAATATAAAGGACAACTATATCACCACTAAAACACTAATAGCTTTCATTCACCTCTATGTTCTTCCCTATCCTGTGACCTTGTCCCCATAAGATAATCACTATCTTAAAGTGTACATTTATCTTACATAGATGCAATATAAATGCCTTCTTATATGTTAAATACACACACACAGGCCTAAACAATTTATTTTAGTCATTTGTGAATTTCATGAAACAAGTATTATATGCTGTACTTAAGTTCTGACCTTGAGGTGTTTTGTTTTTTTTTTTAAAGATTTTCTTTATTTAGAGCTGGGGTATAGGCCAGAGGTGCAGGGATGGTGAGAGGATTCACCAGAGACAGAGTGGGGAGCAGAACAGACCCATTGATGAAGTATACTGCTGAGGAGAGCAGCGGGCAGGTCAGGAGAGGTCTGCCGCACCATGTGGATCACCTCCAGGGTGGGGATCGAATTCATGCTAAAGTGGCTTTAGCTTCTTAGTGCTGTGCTTTAACCTGCTGCACCATCAGGGAGGGCCCCTTAAGGGTTTTTTTTTTAACATAACATTTTGTTACTAAGGTCCATCCATGCTGCAGATAATTATAGTTCATTTACTACTATTACTGTATAGTATTTCACTACTTGTTTATTCTCATGTTGATGGACATTTGAGTCTTTTCTAGTTTATTGCTATTTTAAGTAGTTTGAGAATGAATTTAAACACTTCTGATGTTCAGGTGTGGCAGTTTCTCTTAGCTGTATCTATAAGAATAAAATTGATCAATTACAGAGTATATTCAAGTTCAGTTTTTCAAAATGATGCTATATTATTTTTCAAAGTGGGTGTACCTTTTTTATACCCCCAATAGTAATATGTAATAATCCTCTTGATCCATCTTTTCAACACTTGTATTGCCAGACTAGTCGATTTTTGACAATTAAGTGAATGAAAAGTGGCACATCTTTGTAGTCTTAAT
The DNA here is from genome assembly GCF_000260355.1 of Condylura cristata. Lineage (NCBI taxonomy): Eukaryota > Metazoa > Chordata > Mammalia > Eulipotyphla > Talpidae > Condylura > Condylura cristata. Next base: position 35,068,089 of record NW_004567108.1, read on the forward strand.
TTATGTTTCTCTGATTACTTATGAAGTTAAGCATCTTCTTGGATGTATATTGGCTGTAAATATTTTCTACACTGTGTAACTCCTACTCAGATCTTTTGCTTATTGAAAATTGAATTGTTTTTCCTTTTCTTTCTCAGATTTTTGTACATCAGGCAGACAGAAAATCAGTGAAAGTTTTGAGGACTTGAGATCAATGAATAACCTTCATTTATTTGCATATGTAGAAATCTACTTATAATCAGAGAGTGACATTCCTTTCAGTTGCACATAGAACATATCTAAAGGTAGATGATGTGCTTTAACACATTTTAAAAAGTTGTACACCATAATTAAAAGTTAACAACAAAGAAAGAATGTGCTTACTGTTGATATATTTGGAAATCTATAAATAACTTCTCAATGATTCATAAGAAAAATTAAGTTACCTTGTCTTTATCATGAGGACCCAATGCCAACTATTCCCTCCAGCACTACTAAGGAGCAGAGCAGGCTGCTGAGGACCTAACCCATGTACCATCTCATGTATTATGGAGGCTCATGCCCCATCTCCTGCATTCTTTTCCAGGAGTCAGCCTCCCTCTCAACCATTTCAAAACCATTGACTCCCATGAACATGGGGAGAGGGAAAATTATGACAGTGTTTCAAAATTTGTCTTTTTAGACCAAGTAGAAGTAATTCAGAAACAATGTCTTCCTAAAATATTTGAGTAAGAATGATAATAGGGGCCCTCCCTGGTGGCACAGCAGGCTAAAGCACAGCACTAAGAAGCTTCAGCCACTGCTGCCTGAGTTCAATCCCCGCCAGCCTGGGAGATGATCCACATGGTGTGGCAGACCTCTCCTGACCCACCCGCTGCCCGCCTCAGCAGTGTACCTCATCGACCTGCCTGTTCTGCTCCCCACTCTGTCCTGGTAAATTCTCTCACCCTCTGCATCTCTGGCCTGTACCCCAGTTCTGTATGAGTAAATAAATAAATCTTTAAAAAAAAAAGAATGATAATAGTATGTCACTTCCCTCCTTATCTTCTGCATTACATGGCTCAATAAGGAAGGTGAGACAGTAACTGTAACACAATTGGCCTGCTGTTCCTACCATGCAATCTCAAAATACACTGGGGTTTTTACTGTGTAGTTGGTTTGATTTTTTTTCAAATGGGATTACAACTCATCCCCATTCTCAAACTTAAAGAAAATGACATAAACTCCATCCTTTTTTTCATATGGCCACAGAGCTCACATTTCACCAGGACTTTGTGTGGGCAGGCTTTAGCTGGTCTCTTTTAAATGCCAGAAAAATCTGTTTTCTCCTGCAGTTTAAGTAAGCCACCTTGATTTTGCACAACATACATACATTTCCCTTATGTTGTTACACTAGCAACAAAAAACCTACAAGAGGGAAAACAATATCACAGATCCAGAGTCTATTGGTGACTACCACATGGCATGATCATCTGGCCTGAGGTGTGTCAACAATGATGCCACCAAAGCTTTCACATCAGGGTATTTCACTTGCAGGGAGCCCTGTTAAGGCCTTTGTTGGGACCTTAGAAATTTTGAATTTACAATTTTGCATTCTTTTTCTTAGGGACTTCATAAATTATATAAACTTAAGGACCCACAAAACCTGGGTCTGTCTCTGAACATGGACATTATCAAATGCAAATAAGGCTGAAATTCATTAAATTATCTACAACTCCTGGCACTGGGCCAAGTTCTAGAAGGAGTTCTATCCTGCCTTTAATCCAGTTAGAAAGTTGGGCTGACAGGTTTAGAAATCAAAGTAAGTGATTTCAACTGGGAAAATGTTCTGTTAGATTCTTCCTTTCTTCACTGTCACCAGTCTTTACTGAACATTCAGTACAAAAAATATACGGTACTAAAATATCACAATTACTTTTTATAAACCATTTTTTGCAGAGTTTATTACCTTTCACTGATGAAAGGTGATAAAATAACACTTCATGAAGATTATATTCCAGGTTTATCTGCAAAATGGGTAAGACAGGCCCCACTTATGTCTTAAGTTTTGTCTTAGAATTAGAATATATGATAGGTCTTTTTATAGGTCTCTCTCAATCTTTGCTCCAATTCACTTCTGAACTCTGAGCCAAAAAGCTCAAGAAGGACCCTAATCAGATGACATATCACTTAGAATAGTGATTTTAGTGATTTGGACATCTGGCCACTTGGAACTGGGTAACGGCCCCTGACTCACTTGACAGAAGCCACTGAACATCTGTCAGTATGGAAATAGTTCTCTTTGCTCACCCTGAATCAAAAATCACAAGACTCAAACTGAAAGGGCATCTCTTCTCCATCAGTTACACAGATAAATTGGTGCTATTCAGAAACATCTTACCTATATTCTACAAATGATGCTCTCTAAATGATGCAAAAAAATTTTTATGCAAGTGAGAATGGTGTTAATCCATTGTTCCTCTCACCTGTACTCTCAATTTGTGATAACACACATGCAAAGGGATTTTAAAGATACTGAACAACACATATGGTTCAGGCACTGAACCAGGGTCCTGGAGAGATACTTGTGGAGATTTTGGGAAAAGGACTCCAGGGAAGAAAGAAAGGAGATGTGAAAGTAGGAGGCGCACATGGGGGTTTATGGAAACTGTTGTTTAACAACTGGTATTGAGGTATTTCAAGCTGTTTGGCAATACCTATGTGAACCACCTAAATCAGTCTTGGACCTAGATATAAAATTCCAATGATGATGGGCCCCCTCACAATTATATTCAGTTACGAGGGGGAAGACTTGAGCTATAGTCTAGTTTAAATAGGGAAGTATGTAGAGAAAATTGTAGAGTGTATGAGGTAGTGTTAAGAGTTGGTGTGCAACATTTATTAAATTCTTTCTGTGTATATGTACTAATAATGTACTACATTCTGTGCTGCGCTTACAACCATGCCCCAGGTCTTGTATGTGACCGGCAGTTTAGAGGACCTTGAAATAACGCACACGCTTACATATACTTGCACCTTTATCTGTCATTTGAGATATAGGAAATCCAAACCCAAATATCATTTGATATAAATACTACACTCCTGATTTCAGAAAACACTTGTACACATGTGCTACCCTCTGCCCATAAATAAAAGGCATCTGGTGTCCAAATTCTAAGATTTGAGAGTTATGCTACTGCCAGCTTCAGAATAGGACATTGCTTTTGAGTCCAGGGGAACTTTAAGTGACTGAAATGCTTAGGTGAGAGAAAAGAATAATTAACCTGTCAAATCCTTCTTGACAGCATGACTGTAATGGACATACTTACACTGTGAAATATTGTTCCCCAACAGTGCTAGGCACCCATTTTCTCACTTCATCCATGTTCCAGTTAAGTTCCAATTTCTGGTTCATAAGTCAGTGTAGTATTTAGAATGGTTGCATATGGTCAGAAACATTTTGCAGTATTCAGTAATTCATATTACTCTTACCTACCACTCTATCTATCTCCATATAGATTTATAGATTTATAAATGTGGAAATAATACTCTTGACACTGGTGACCAGATGGACACTGAATACTCTAATTGCAAAAAGTTTTGTTGTATAAATGCTTGATAGTATTTACTTGAAATTCTAAATATTAAATTTAAATTTTGGCATTATTTAAATATGTGTCTTAAATTTTTGATATTCATTATACTTTTATTCTGCCCTTCAAGTTATTTTCAATAATATTCTGAATGTTAGAAGAGAATTTTCTAAAATTTATGTTCTTATATTTAATTCATGTTATGAAAATACATTAAATTTTTTATCCTAAATACATTTACATTCTCATTTTTAATCATACTTCTCAATAGAACATAACATATAAAATATTGATTAACAACTTTTAGTGATTTCTAGCTTCTTAGTGCAGTGCTTTAACCCGCTGAGCCACCAGGCTTTTTACTTACTTTCCTATTTTGTCATTATTACAGGATATTTATCAAGGTAGAAAGATGTTTTATTTAATAGTTTGTTAGCCCCCTTTTAAATATTTAGACATATGGTATGTTATCTTCCATTTGCACTCCTCTCTTGCAAAAGAAATTAATGGCCTTAATCGGAAAATTTTAGGAACTGTGGCAAGATTATCTTTTTAAGTCCCTGATGTGTGATAAAATTTTGAGAAATATGTCAGCATGCTGTAATTGGCTACTTCTTGAACTGGGGCAAACCTTTTGACTTGTTGCCTTGCTTTCCCCTCCTGCTATGTCAAATGCCATCTCAATCATGGATGAGCAAGATGGCAGATATCAAACTGTATGAGAAGTTTCAAGCAATAACTGGAACATGATTTTATAAAGGCAGCTGAAGTTTTGCATTTTTTGTAAAAGACAGATTATAATTTGGAGAATGAACTTGAAATACATTATAACCAAGCTGTTTCTAAAGATTAATTAAATTTTTATATAATATCACATGTGTTTTTGAAATCATAGTAAAGACACCTGATCATAATATTCTTTCAGTGGCAAATGTCATATTATGTTTTTAGGGCATTACGTCAATTTAGTATTTCACGTATTATTAATAATGCCTCATTACATAAAATTATTACTAAACTGGCAATTAAGTGGATGTGAAGGATCCATATGCTAAACTGCTCATAACATTTCAATTATGAATTTCACATCAGATGTCTTCTAGTGTATATTAACAACATTGACGAACAATTTCTTTGCCAGAACCACCCAAATGAACTCTGCTTTGTAGCATGTGATATTGGCATAATGTCACTTTGTACATTTTCCTGAATTTAAGGAAATTAAAAATAGAAGCAGCAGATGAAGCAGCTGGCCATCTCTTCCAGTTGTAGTGACACATTTGTGAATATTGTATTCTCTTTTGAATGTATAAAGTCTGGGGGATAACATTTGTACATCTTAATTGACTAAAGATTTGTTCTCTTTAGGGGGTATTTATATTTCTCCCCTAAAAAAACAAGCAAACAAGCAACAGGGGTTCCTTTGTTTCCATTTGTATAGTCTGTGCTCAGTTCTGTCCCTGACTGTAATTTGGTTGTTCATAAATCTAAGTGATATATAATAGTAGGGTATGCTTCAGAGCTGTCTTTAAACACAGAACCCATTAATAACTTAAAGAAGGGGATTGTACTCCAAAGTAAGACCATATTGACCAATGAAGTGTAAGTGACACCAAATATGGCAGCACAGGAGGACATTTGGACCACGAAGTCATTCATTCGTGGAATAATTCCTTCTTTTGTTCTCTTGTAATTGTAGATAGAAGAGGCCTCCATTGCAGATCGCAGAGTCTCAAACACAAGCTGATTTTAAGTCCTCTTCCAAGAGCTGGTGGGGTAGATGACTCCAGATGTTAGCACAATGGACAAGAATGTCCCCCCAATTTTCTGTGCATAACCTACCAAAATACAGTTCCATAAGGCAAATTCTCAAATTGTACTGCATTTTCGCATAATGGTAAGGTCAACTAGCTACTTGGTCCCTCCTTACTTAGATGTATGGCATGCTACCAATGGAACCAAGATTCAAGGTCAAGACCTTTGGAGCAGCCCATTTGAAAATGATCAGACTTATAGCTAAAGAAATATTTTACAAGAATATTAACAACTAGAGCTTCTCTTGCCTTGAAAATTAAACTGTTTTCTCTCCCCTGGTCAGAGTACACCTGACTGTTTTTTCTGGTAATTAAGAAACTATACAATAGCCTGAAGATTGTATTCATCTAACCAACACTTAATGAGTTTTAATAAAATGCTAAGTGTTGAAGATGGAAATATGATAAAATATATTCTCTATCCTAAAAGTGGTCATAATCTAGTAAGAATGGTGCAAGGCTTCCATTTGTGTGTTCAAGATACAATGAGGACAGAAGGAATGTTTTCATTTCTGCTGAGGTGAAGGTTGGAGCAAAATTGATCTACTTGGGAATGGGTTGGTCCAGAAGATCTGAAGTAAGGCCATGAAGCCTCGGTAGTTGTTTGCCTGGTAAAGACAGAGGGAGTAACATATACAGAGACAAAGGAAAAAAAAAACCAGCAGGACACACTCAGGGACATGCAGACAGTTCAAAATGGCCTGAAGATAGAAAACAAAGGGTAGAACAACCGGTAATACGGCTGGGGAGGTGGCTCAGGATGGCCTCATAGGACACTGTCTGTGTCTCACTACTGGAAGAAAATGTATCCTAAAATGTTAGAGTCTATGAAAAATTGTGCATCTGGCCTCAATTCTTCATCATTCTATATTCACACTCTTTGCCATATATTTTGTAGTTCTTACTACTAAAAATAAAAGATGTTTCTCTACTTCTTGAATTTGGGTTTGGTTAGGTGACTGACTTTGGTCAGTACAGTGAGGTGTAGATGGTGGTGTACTTCCTCCACAGCTATCCTTATATTTCCACTTTCCTTTTGCAGCCCTGCTATCATCTTGAAAAGGACATACTCTGCTAGCAAGATGAGAATACAGCCAGTTCATGGCAGCCAAGCCCCACTCCCACACCTGTGCCACACCCTGAATTCCATACTCCTAGGCCACATAAATGCTTACTATGACATGCACTTGAGATTTTTATGGTTGTTTGTAATTCAGCATTTTAAAGGAAGTTTCTGACATGGAGCCATTAAAGTGTTGTGTACAAAAGTATAGTGCACTGCAATATTTTGCATTTGTTTGCATTTAAAGGATAGGTTAAAGAGAGATGCAGTGGAGGCTGGAAGATCAGTGAGAATATTATGATCAGGGAGAAATATCAGAAACTTAACTAAGCCATTTGGCTATGGGAAGTGAGGTGAGAGGATGAATTAGGATTTTTTTTCCTTAATTAAATTATGAAACACTTCAAACATGCAAAAAGGCTCACATAATATTATGACACCCATATGACTACCACACAGATTTAGTCCAGTTATAAACATTTTTTTATTAATTAATTTTTTCTTGTGTTGTTGTAGTACCCTTGTGTTGTTCTCCTACCACCATATCATCCATGAACTATCGCCATATTTCCTTGTGTTCACCCCTCCCCTATTTTGCCCTCTGCCTACCCTCTCCTTTGCTGCATGCCTCAAATCTATGGTTAGCTTGCTACTATGACTTCTTTTTTAACTTTTGTTTGGTTTCTCTATATTCCACATATAGGTGAGACCATCCAATTTTTATATTTTTCCTCCAGATAGAAACATTTAAACTTAAAATTACTTGTGCTATGTGAGGTGTAGATTAGAAATTATTTCCAGCATCCTCTCCCTCTATACATTCACACAATTCTAATCTGTGGCATCTACTAATCTGTTTTTTATCGTTTAAATTTTGTCATTTTGAAAATGTTATATAAATGGAAACATACAACATGGGACATTTTGAGACTGGATTTTTTTTAACTTAGCATAATGCTCTTGAAATCTACCCAAGTTGTAGTATGTCTCAATACCTGACTCCATCTTATTGCTGACTAATATTTTCTGTTATAGATATACTAAAATCTGTTTAATCATTTATCTATTATAGGACTTGGTTATTTCTGGCTTTTGGCTACTATGAATAAAGCTGCTATAACCAATGTATACAATGGTATACAGGTTTTTAAGTGAATGTCTAAGCTTTCATTTAGGGAAAAAATTTTTTTTGAGATAACATTGGTTTATATTACTGTATTAGGAGCATTAGGGCTCACCCCTCAGGTATTGTTACTATACAGCACTCACCACCAGGACACCCCGAGTCCACTCCATAGTCCACTATGTGTATATGGAGTTGAGTCATGTGATAAGCACATTTTTTGGGGGAAACTACCAGACTTATGTTCTCATCAGCAACATAAGAAATAACTGGGAGGATCTCAGTTTCAACTGGGCTACCCATCTCAGAGGAACTAACTTATCTGTAAGAGTATAATGCCTCTTTCTTACTTTGTAATTTCTGTCTACTGTAGAGTTTTGGAAAAAATACTGAAATAAGTATCAGTAGTTTGGGGAAAACAACCTTTTCCTTTTAAATAATGATTTTTATGATCCTCTCTGGTGGCACAAATGGTTAAGTCTCAGTACTATGAAGCTATTGGCAACCACTGTGGCACAAGTTCGATCCACAAGCTGACCCACATGGCACAGCAGACCTCTCCTGTCTTGCCCACTGCTCCCTTCAGCAGTGTATTTCAGTAGATCTGCCTGTTCTGCTCCCCACTGTGTCTCTGGTGAATTCTCTCACCCCATCTTTTCCCTGTACCTCTAACCTACACCCCAGCTTTTGTACACATAAGATTTTTTTTTTTAAATACTTTTGTGTGGGCCCTCCCTGGTGGCGCAGCGGATTAAAGCACTGCACTAAGAAGCTTAAGCCACTTCCGCTTGAGTTAGATCCCTGCCTGCCCTGGAGGAGATCCACATGGCGAGGCAGACCTCTCCTGACCCGCCCGCTGCTCCCTTCAGCAGTGTACTTCATCGATCTGCCTGTTCTGCTCCCCACTCTGTCCCTGGTGAATCCTCTCACCCTCCGCATCTCTGGCCTGTACCCCAGTTCTGTATGAATAAATAAATAAATCTTTTTAAAAAAAATACTTTTGAGAACAAGTGATTTTCACTTAGCTGTACCTTCTCTATATTACCTACGAACAAGTTTGATCCTTTCAAATGAAGTTAGTAAAATCTTTCTCTATAACTTAATGAGCCCTATGTGCTTCAAATACAGGTGGTTTTTCTTTAAATTTAACAAAGTGCTCAGTAAACCTATTTGTCCTATTGTTAATGTTCATTAGATTCAATCATTTGGTACCACTGTATGCACTGGCCATGAGAATGCTTATACCGTTTTCTATTTCTTTTTCTTCTAAAAAAAATTTAATGCCTAGCATCTTCCAAGACAAGTAGGAAAGATTAATTTATTTTTATCAAATTTATTTTTGAACAATTAACTGAAAATCTAGAAATTAATTTGGCATTCCTCAGGAAACAAAGACAAGTCACAGGGGCTCATTTCGGTTAAAACAAAGGCCCACTGACCATCATTCTCTTCACTTTGAGTGAAAAGTTTCAATTCTTTTCCTTCTTTTCAGAGGAGAGATACATGCAGATTTGTCCTCAGCTATAATTCCCACAAGGGGGCAGGGCTTATTCTCCATCACCTTCAGTGGGTTTGACTTAAGGCCTGAGTTGCAAATGACTCAGCTGAACTAAAGCCATAAAGTCTATATTTCTGAATGGAGATGAACTCCAAGAACCCAGCCCACCATCAATCCTGAGAACCTAAGTGATCACTTACCAGAAGGAGTGGATGTGGGTAGGGAGTTCCGAGAACAGGTCCATTATCATTAGGCAGCTTCTGAAAGTCAGGTTTAAAGATTCAGGTTGGGCTGAAGAGCTATGGCCAGCTTGCCTCTCTTCTTGCTCTCTTGAAAAAAATCTGCATTCCAGAGGTAGAGTCCTAGTGAATGTTAATAAATTAGGCTGTAGTAACAAGTAGACCCAAACATATAATTCTTCAACACAATGGAAGTTTTTTTCTTACTCACAAATAGTAAAAGGCAATGGGATATGGGGGAGTATGGCCAGAATATCTAGTGGACCAAGGCAAGAAGTGGTATAGACTACTCATGCTCATATTCTACTGGGGTGAGCCTAGTCATGGGACATCTTCACCCTCCCCTACCCTCCCTCTGCAATGAAATCTGGAAGACAGGATCTACCTGTGTGTCCAAAGTAGGGGGAATGGCTTTGGTGTCATCAGACAGAGATCTCTACTGCAGAATGTTTTCCACTTAATTGTCTGAGCTGGTTTCTGTTAAAATCAGAAGGGGCCCTGCAGGCTTGAGCACAGAGAATCTGAGTCAAAAGGGAAGACAGATTTACTGAACAGAGCAAACTTCACAGGCCAAGAGAGTCAAGCTGAGGCACCACTAAGCTGATTCTGTCTCTTAGGAGGAAATTTTCCCATCCCTCCTCAACTTTTCCCACAAAACAGAGTCAGTTTCAGGAGATTGCAGAGGTTTATTTGCTCCTTGTGACTGCAGGACTAGGCTATGGGAAGTCAATTCAATTACACAAACAAAGGAGAATGAAACAGGGTGATGTTCTCATGTCTGTCTTCAAAGGAGCCTAAGCGTCTAACTCTCTGGAAGTGTAGGATGTCCTTGAAGTAAGTTCTTGCTGACAGATCGCAGAAGCCAGTGGGGGAGGACTCTGATTGCCACAACTCAGGACAGGAACACTGGCATGGCATAGGTGCACTTCTTTATTGCAGACCCACCCCCTTTAAAGGTAAAGAGCTGATGCGGAACCAACTTGTGCAAATTCTCTTCCCCTCTGCCCTTGGCCCAAGGACGACCGCACAAAATGGGATTAATTGGGATTATGGGGGCTTTGGCTGCTTGGCTGCTACTCAAGGATGAATGCTTAATTTATGTCTCAGTGATCTTGACTCCTGCCTTATTAAACTGCCTCACTCAGGCCATTGTTTGCCAAGGACTTTCTTTACAAAAGAGTAGCTACAGGTGGTGCTTTTATGTGACAGACTTTTAGCTTTCATATAGTGCATGGCTTTAATGGATTGCTGCAATACCACTTTTCTCTGTGAAATAACCAAAAGCACAATGAATTCAGTGGTTTCTCCTCTCATCTTTTAGAGCTTTTTTTGTGATAAGAAAATGTCAACAGGTGCGATTGTTCAAAAATATATAGAACGGATGTTGGGTTATTGCTGGACAAGAATAAAGAGCATTTGTTATATCCATCAAACAGAGAGATGGTAAGATTCAGAACACCTATTCTTCTCTTAGCAACCCACTCCTGTGGGTTAATACGTGCCCCTTGTCAGGCCTCAGGCCTGATGGTGTATGCCCTGGAGCTGGCTGGGATAGGGTCATGCTCTGTTTTCACAAGCTAAGGATCAGTTCCTGTGTTAGTCAAGAAGCTCAGCCTCTGCTTGTTCCAAGCAGAACCAAGCTCTGTTGTTGTTTGAAAGGATAGGAATGATGAGCAGCTTCACTTCTGTTGGGACTTCCACACCATGAACCTGAACTGGTTCAATAGTTTTTTTGGTAAAGATTTGTTTATTTATGCGTACAAGAGCTGGGGACGAGGCTAGAGGTACCAGAGTTTGAGGGGCTTCACCAGAGACAGAGTGGGAAGCAGAACAGGCAGAGCTACTAAAATACTGAGGGGAGCAGTGGGTGAGACAGGAGAAATCTGCTCTGCCATGTGGGTCAGCTCCCTGGTTGGGTATCGAACTCATGCTGCAGTGCCTGGTGATAGCTTAATAGCATGACACTTTAACCCCTGCATCACCCTGGAAGCCCTGGTTTAATATGCCATGCTGCACATTGACATCACCCTGGAAGCCCTGGTTTAATATGCCATGCTGCACATTGTTTTTACTTGGAAATTTACACCTTTGACTCTTTACCCCCATCATCCACCACCCACCTCCAACTTTTGGTAACCACCAAAAGTTGTTTGTATGTATGTACACACACACACACACACACCACATCTTTATCCACTCATCCATTGGTGGACACTTAGGTTATTTCCATGTGATGGTGGTTATAAATAATACTGCAGTGAATATGAGGGGTGAAGATATATTTTTGAGTTAGTGGCTTTGTTTTCTTTGGATAAATACCCAGAAGCAGATTTACTGGCTCACATTGTAGTTCTATTTTTAATTTTTAGAGGAATCTCCATAGTGTCAGCATCCTTTTACATTCCACCCAACAGTGCTTAAGGGTTCCATTTTTTCCACATCCTCATTGTCTATATATATACATATTAGCCATTCTAATAGATGTAAGATGGTAAATGTCTTTGTGGGTTTGCTATGCATATTTAATTAAGATATTTTGTTATGAACTTGACGCCAGCCAAATCAATGTGAGGACGAGTTCTCTGCAACATAAAGATGCTCATAATTTTTTGAGAGGCCACATCAACATCTGCAGAAGCAAATAAGCCCTTAGCCTGCTTAAACTAGCTGAAATTTTCTGTGCAAAAGGAATATCTTGTAAAAAAAACTTTAACTTTGGGGCCCTCCCTGCTGGCACAGCGGGTCAAAGCACAGCACTAAGAAGCTTAAGCCACTTCCGCATGGTCGATCCCCGCCTGCCCTGGAGGTGACCACATGGCGTGGCAGACCTCTCCTGACCCACCCACTGCTCTCCTCAGCAGTGTACTTCGAAAATTATATTTCCAGGCCCTCCCTGGTGGCGCAGTG
>NW_004567108.1:35080383-35089568 GCF_000260355.1 Condylura cristata
CCCTGGAGGTGACCACATGGCGTGGCAGACCTCTCCTGACCCACCCACTGCTCTCCTCAGCAGTGTACTTCGATGATCTGCCTGTTCTGCCCCCCACTCCATCTCTGGTGAATCCTCTCACCCTCCACAACTCTGGCCTGTACCCCAGTTTTGTATGAATAAATAAATAAATCTTTAAAAAAAAAACAAAAAAATACTTTGATTTTGGTGTCTAGTTGAAAATAAAGGCTGTGGTTTTTTTTTTTTTAAAGATTTATTTACTTATTCATATAGAACTGGGGTACAGGCCAGAGATGCAGAGGGTGAGAGGATTCACCAGAGACAGAAGAGCAGGGAGCAGAACAGGCAGATCGACGAAGTACACTGCTGAGGGGAGCAGCGGTCGGGTCAGGAGAGGTCTGCCGCGCCATGTGGATATTCTCCGGGGCTGGCGGGAATCGAACTCATGCGGAAGTGGCCTAAGCTTCTTAGTGCTGCACTTTAACCAGAAACACCACCAGGGAGGGCCCAAGGCTGTGGTTTTAATATACTAAACAAACATGACCAGGATCTGTATATTAGCATGTAATATTTAATATTGTAATTTAATTCTGAAAACTTGTTTCTCAATATCATACATTGAGTACAAACTACTACAGAGATTATAAGCATCTTCAGTATTTTATGGTATTACTTGAAATATATTTAGAAAATGTCAAAATGTATCCATGTTCTTTCTCCTAGCTTCATTAAAAAAGAAAAAAATACTGCTACAAAACATAACTCACTGAAGTGAGAAATCTGCCATATTATATTTTGGGAAAAGTCCAGTGATAAGTGTTTAGATACAAACTCTGCTTTTGGCAAGGGTTGTATAAGTTTAAAAACTTTATGGAAACTGCAATTATGAACATATTATGATGTTAATTAAAATTACTTTAAATTTTGTAACATATTATCTCCCCAAAATACTCTGATGATAAAATTTAGGATTTAAGCAACTGGGGAACAGATGATAGTAAAATTGATTGAGTAACTCAATCTGAATATGAAAAAGAAACAGAGATCCTAGGGAAATAGATAAATGAGAGCATATGAATTTAGAAAGAAAATTAGTCAACTCCATCAAACAACTTAAAGCTAGAGAGAGGGTAAATTGCTAGGATTTAGAATTAGTAAAAAGTGAGGGATGCCATCTGTCCTGAAGTTAGATAAAGCCCCTCAGAGAGAATGAACGAAGGTAAGAAAAGGTTGCTCTAAGAATTATATGAATATACCCTAGGAACTTCTATGGGAAATGTCTTTATCACTTGCCTCCCTCAGAGAATAATCAGGGTACATCTGCTCCTGCTGAACAGAGTCTTCCAAAAGCTGGACAGTTTACAGATCTGCCCTAATGTAGTTTGAGGAGCCGCTTTCCTCAGAGCAGTGGAGCTGGCAGACCCAGAATTTTCCAGTTTCACCTCGTATTTTACAGGAAAACCTCAGGAAACTGAGGTCCAAAGGGAGAATGAACTTTCTTGGACTCACACAGCAAAATATTCCCAATACCCTGACTTGATTTGCTAGGAACCCATTTACCACCCTTTACATGTCCTTTGCATCTGTAGGAAGTAAAATTATGCTGCGTTCCTGCTAACCTATATAGCTTATTTGGCATAACCATTCTAAAATTATGTATTTACTGTCTTTAATCAGTTTCTCTTTACTAATCCTCTAATCCTCAATTGCCATGGCAATCAAACCAAATACATTTTATATATTTGAGAAATATTGTATGAACGACTATATATGTTGATTATAGTCATTGCACACAAGATAGTCTTAAAAATAAGATTTGATTTACCCTATGTTAGCACTTATACATTAATTTTACAGGTTGAAAAATAGAATGTACTTAGAATATAGTATAACAAAAAGAGAAAAAAAGGAATCTATTCAAAATGGCAGAAGAAGCATAAACCATAGCTATTATATTTGCATAATTTAAAAAATTGGGTACAACAAATTGTTTCTTTTCATTATACATTTATGTAACCTTGCTTATTTTGTGTATCTATAACAATTTTAAATTATTTTTGGTATTTGCAAAGTGTATAAAAATCTTCAACATAAACTGTGACTTCTAAGTTTTTATCTTAAATCAGCATGGAGAAAAGCAATTCTTATTTTTCGCCAGGGATCTGACAAGACACTTAGTCGTAGGTGAATAGAGAAGCTTCTAGTATTACAGCTCAAAAATCTAATGAGTTGATGGAGACAGAGGTTAACTATTAACATTAGGAGTTCCTGTTGACTTTTCCTTAGCCTTGCCCTTTATATTTATCTATATTTTAGCTTGCAAGAAATTCTCAAAAGGCAGACTGCTCATTAGTGGTTGCACAGTAGATGCTTATGTTCAGTTATTGTTTCCTTCTATGTCACTGTTGTGTAGCTTATAATAAGTACTGTATGTAACGTGATAAGTACTGAAAAGAGCAAATGACAGGCAAGGTTTCAGCACAACAAAAGCTTACATTATAAAGAGTGTGTTTTGAAATGGTTTCATGGAAGGGCAAAAGTCCAATGCCAGGTGTAGTGGAACAGCCAGGAAGAAAGATGCCCCAAGAACAAATGTAGGTCCATCTGGCCTGGGTGAGGAGCTCCTTGTCAATAATTTGAAAGATATTATGTTGAATAATGGGTTTTAAGACTGGTAGGTATTGAAAGAGGCAGAGTGAAGGTGGGTGGTTGAACTTCCAGAGAAGAGAGACCAGGGGTGGCTCCTGCTTTAAAACATCTAGTTTACCCTCAGCCAGTGAATGGTTTCAGATGCACCCTCCAAGCTCCCCACCAGCCAGATGTTAGAGAATGATCAGACTTTTGGACAGTGAATATAAAGCCTGAAAGAAATTAGAATTGGTCTACTAGCAAGTATGGAAATAGTTAAAAAGATACGTAAGGTAATAACTATATTCACTGGTGATTGTTTCTTTTTAATTTATTTTAAATATCCTTTTAAAACAGAGACCCAAGAATGCCAGTCATAACAAAGAAGATATTTTATGTGTGGAAGACTAATAAGGTTTAGATGGGAGACTGGAAAATCATTGCAATATAGTTGTTTCATAATATAAGCAGATGCTTCTATGAAATATAATATTTACTCCCAAAAATCAGATGCTGTTTTTGTTCTTATGTTTTCTATTTCAAGAAAGACTTTGTTGCTGTAGAGGCTGTAGCAGTAGCACTAAGTAGCATGAAGTCAGTCTGTGGCATTACTTACCTCTAGGGGTCAAAGAGCCTAACATTTTAGATGAATTTCAAAGGGGGTTAGACAATTCAGTGGCTGATAATTCAGTTTGCTGTTATGCATGTTAAGGACTAGTAATCAAATCTCATGCCTTAGAGAATGAATGAATTGTGCCTGGGACACACTTATTTTCTTCTACTCCCCATGCACCTCCACCACCCAAGGAAACATACATTTGGAGGGAAGGGAAAACACTTTTAACTTGTGCTAGTTCATTGAGATCATAATCCTCTGAAGCTCAGGATGTAAATGGTGAGTTAAAACCTACAAAGAGAGGAAAGTCAGGTATCTGTGATAGTGGTAGACACCTACAATTCTCTCTGGACTAAGATTTTTGAGATCTACAAAGAAAGACAAGACTTAACAACTGCCTGAGCTTGGGCAATCCTAGGCTTCATTTGGGGTGGTAGGGAGGAGGGCCTCTGAGAGGTCAGAGCCCTATAGGTCATTTGCAAAATGAGGGTGATAATACCTAACCCTTTTGTTAAATATCATCTCCATGTTAAGTTAAACACATTACACTATCATACAAATTTCATCACACCCTTTGAACAATCTTGAGACACTGGCATCACTTTTAATCTCACCAATGAGATGGAAGTTCCAAGAGGTAAAATGACGTGTTCAAGCTCATAGCTAGTGGGAAGCAGAAGCCACAATCAAAATCCTACTGACAACAAAGTTTAAGTTCTTTCTCTTCCTGTCCCAGTTGAAAGTAAGACTTTATAACTGCAAAGTACTCTGCTGAGATGAATTTGTGGGAAACAATTATTTAATTGTGAAAAAATGTAATGTTTCTAAGGAGAAGTTTCTCAAATCAATGTCTGGCTCTCTTACACTTACACCATCCTTATTTGTACACTAAACACCATTAGGGAAGTTTTTCAAGAAAAACAATTTCAAAACTTTGGGTTCAAGATGTAAGTTCCTGCATTGTTAGAGTATTTGGTCCCTACTTTGTTTGCTGGTAAAGATTTGATAGAATTACAAGGCCAGGATTTCAGGAATATCTGAGAAATAGAACTGAAATCTTTTTCTTTTGAATGCTTGAAGCCTTCATTTTGCACCTCCAATGTTAGACACTTCATCAGTTATACAAGGAAAAAGTAAATTCAGACTAGGAACCACTTAAATTGGTCTCCCAACTTGGAACTCCAGTAGCTTTTACATGTGTTAGAATACTATAAGGCAGAGAAAGAAAAACCTCCAGCTTCTTTAACTCATTTTGTACCAGATTCTTCATAGGAATTTCCTGGCATGTTCCCAGCACATCACATAGCAATGTCAACTTCTTTGCTATCCTGTGTTGCCAAAGAGAACACACCAGTGCAGAGGTCCCAATGAGGCAAAATGGGCAGAGGAGCTTCTGGACGTGCTAGTCCCTCTCCCAGACAGAACTTATGTTAGGGATCCAAGGTGTGACTGCTTCCAAGAGCAGCTCCAAAGAAAGCTGTGAGCACTGGACAAGTTCGTGGTTTGTGACCATCAGGATGGATATTAAAATGTAATTCTTGTAAAGAAGAGATAATTCGAGGTGCATTCACAAGAGTACCTTACTGCTAGTTTTAGTCAAATGAAACTGTCTTATTTGCCATCTGGGAAGCAAGCCTATGACTGATCAAATGTTTTTCCCCACACTGCTTAAACACCAAGGTAATAGTCTTTGTTTGATGGTTTTGAAATACTTTCACTTTCAGATACTCCTTTTACCGGGCAGATTAAGTTGGGCTTGGTTGATAAGCAAAATTGCTGATCTACCTTTAGCACTCAATTAGCCAGGAGTTATAGCCCCAAGAGTACACAGACATATGGATCAGGCATGGGGACTTCACCTAAATTGGGAGTCCAAAAGGCTTTAAAGCCAACTCTATCTTTCCCCGCAGCTGTCTGAGGAAGGGGACAGTCTACAGCAATACAGTGTTTGGCTAGCCCCTCCTAGAAGGCAGTGACTCAGTTCTCTGGTGGAAGAGAAAAAAGGCACATTAAGGAAAACACCCAGAGTCATGGATAGGACCAGCTCTCAGAGTGTGAAGCCTGTTTTCTTCATACAGATTTTCCTCAATTAGGTTGCACTTGGTAGATCAAGCAAATTGCTGATCACCCACCTTTCCCCTCTCCAGACAAAACAATAGTGATACCCAGTAGTGTTCGTGTAGCGCTTAAACTATTTTAGAAGGAATTTCTTTGGCATTGTCTCTTTTGTTATTCCTCCCTTACTCCTTTATGCGGGTAGTAGTAATCCAGGCCTGTAATCCAGATGGCTACAGAGAGAGAGCAATGTGTCCCCAAGACAGATATCACTGGGATAGTCCCACTGGGTTCTCAGACTTCAGAGTTCAAACTTTCCTTCAAGTCCACTGGACACTCTCTAGTCCTTCCTCAGATAATTTCTTCACTAAACACTTCCAACGCAGAAGGTACTGTGACAGAAGTATTTCTCCATGATTTGTATTTTTCTTTATTGACAAATATTTTGCCAACTTTTCACTTTGATTTATTAATGTATTCCAACATAAAAAACTTACATAACCCTCTCTCCAGAATAAAGTGAGTGGTGGTGTTAATGACAGCTTTTCAGCATTTATTTTAGGGATAAGTATATTGATTGTTGAATACAGTAACCCACTTACCAATGAATACATTCGGGTGGAACATTGCCTGTGGCAGAAGACATCGGGCATGGTAGAACACTTATGCGATAGAGAGGTGCACTTTACCATGTAAAGTAAGGCTCTGATGATTTGAGGTTTTCCCCTTAGTTTGTAATTATCCTTTCTATCACTGAACTTCAAAACTGTATTCAATGCTGTCCACTGATTAAAGTGTATATATACTAGAAGAGAATGAAGGCAGAAAGCAGTGGTGTACTTTCCTGCCACATGCATGTTTCCCACTATGAACTCACTGGCATTGTCCATCAGAGGAGTAAAAGAACCTGGGGAGAGTCCTACGTTTGGACTCACGTGAGGTTACAGTATCCATCAGCCAACTTGGTCCTCGATGGGCAAGCACCATGTGCTTCCTGAGTCAGACTGGGTAAAGTCATCACCCCTGTAGTAACGGGACAGTGGTGCTCCAGGGCCAGGAGTTCTAGAACCTTTTTCTGGGTTTTCCTGTGCCCATGTCCTCACTACCAGCAGCAGAGCAAACACTCTCCCTCTGTAGTTTGTCATCATCCTGTTATCATAAAAATCACATCTCAGTTTGGGCTGCAGGGCTCAGATAATGCAAAAGCACCATGCTAAATGTTATGATGTGAAACATCATTTATTTCTTCAACAATTTATTTCAGAGCCAGAGCTGTGGCTTTGCAAAATTCCTTTTCTGTTTGCTTCTCCCTTGCTCTTTTCTTCCAAATCCTTTCTCTTGCTCTCTTTCTCCTATTGACCACTTGTTAAATCTTTTTGTTTGTTTCCCCCCTTTCTCCTGGGACCCTCCGACAGGCAGGCTTGCCAGATTCATTTTCTGATCAAAGCTGTTTGATTTGGTCAATTTTGCCACATTGGAGACGTTCTCTATTACAGAGATAAATAGCTTTGGGCTAACTGTCAACGAAAACTTGTAAGCTAATAAATTATTCCAATTTCTTCCCGCGGATTTCTCTGGAGACAGCCCTAGGAAATACACTTTTTGATTAGTAAATTTCTCTGTGTGTGTGTCTGGACATTCAAATGTGTCGGCTTTGATTAGCACCATTGCTTTTCAAGTCGACGTTGGCTGAGGGGCTGTCAGTTGCAGGCAGCCCTGATGCATAATGCATCAACTGGGCCCGGAAACAGGAGCCTCTTCCAAGGCTGGAAAGGCGGGAAAATTGCCCTAACAACCTGGCTGGTTTACTCTACACCAAAGGGAGCTCAACTCGAAAGTCTTGACAAGACTTGCTTCGGCTGCAGTGGAAGCCACCCATGCCGGGTTGAGAGGGTTTGAAGAGGCCACAACCACGGACCTGCCAAGAACCAAAGCCTCTGCTTCATAAGCTTCATCCACCACCAACTCCTTCCACAGTTATGCTCCTGTATCTTCACCGACACCCTCCACACCACACCCCAGAGTATCTGAGCAAAGGCCAGCCCCTCTGTGCCCACCCAGATTTTCCTTTGCCCTCCCTTGGATTCCAGTTTGTCGTTTGTCTAGTTAAGGGCTCTTGAGTTGTTATAGAAACAATATTTTGGCTATAACAAATCAATCGGTGCATGTGAACACAAACATACAGATCATTTATCATCTGCAAAATACCCTAAATTATGACCTTTCTAAAACCTATCAGAAGGGCGAGCGAATGCATAACGTAAATTAAAGTTTGAAGGGTCAGCGGTTTTTACTTTCACTATTCATCTTTCTTTCACCTTATAGGTTTAAGAACAAGAGGGCTGTGTAATTACATTTCAATGGGGTGCAGCGGTTCATTATTCCCAGCTATACCAATCTGCTGCAACATTTCCAATGCAGTCAGGTACATTTTAGCAGATATTAGTTGGTATAAGACCATACTTGCTCTTTGAGACTGATAACACCTCTTAATGCATAACAGTGCTATCATCTCAATTTAGAAAAGGCTAAAACGGTGAGGGTTTTTTTCTCAAATCAATACAGTTGTTCATATTTTATAAAGGTGGTACAGCCTATCTGTAATTCTTCTCAGATATGACTTGCCTTTTGCCTCCCAGTTGCTCCCTTTCTGTAATTACCGTTTCCCTAAGTCTCCACCACCCCATGTGGTGGTAGATACGGTTTTGTGCTAGAGCCCACTGCACTGATGGAAATGGGTAGCTTCCAATAGAAAAACCTTTCTGCTGCCAATTATCTGACTCTGGCAGTGATGGTGCCATGCTGCCAGAGGCTCTGAAGTTTCAGCTCAGCCGTGAGAGGTCTGGTGGCTGCAGCCATTGACAGCAGTTGCCTTCAGAAGCTGTTGGTGCCCCAGGATGCACAGGCATGGTGGGGCCAGCAGCAGGCTAAGGTATCTCTTTTAGTCTGATGAATAAATCCTGTAATGTAGAAATTGCCTTAAAAGTCTCTTCAAGCAACAAAGCCAGACCCAGAGCAGTGGGTAAAGTTGAGAATCATTTAGATTGATATGTTTGTTTGTGTGTGTCTTTGTATGTGCACATGTGATGAGTATGTATGAAAAGCCACAGATAAAGATCTGGTAAAATCACAATATAGCTATGTCTGGGGAGGGGAGTGAAGGAAGTTATCATTCACATATTGATGGAATTTTTTACCTACAAATATTTTACTCTTATTTACTCTTTTTGTTGAAAGTGAGGAAGGGAAGCAAGGAAGGAAGGAAGGAGGGAGGGAAAGAAGGAGGGAGAGAAGGAAGGAAGGAAAAGGAGAAAGTGAACTTTTAATTTTTTTAATTGTGGCAAGATACATATGATGTAAAATTTGTCATCTCAATCATTTTTAAATGTACTGCAGTATTAGCTTCATTCATCTTTTTGTACAACAAATCTCCAGAGTTTTTCCATCTCGCAAAACAAAACTCTGCACTAAAACAACTCCCCGATGCATCTTCCTCTCAGTCCCGGCAACCATAGTTAGACTTTCTCTTTCTGTGTATTGACTACACTAGGTAGTTCATGTAAGTGAAGTCATACAGTATTTTTCTTTTGTGACTGGTTTATTTCACTTAACATAATATCCTCAAAATTTCTGTGTATAAATTTCCTTCCTTTTAAGGCGCAATGATATTTCATCATTGTATATATAACATTTGCTTACCCACTCATCTGCTGCTGGATACTTGTGCTACTTCTACCTCTTGGCTATTGTGAACAATGCTGCTGTGGACATGGATGTGCAAATAGCTCTTTAAGACTCTACTTTCAATTGTTCTGTATATATACCCAGAGGCAGAGTTGCTGGATAGTAATCCTATTTTTGATTTTTTGAGAAAAAGAATTTTTCT
>NW_004567108.1:35094668-35097242 GCF_000260355.1 Condylura cristata
TAGTCCTGTCCTTCACACTGACAGGACTGTATTATCCTGGCCCAGTGTGGGCGACCACATGGCACAGTCACCCCTGTGAATGCTTGCCATCTCTCCAGAGCAGCAGTCATATGTCTTGGATCTAGAAGTCACGGAGGGTAGGGCCACTGCGGTTAGTAGTGCATGGTGTTTCAGTGCGGCGGCCCATGTGAGTAGCAACTGAGGTGTGCAGGGCAGTACAGTGGTCTTGGTTGATCTCTGGCTCAGCCCTACAGAGATGAGTGGGGAGGCGACTCGCCTCCTCCCCTTGCCTTTTCCCGGCCTATCCTCTGCTGTGGGCTCTGAGGGAAATGGGAAAAGGGAGACCCCCCCACCTAAGGATTCTGAGGCTCAGGTGACAGTCCTTTTATTGACCTTCCCCAGAGCAGACCTCACTATTCATTTCCCACCCCCAAAAATCTAAAAAGTGCTTGGGAATCCTATATGCAATTCAAGACAAAATTTTATTATTATTATTATTATCATTGTTGTCATCATCATCTTAAAAAACACCACTAACCATCATCTGCAACAGAGCTTGTTGGGAGAAGAGAAAATTTACCAGGATCCTTCTACCAACCATCACGATGACCCAATCCTCACCTTCCTGTGACCACTGCTTTTAGGAAATGAACAAAAAGGTGTAGGTGAGAGAGAAGAGGCTGGAAAGGTATGAGGGACCATCTGAGTACCTTTTCCATGTCTTCTGTTCCCCCCACCATGAGGAACTATATCTTTCTCATCAAGGCTGAAGAGGAGGGCAGCCCATTACATGACAAAGAGTAAAAGGGAAAGGAGAACCTCTGGATAGTTTCATGTATTGTGAACACAGAACAACCTAGAGGTTGTGAGCAAGAGAAGGGAACACAGAACAACCTAATGGATACTGTGCTGCCTCAGTCCCTGGTTTTAAGATATCTACACATTCTACAGGGAGCATAGGTGCTGGGATCCTTCTTCCCTTTAGGTAGATGTTCAATGAACTAGAGTCTGAAATTAATGCTTGACCAGCTCATTAGGTGATGGCCTCCTGCCTGTGGCATTTGCCCTAATAGGGTGCCAGAGACCCAGGCAAGCCTTTGGTTATTACTTCCCAAACTACCTGAAGTTTCCTTTAGGTGAAGCTAAAGAACAGCTTCACCTCAGTCGAAGCCTCAGTACTCTAATTGTTTGACCCTTATAACAACAAATCAGTACCTTCCTGCTTTTTTAGGACTCCTTGCTATACACCACGTTGGAGCCTCTATTTCCTCATCCTTTTGTGGAAGGATAATAGTAAGTCATCCTGTATAAGTTTGATGACAATATGCGTCAGGAGCCACAATAATCACATGTAGTGTACTAGTGGCTGCCAGATAGTGATGCCAAGAGGAGAGTCCCATTGCTGCACCCTTAGGTCCCACACCTTGTGTGAACAGTGCAAGCTGCTCCACAGTGGAAGGCCAGCATCAGCCCTACCCCACCTTTGGGAATTTAGCCAGTGGCCTAAACCTAAGCAAGGGGACATGGTTTCAGCCTGTAGGCAATGGAGAAGTGTACTATGCAGTGAACAGACATCATGGGGTACAGATGGGGGGTATAGGAAGAGCAGTAGGCTCACAGAACTATGGTTCTCATCTTGGCTCTGCTACATATGCCATCTGTGTCTTTGGAAAAGTCCTTCTACTTCTCTGAATTCAAATTTCTTGCCCTCAAACTGAGGGGTTTGATGAGATGTCTAAAGTTTTTCCTCCTTGTTAACTTTCTGGAACCCGAGGAAAGCAGAAGTTATGGGGTATCCCCTTGTATGCCTTAGCAGTCTGTAGAAAACTTTCTACAGTGGCAGAGTTTTAGACATCTCAAGATGTCTAAAATAATGTACTCCTTTTAACAAGACTAAAGTCATGAGCTAAGTGTTCATGAATCTGAAATAATGTATTAAATTTCACGTGGCCTTTTAAAACTAAGGGAAAGGGGGAATTGAATAAAATGTACTAAGAACATTATGAACTTAAAAGGCTTGAGAAATTGCTTCATTAAGTTTAGTAAATATTTGCCAGACTTGTGTTCCATCCCAGACACAGTGCTAGGCTCCAGGAAAACCAGGACTTAGATAGTCCCCCAGCTTTGAAGAAATCCAGGTATAGTGTGGTTATCCAATCTAGTAAAAGATAATTTCAAAATTCTAAAATAGTGGAATGACAGAGTTTGGGGACCGAGACCAGGACTTTGCCTCCTATGCACAAAACAACACTTGATCGGAACTTAGGGTAAACATCCTGGTTGAGAATGCAGCACACCCAAATCCCTTCTCCCACTCCTTTCTCCCTCGGAACTTAGGGTAAACATCCTGGTTGAGAATGCAGCACACCCAAATCCCTTCTCCCACTCCTTTCTCCCTCGGAGCTCAGCTAGTTCCTGCACCTGAGAAAGGTTTTATCTCTGGCTCCCGAGATAAGTGTCCACTCCCTCAAGATGATTATGGATCCCTCCCCTCAAACCCATTAAGACATTAAACCATCAAGACCACCCCCCACCGGCACTAACTGCACCGCCCTCTTTGTATACATATATATA
>NW_004567108.1:35097387-35134665 GCF_000260355.1 Condylura cristata
CTCTCTCTCTCTCTCTCTCTCTCTCTCTCTCTCTCTCTCTCTCTCTCTCTCTCTCGTCTCCATCTTTGCCTTCTTTCTTTCGTGGACCCTGGGACCCCAATCCTCGGCCTTGCCCTTACAACAGAGGTGTGCCCAAGATGCCATGGACATCAGTCCAGCCTGAAGACTGTTCTGGAGAGGTTCTGGATATAGTAGTTGAACTGACTTGGAAAGAAGTAGTTCAGGCCTTCTTGATGAACCCAAAGTTCTACAGGGCTTTCAAGTTTCACCACAGTCTTTACCTCTGTTGTTCAGACTGATTTATTAACTTTGTTTTTTTCTCTAAAGAAAAAATACTGTCAACAACAAACATGAGGACTTTGGGAACAAAGGAAAAGGTCATATTCTTTTAACTAGTTTCTTCCCATTTATTTTATTTATTGGCACAGGTTTTGGTTAGACTAGAACGTTCAGGCTCAGATTTTAAATACCCTGACATATAATTCAGTGACAGAAAAGCCGTCTTACGATCAGTGACTAAGATCACTTATGGTTCTCAAGCCTTGGTCCTACTCTGTGTCATAAGGCCACTCTTGGCCCTACCCCTATCATCAGGGTGCTCAATAACTTCCTGAAAGCCCTTGATTTTAGCAAGCAACATGAGAGAAGAAGAGAAATCCCAAAGCCAAAACCCAGTCTGGGCAGGCTTAGAAAGGTGAGCTCTTCTCTGAACAGTTTCCAGTTTCTTAAGTCTGGAGTATTTCCCATGAAATACTTTAAATTTATGGAATTTCAACCCAAAATCTGATTTAAAAAAATACCACTATAGAGCTATTGTGTGTAGAATTTTACAGTTACCAGTGTTTTCTTTACTGATTTTTAGAAGATAGGAAATGTATAAATATGATCAGAATGATCAAATGAGAGAAAACCTGGTCTATCCCACAGAAATTCTATCACAGAAAACTGAAGGGGAAGATTGTGAGCTCCTAGAAAAAAAAAAGCCTCTATTTATAGCAAACAAACTTTTTTTCTGAACCAAAATATTATAGGCCTAATAAATCTAGAATTAGAGTGTAATTGCCTTAGTGTATCCTGTATATATGAAAGGGAAAAAATGCATACAAAGCCAAGACCATTAAGTAGATTCACACCAGTTAGAATGACTATCCTAAAAGGATGCTTATTTGGATGTGTATCCTCCTACAAGGAGTTTATGGTATTAAATGCTGGTGTCGCAGTGGGTTAAAGCACAGCACTAAGAAGCTAAAGCCACTTCAGCATGAGTTCGATCCCTGCCCCGGAGGTGACACACAGGCACAGCAGACCTCTTCTGATATGGCAACTGCTCCCCTTAACAGTGTACTTTGTTGATCTGCCTGTTCTACTCCCCACTCTGTCTCAGGTGAAGCCTCTCATTGCCCCCACACCTCTGGCCTATACTCCAGTTCTGTATACATAAATTAATAAATCTTTAAAAAATGATAAAAAAAATAAATAAATGCTAGCGAGGTGCTTTGGAGCAAGTTAGGAAAGAAAGAGTATGAGAGGAGAGAAAAAGAAAACAAAGTTGGAAGAGAGGAAATGAGGGCTTAATTAATTATATATGTTAATTATAGGGCTCTCACCATAACTCAGACTTATTTTGCATTTCTATCATCTTGGAAGATGGTAGAGAAAACTTGCAGATGATGCCAATCAAGAAGAGATTGGAATGCTTCAGGTCCTACCCAAAATAAGATAATGCACTAAATATAGCAATATAAAGTAGGATGAATGCAAGTTTTAATGGGTGCAAATGATCAGTTGTATAAGTTAAGATGAAAAAGACATGTGCTAGTGTCAGCAGTTACAAAACAAAAATCCAAAAAGACAAAGGGTTTGAATTGACTGTAAACTGGATGGCAAAGGGTCCAAATAACCCAATGGAACCTTAGACTAGAATGAGAAAACTGATAGTTTTATTTCACTCTGAGCTACTCAGAGCCCATCTGGAATTTTCTGTCCAGTTCTGAGTTTCATATTTTAAGGGTGATATAGACAAACTGTTATACAACCAGAGGAATGACCTAGTTAATGGGAACCCCAGTGTCTTTTTGGAAAAGAGATGACAGGAGGAACCTAAATGGTGACTTCAAATGCTTGAAAGGAAATTAGATTTGGAAGAGGGACAAAGCTGGAGCTGTTATAAGAAGGAACTTTCTAACAAAACAAAAATGGGCCACCTTGAGAATGAGTGATGTTCCCAACCACTGGAAGGCTACCACTGTAGAATAAGATACAGGTATCTTTGTATGTAGAGGTTCACTTTATACATTATTGGAGCAAGTACCATGTGCAAGACACAGAATAGCTTTCCATAAATGATCAAAATCACATTCCAACAGGACATATGCAGCCTAAGGTATTGTTTTTGAAAAATAAGTGCAATTCAACAGAGAAAGGGAGCTAAAGAGTTACTAACTCTATTGCTCAGCAAAATCAGTTTGAGTCTGGCAATGCAGAGGGAGCGAGTTCTACTTTAGCATCTCCCTGGGGGAGTTCCTAGATGTATAGAACTAGATGTGTACACTGTGGTGGGAGGAGAGAGTACACAAGTAGGCTGGTGCTGGACTGTCAGGGACTTTAGGTGTTCTGATGAGGAACTCACTCTCCAGCAGGAGGAAAGGGGAGAACTACAGAGATAACTTAAAATAGACATTTCAGGCAATGATGATTCTGATGACAGAGATTGGACTCAGGGAACTGGTGCTACGGAGACTAGTTAGTCATTTTCATTTGAGAGAGCACTGAGTTCATGCATAATATTAAATGTGAACATTTTGGAGGTGAAAAATGCTTTTAAGCACACTAATAAGAAGGCAGTTCTATGTTTATGGAGAGTAGAGTTGTTTGTCTCTATCCATGAAAGTGAACAAAAGAGGTCTGGTGAGGTGATCCCAGATAATAAAGACCTGGTCCAGGACAGAATCAGAACTGGCCAGGGATATTTCCAAAAAGAGAGGCAATACAGAGCTGCTAAACACCATCTATCAGCATTGGACAAACAAGCCTGCTTGAGCTGAATGTAAATTCAAACAGAATTAGAGAGAAATTGAGGGATGGCTTCTCTCATTGGACCACTGAAAAGCACTAACATCTGAGAAAAAGAAAAGCTGCCCTTTATATCAGAAGCTGGCCTGGCCTTCACAGCTAGATCTGGGTACTGTCCTGATGAATATAAACAATTTCACAGGGCATTAACACCAGACAAGGCCACTCTGTGACCATGATGGATCTAGACAAAGTAAGACCTCCCCATACCCATGTCTGAATGAAAACAGAAATAAGAACATTGTCCAAACCTCAAAAGTGACCAAAAATTCCCCTTTCTGGTTAAAGGAGTGACTAATGTTTCTTTGCCAATGACAACTGTAGCCTTGCTTCACTCTCCTCATCTAGACATGATGTGCTAAGGTATTCAGTCATGGGTTTGTCCACTTCCTTATAGCATCCAATGCATGACAAGCCCCATTTCCTGAACTGTCTCCCAAATCACTGAACAAAAATTCAAATGCTATAACAAGTCTTTCTCACCCCTCTTATTCAGATGCCTCATGGTTCATTATGGTTAATGTTCTCTTTCATTGCAAACCCATTTATTCCTGGTGGCCTTTGATTGGAGGATATCAACATAACACTATATTGTGTTTTATCCCTACCTTCTTAAGGGCTTAAGGTGTCCCTGCAGTTATCAGGTAGAAAACTGTATACCATTAGTGGCAAGTTAGCTAGGCTATATTCTGTTTCAGGTATAAGAGCCGCACTATCTACTGTGTCTACCTGATGCATTTCAATCAACAGCTCAAGAATCAGCAGCCTCAACAAAGTTTCCCGGTATCATTCCTTGAAATGATCGATGATCTAAGACCCTGTGCACATGGTACTGACCTTTTGGGGGCAAATACTTAATGTTATAAATATTTTAAAGCATTCCCCTATAGATTTCAAACTCATGGAGGGCAAGGGCTATGTCTTACTGATTTTTGTGTCCTCAGTATCTAATACAGTAGCATGTAGGAAGGGTTCAGTGAAAATTCATTAAATAAATAAATGAATGAATGAATGAAATGTTGGAGTTGGAACGATTTAAACAATCACATAACCCAAAGTTTTCAAATTAAGATGTCCAGAGGGGCTCAGAAGATTGTGGACAGAAAAGGACCTGTGGCTACCTGGACTGTACCTGCCTCATCAGTTCCAGTGAATTGTTGCTAGGAGGGGAAGTGGGTCCAGTATTGCCAGGGATCTTATGAATTTTAAAGAAACAATGAATAATCTCAATTTTAAAGTCTTAAAAACACTATATAACCTAATTATCTGTGAAGCACATTTGGTTTATAGGCTGTCAATTTGTGATTTCTGATCTTGGCCTATGTACATAGGACAGTGGTTTAGAGAGATTAGGAACATGTCTAAAGTCACCCAGGTATCAATAGCAGAACAGGCTCAAACCCATATCTTAAAAATTACAATCCAAATTAATACCTGTTGATCATGTTCTCAGAGTAGGGTGTTCAAACCCTCAGATCTTCCAATCTGTTCAAATCAAAGCACAGGAGTAGTAGGCGGGAGAAGACGTTAGTAAAACTCACACAAATGCAATCTAGACTTCACTGATGATTCCATATGCCAGGTAATATTTCTAAGCGAGTTCTGAGCATTTGCTCTCCTTCCCCAATTCTGTTCCCTCTCACTAGAAAGTTTAATTCTAAAAAATATTTAGATCTTAACTTCATTTCAATGCATATAATAATGACCGGAAGTCTCCAACCCCATACTCACTTTCTTAGTCCTGCTTCCCAAAGGCAACTGTTTCCAAATCTTAGCTAATGGTATGCCCTGCTGAAAAGTCTTCTTAAATTCATGTTTCTCCATTTTCAATCTGGAAAGCTGTAGGAAATATCCTTGTATTACTCATTTGATAATTTATTTTCTTTGTTACCTACTTCTAGAATTCCCATTGAGTAATTTTTTTTTCATGTGTCTTCCATCTCCTTTTAAATCTATTTTCTTGGAGATTTCCTCAAACTTAATCACACAGGCCTTCTATCATAGCTTTTACTTCTCCATGAATACTTTCAAATCCCCAGTGACTTTTTTCATCCTCTAAATGTGCTCCTTTTAGTATCCTCCTACATTGCTTCAACATTATCTCTTATCTCTCAATAGCCCTAGTTTAAGTTGCTTATGTACTGGTCTGTTTCCTCTGAATTCCTTTTTATTCTCTGTGTTTGTTTCAATCTCTGTTCTTTCCATTAGCAGCTTTACTCGATGTTTGATGGACGTTAGTTGTCTAACCGTATTTAAAAGCGTGAAGCACTAAAATAAAGAAATACACAAACAAATGGATCAATAAATGAGCAAGCACAACAACACTAAAATTCTGATGAATGTTGTGGGAACTTTTTGACTGGTGGGCTTCACGATGCAACAGTCAGGAGGTAACCCAGCTATTGTACTTAGGGAATATTCAGTGGTCAGTGTCTGAATTTTTTTGTGAGAAAAATCCTTCTCATCAGATTTCCTCATGAAAAGTAAAAATACTAAGAGCCAAATAGAAGAACTGAGGAAGAGAGCTAGTGAACTCATTATTCAGTGTACAGACTTTTTTTCATTCACCAGGTTTCTGACATTCTGCCTCATCACAACTCATACACCCAAATTCTTTCTGGTTCAAAGATCTCCAGAGAGGAAATACCTAACCTAATAGGGGGTGATGGAAGACGGATCCTGACTCCTGTGTACAGTTTCTGCACACCACCACATTTAGAAGTGCCCTCTAATTCTTGCACCTCTAACGTTTCTGTCACGTGAGCTGACTTGCTGATTTTTTGGTGTCCCCACTGCAGGTTCAAGTGTGCTTTGGGGTCTGTGAAGTTAGTAACTCCTTGTACTTACATATTCTAACCTTCCATACTTGTTTGCGTTTCTCCCCTGCTGTCAGCTCATCACTGCCTTTTGGTGCAGTGCCCTATAGTTCAGTGCAAAGTAGCATTATGTCCCTATAACTATAATTGACCAGTCTTGTAGGGTACAACTCAGATATGAATAGGCACAGAACTAAAAAGATATCAGACCAGTTTTAAATTAGAAAATATTCTAATATTAAGATTCTAATATTCTAATATAAGATTCTTTCTCATCATTCTAGAGGCTCTTCAATCAAGAGCAGAGACAATTGCATATGTTTGATGCACCAGGCGTAGCTAGAAGTTTCCATATGAAATTTAGGGACTCTACAACCTCAGCATCCATCTTGGCTAGGCAGGAATATAGACTTTGATCAGCCTGGCATATTCCCTGTTCTTTATTTTTTTTTTTTTTAAAAGATTTATTTAGGGCCCTCCCTGGTGACGCAGCAGGTTAAAGCACTGCACTGAGAAGCTTAAGCCACTTCCACATGAGTTTGATCCCCGCCTGCCCCGGAGGAGATCCTCATGGCGAGGCAGACCTCTCCTGACCTGCCTGCTGCTCCCCTCAGCAGTGTATTCGTGGATCTGCCTGTTCTGCTCCCCACTCTGTCTCTGGTGAAGCCTCTCGCCACCCCTGAGCCTCTGGCCTGTACCCCAGTTCTGTATGTACAAATAAATAAATCTTTAAAAAAAAGAAAGATTTATTTATTCATACAGAACTGGGGTACAAGCCAGAGGTGTAGGGGCTGTGAGAGGCTTCTCCAGAGACAGAGTGGGGAGCAGAACAGGCAGATCAATGAAGTACACTGCTGAGGGGAGCAGTGGGCGGGTCAGGAGAGGTCTGCTGTGCCATGTGGATCACCTTCTGGGCCGAGGACCTCACACTAAAGCAGCTGAGGCAAGCTTGTAGTGCTGCATCCTAACCCATTGCTCCATTCCTGTTCTTAATGATGTGTCCACAGACAATAAAAGGTCCTTTGGCTCCTCTTGTTTAACATTATTCCTCTAGCAGTAAACCGGTGTGACTACTCCATTTCTGAAGAAGTGATATTCTAATACATGTAATATTTCCAACTTTTCTGAAACGTATCTTATGTAATATTATAATGTTTTCTAATTTAAAGCTGGTCTGATATCTTTTTAGTTCTGTGCCTATTCATACCTGATTTGTACCCTGCAAATCTGGTCAATTATAGTTACAGAGACATAATGTTACTTTGCATTGAACTATAGGGTAGTCCTGTAACACTTTTTATGAAGCCAGTGTTTGTTATTATCCATAATGATGGGTGTTCATAATGATGGCTCACGATAAAGAAGTTCTGCTAGTGACAGTTATGGCAGTGGCGCTAGGGATGGTGGAGATATGGGGGTGGTAACGCAATCAGGATGACAGAAACAATTGAGAGGATTTTGTAAAAATTGATCCAATTACCCTTATTCACTTATTATTCTTACTATATATAATCTTCAGCATCTGGAATATGTGACCCAAAATAAAATTATGGCAATTCTGGCTCCCCACTTGTGGTCCTATTCATAACTGGCAGGGTTCTTACAGAATCAGACATTAGGAAGATCAGACCGTCTACGTGGTTTGTTGGAGAGAGTTCTCAGCTGTTTTACATGGTGTTATCACTCCCCTAGTTCTGACTCCTAATCGAAAGTGTTAATTCTACAACTACAACCATGTCTACCTATCAGTTAATTCTTATCTGTTCCTAGGCATGGTACCAAGGGTCCCTGAGGGACACAAAGAAAAGACAGTCCTTTATTTTCTAGGAACTTAACCAACAATACTAGGCAGTACAGGGTGATCTTCCATTGGTTTAGAAGCAAGTGAATTTAGCTTAGGGAGCAATGACTAACCTAGGGCATTCTCATTTCACTTGTTTTCTCAGTCACAGGATTTATTCACAGCATAATATTATTCTTTGCCAACAATATCATTGGATTTTTTTCATTGCAGGAGTGGAGCCTAGTCAATTCCCCAGTAATCTGCACAGTGCTTGACACATTCAGTAAACGTTTGTTGAGTGAATGAGTGAGTGAATTCATGGCAGTGGGAGGGAGGTAGGGATGAAGTTGGGTCTCTGATAACTTGTAGGACACAGGCAAATGTGTTTCTGGTACAGGAAAGTGTTGTTGGGGTAAATGACAGATCTTATTGGAATAGAGTGCTTAATGGGTGAGCAGTAGAAGATAAGTTTGGACATGGAGGCTGGAGCAAGACTGAGGAAAGCCTTGAGAATCAGATTAAAGAGTTTGGAACTTATCCTCCAGAAAAAGCAAGTTATTGGCATAAGAGGTGTAAAACAGGGATTCAACAAGTACAGGGCTTTAGCAAGATTAACTTTTCAGTCCCAAACAGAATAAACTTATTAGGCAAGAGACTAGAGCCAGAGAGGATAGTTAGAAGGCTACTGCAAATGGTTCAAGTAAGATGTGCAGATTACCTGGATAGAGTGGTTGCTGGTAGGAAATGAGAGGAAGAAATAGATGCAACAAAAGATAATCTATAAGAGTTATCTATTAAAGTAAAAATTCTAAAAACTCTGGATAGACAAGGTTAGGAGGTTCTATTATCTTTCTGTTTTTAAGCACCATTTATAGTGTGACTATCTATCTATAGAATACATTTGACCAAAAATTAGAGTGATATGAAGGGAAGCTGGTGAAGGGAAGCTGGCAAATTGATTTCTTGACTCAGCATGTTTGGGCTTGGGGACGAAGAGCCAAGTCCTATGTCCCAGTGGTAGGATTGCTGAAGCCTTGCACCCTTTGGCTTTTCCTTCTCTCCTCATGGGCCTTGAGTTCCTCCAGGAAACTTAAGAGCTGCCAGTGATTATGGCCTAGGGATTGGACATGGGAGGGATGCTATCTCTTACGGGCTCTCAGACCACCAGAATTCTCTTCATGGATTTATTCAGATCCAGTATTGCCTTAAACTTTACAAATCCATCCTTAACCATGTAGAATAAGAGCAACAAGTATATCCTGGGCAGGAGATGAGGAGCAGAAAAAAACGTGGTTTTGATCTGAAGGAACTTGAATGGTCAACTTTGTTTAATCTTGATTTTACAAACAATTAATTTTACTGTGGAGTGTTAGTTCATGTAGGCAACCAAATATACATATTCCAGACTATAGCCAGTCTGAAAAAGCTTGCAGTAGAAATACTAGCATATTCATAATAAGCACAACCAAAAACTTATAAAATGCATTTAAGTAAAGGAGAAGGCCTAAGTAAACAGTGTAATATTTAATGCTTCCACAAAAATCCTCTGATTATTTTTTGCAATGAACCCACAAAAAAATTGCAGCACTTAATACTAAGCCTTAGATCTAAATTCTAAGCAGATCCTACAGCCTCAATTTTATGTTTTTACATATACCTATTCATCCCAGTAACCAGAGGTGGGGGGCTTAAATTTCGGCACTTAAGTGGTGCTTCATGACCTCTTGAGTGTGATAAATAAATAAGACCTATAATGCCCAAATTTAACACGATGCTTGTTAAATGAGGAAGAGAATTATCCTTTGTTTTTGAAGATGATTTACCTCAGGGTGACCAGTGGTCATATGCACAAGCTGACAGGAGATGAGACTAACCTGCTACTTTTCACACTTTAAGGTCTGAGCTCATTTTGATCTGTAAAGGTACTTCTTTACCTTTAGCTTAATAATAATTTTGTAACAATATTAATACTGCTGCTGATGATGACATCAAAAATAATGCAGTAGTAGACTTAATAGCTAATTTCTTATTGCTCTTTTATCAATACTTTATGATATATGAGGTGGACAGGGATATTACTGTTCCTGTTTTCTGACCACTGGACACGAAGGTAATGTGTTTCCAAGAATATTTAAGTTAAAGATGAAAAGGGCCTATTTTATTCCTCTTAACCAATAGTAAAGTGGTATCTTTGCATTGTTCAAATTCCATCTTAAGCAGCTAATTGAATTTCTTCTATATGCTTCTATCCCCAGATGATACATTTCTATCCCTGAGAAACCAAACCAAAGACACAGGTCCCATTTTCCTACCCATTTTTTTTTCATATGGATTTTTAATGGTGATTTTATTCCAAACTCTGCACAAACATAAATACTGCATTAAAGGAAGATGAATTTATTTTGACCTTTACTGAAAATGCACTGTGAAACAAAGCACTTAAGCATTTATAGCCTGTTAGACACTCACATTACCCACTTCCATGTAGATAAGAGAGTCCTTCCCAGCAAAAGTAATGTTCACAAGTAGAGCAGTTTTACAGAGCACTTAACTGCAAAGCCAGATATCATGTTCTTCACTATGAGTCTGTTTTGGTCGGTTTTATGCATCCAAGATCTATAGAAATTAAAGGGGCATCTAAAGTGTTACATTCAAGAAACATAGAAAATGACATTTTTATGGGTTTTGATGAAAATACAGGATATTTGCAATGAAATACCTGGGGAAAACCTTTTTACAAAGGAGATGAGGTATTTGGAATTTTGTTTTTCTTCTCTTGAAACTATGCACCCCACCTTCCTCCTGCAAAGAAAGTGGTGCCATTTTCAGTATTTGGGGTTAAAAGTATGTTTTAATTCTACTTATAATTACTCACATACCCTGCCCCCTCAAAATCATTCCTTTGCATGAACAGACATGAGTATTTTTGTCTATTTTATTTTTTGCTATCATCTTTTTCCTTTAGTCATAAGCCTTTGACTGCAGAGCTATTTCCTTCATCCAGATTCTTGTGTCAGAGAGTTGAGATGTTAAACCACAGCAACCATGAAACTTTAAAACCCCTGATGCATGATGAATGGGTGCTGGGCAAAGCAGCTTAAAATCTATGCTTTTGCTTCTCTTTAAACACTTTAAATTGACAGCGCCATAGATCAAACATTTTTACTGAGAGGAGAAGCTTTGGCAATTTAACTTAAACAAGTGCACAGTTACAATCATCTCAAGACCTCACCCCTCCACAATTACCCCTTCCACCTGGTGGATTGGGTACATTTCGAGAGGGAGAGAGAGAAGAGGCGGGAGGGAGGGAAGAGAGCAGTTACACGGCAGGGAAGCTGCTTGTAACCGAGCTGTTATAACACCCGGGCAACTTCCCCCAGTTACTCCCCCACTGCACTCCTCCCACCGATCCCCATACCCCGGGAGTGAGTCAGGGCTTCCACCCTTCCACCCAGGGCTTCCACTCAGGACCGGGCCGCTGCGGAGCATGCGCCACGGTAGTCCCTAGGCCCAACGCTACCGAAACCTGCCCCCACCTTTTCGCCTCTTCCTCCTCCTCCTCCTCCTCTCCCTCCCCACCCCCTCCTGAAGCCACGAAGTTGGCACGCTGCCCATTCAGGCGTTCAGCGTCAGCTCCTCAGGGATCAGCAGGCAAAGTCACAGTCTGCACAAACAGAGCTTTCAAATTCATAAAATTCATAGGATTTTTCACAAATGAATGAACACAATTTTCTACCAATTTCCTCATTATGCAAATATGCAAAATATCAAATTTAGGCCAATTAGGGTCCTCCACAGTCCCAAATTCACCCGTTTAAGCCATAATTGCAGAAACTATCAAATAATTACGGTCGCTAATTGGAAATATTTGTGACAGATACAACAAATTCTTGCACAAATTACATTTCATTCGAGGAACCACTGCGCGCCACTGAAATTTTATCGAAGTCTAATTTAACTTACATAATGAGTTGAATTGAGTACTTGTTATCAAATTTGAGCAATTCATAGCCCCGTAATGTGGAATGATCAAATAAATTAAAAGGGAATTTATTCAATATTTTGTTGTGATCCTTTTCTCGGAACCATTGCTATTTTGTAGGGAATTTCCTCCTCCCGCGGCCCGGGGCGGGTGCCTGGTGTCACACAAGCCCCGACAGTGCCCGCCGAGCGGCGGTGGCGGCGCAAGGAGGCGGCGAGTGACTGGGAGCGGGGAGACTGAGCCCTCGTACCGCGAGGGTCACAGCCTACGCGCTGTCTGCAGCCCCGAGGAAGCCAACCGGGCGTAGAGCTCTGTGAGCACCTAGCCGTCGGAGGCCCGCTCAGCCCTTTTGTTTTGTTTTATTTAATTGGATGGCGGGGTTAACGAATACTTCCGGGTGAAGCTAGTTCTAGAAACGATCTGACTTCTGGAAATGTAAATACACTCGTGCACACCCTGGCCTCGAAACTCATACACACCCGCGCCCTACACATATGCACAAGCACACTGATGCGACACACTACACCCAGCACACACACATACTACACACACGTGCCAGCCACCCACTTCGTCCTAGGCGCATAAGCCACGTACAGGTATACACACTTTCTTACACACTCACCAAGCATACACACATGCGCGCGCGCACGTGGGACCTCCGGGCCACGCGCAGGCCTGAGCCAGCCTCGCACAATCCGGGTAGGTGTAAAAGCCAACCCTGTTAGGGTAGAGCGGGAGTACGCCCCCTCGGAGTTCCTCTTTCGCCAACCAGCCTGCCAAAGATGGGTGTACTGCAAGGGTGGCGCGAGCACAGTCTCCCACGGGCACGCGCGCGCGTGTGCACACAAACACACACACACAACACGGGCGCAGCGGGTGGGTGGGGGGTCCTCGCCTGCACTTCCTGGCCTTTATGTGAGTCCTCCGGAGGGATAAAGCCCGAGATAATTTAATGTCATTCTAACCGGGAGTCTCCCCTAACAAGCGGCACATGGGGCGATGCCCTGTTTGTGGCCACTAACAGAGCAAGCAGAGGCACCTGGGGATCCCCCTCTCCCGAAGGTCATCCTTGCGGACAGGACATTCGTTTTTTCCCTTGCACAGTGGCACACGTTCACTAAGACATTTTTTTTCTCAACTGCCTTGTGGCCTCGTTGGCGGATTATAAATGTCTCCTTCTCCCTGTGATTTGTTTAATCCGTGGAAATGGTGCTGGTCCTATGTAAACAAGCCAAGTGCGGAATGAAGGCAGTCACCCATGCGTGGCCAGCCTGCCTATTTGTCAGAAAACCTTCATAAATACTGAGCTGGGGCTGGGCAAGGATGTGATGTCTCCATTTTTGCCAGGAAAGGGCACAAGGAAGACAAAGTGAAGCATGACAGCTTGTAACCTTTAAGGGACAGATAGTCTGGAAGCCCAGAGGCCAGGAAACTCCAGGACTAATTCAGTACAAGGGGATGACTGATGCCAGCCAGTCAGCTGCAGGACTGGCTTCTTCTGGGCTGTAGGAGACAAGGTGGGCCTGCATCCAGGAGGAGACAGGCCCAAGCATTTTTATAAATAAATAAAGCCAAGTTTCCTTTTATGACTGGGTCAGAGTTACCCTTTGAAGGGCTATTCTCAAACAAGCAACTTTTCCCACATTCCCACATATCTAAAGGGCCCATCCCTACTTTAAAAATTTCTGAATATTTTATTTCCAACTTTAATTGGCTCCACTCCAAGCACAGTCTCAGTGTGATAGCTAGGTAGCAGTGGGGAAGAGTGATATACCCATCTTTTTATTCAAGGGCCCTGGGTTACCTCTCCAACTGTTTGCTCACCCTGGACATGTGGTTCCCTGCTCCAAAGCCTGTCCCTCCTCCATCCCCCTTTTTTAAAGAACAATGTATATGTGGCTAATTATAGGCTCTTAACAAAAGCAGTAGTTACTGCCTGTAATTATCATGGTCCTTATTTAGAAAAAATGTGAGAAAATGTTGAGTATTAAAACATGAAAGCAGCTATTAATCAAACCTTTACACCTTCCTTAACTCAGGCGTAATGGTGGGTATTATCATAAATCTACTCTGATAGTAACACAAGAATAATGACTTCAGTAATGATAGCGATGATGATCATAATGATTTTAACCAACAAAGAATGGTGTAGATTTATTGCTAATAATGTGGTACAGGAACCTCTTTCATTAAAATCACCTATGTGTGTTCTCCGCGCTTTGGTAACCTGCATTTGTGATTGTGTGTGTGTCTTGCTATCTTCCTCTGTACATAAAGATCAAAGTAGATTGCTTGTTAGAAGGGACTTGGCCTCTTCTCAGAAAATCCCTTTCTGGCCTCACAATTCTTCTTCCTTCCC
Organism: Condylura cristata; assembly: GCF_000260355.1. Taxonomy (NCBI): domain Eukaryota; kingdom Metazoa; phylum Chordata; class Mammalia; order Eulipotyphla; family Talpidae; genus Condylura; species Condylura cristata. The sequence goes on from NW_004567108.1 coordinate 35,111,400, forward strand.
TTCAGAGATATCCAGAATGTCCAGTACCAATTCCAAAGAGAAGACAGGGTTGGTTGGAGGTAGATGGGCCTCCTCCAACCTAACCAGTTGCTCATCTGCATCCTCTCCAGAGAAGGTCACTGTTGGGGAACTGAGGCCTTGCAAGGACAGAGTGTCCAGGTCATAGTCTCAGCGAAAGAGCCTGGTTGGTTTGGAGTTGTGATTGACACAACAGATAACAGGGAGCGGAGAAGAGATGGAAATTGTACTCCTTGAGACTCAGGCAGCTTTAAAATTTGCCTTCCCTTCCACAGTGAAGCAAAACCTCCTGTGTAGCCTGGGGTCTGGACTGTAGGACCACAGATACAGCATAGCGAACCTTAACCTCTCAGCAGGGGTATTACCTCAGGGACTAGCCAGGTGGAAAATAAAATAAATAGAAGGAATGTTCAGGTCACCTGACTGTGTCCTTGTTCTTTAATGAAATTAACTTGGTATTTGTCCTTTGCAAATGCTCTAAAAATTCTCAGAGTGGAGATCTGTGTTTTAATATAAACTAGTATTAAATGCATTGAAAAGAAAAAAAACCTCATTGTTTTTATTGTAACACTCTACTTTGATGAGTGGAAAACTTCAGGTATTCAAATTCAAAACCTGATTTTGCCTCTTAATTTTCAGTTTCCAGGTAATTCTCCAGAGAAAAATCAGAACCCTTTAACAGGTTTGTGAAAGTGTTAATACCCAGAGACCAGTGAGAAAATTTAACTATTTTCTCACTGGTCTCTGGGTATTAACACTTGAAGTCTCTGAAGTCTCTGCCCAGGAAAAAAAGTGCAGTTAAACTTAAAATCTGTGGGCATACCCAATGGTTTCCATTTACTAGTTTGATTATATTTTCCTAATGCCAACATTCCCAATTAGCTGTAAAATTTCCAGTAGTTACAGAGTACAGAATGCAGTGGTGGCATATACAGAACTTATACATAATAAATATATCTGTAATATTTTAACCTTCACTATCAGTTATGAGATCAGTGTGTGGGCCAATTAACTACAGAGGCTTTTTTTAAACTAAGGGACTATAAACACACTGGTTTTAAATGTCCTAATTAGTAACTTGCTCATTAATTAACTTTCTGATTAATTGTGTAGCAATCTAATTTGTAGATGAGCCACTTAAAGAGTGATACCTTGTAATTCTTTCTTCTGTCTTTAAAATTTCCCCGTAAAATGTGATTTTGTATACAGCTGGCCTCTTAGTTGTAGAAATTCTCTCCTTAGCAGATGCTGTGTTATTTGGACTAAACCTAAATTTCACCTAATCCTTCTCTATCTGGACTGGACAGGTTGGCTGAAGGGAGGTTCAGGGAGGGGGTTGGGACAGAGTTCTACAAATCTACAAATAACAGGAGGAAGTGAATAATGGTCAAAATTAATCTATAGTCTTGCACCTGAAAAATCTTCCCCTTTCTTGCAAGAAGAGAGAAAACATTTATGCATGATTTTCATCAGAACCCATTCTCATATCCAAAACCATTTCAAGGGAAAAGAAATAATTTCTAAAGAAAACTTATTGTAGCCTCCATACCCCTATCATGGCCCAACCCAGGGGATAATTTAATGTGGTGGACAAAGGGCTAATAGCAGATTTCAATGAAGGCCAGCCTAGCACTGGAACATCCTGGGGCTGTTCTATTAGCATCAGAAAGGGCTTGGGGTCCTGCTTCCACCAGAGCTATTGTGGCCGGGTGTGTCGCCAGTCCTATCCTGCAGAAGCCTTTAGCCCTGATGGCAGATGATTCTCTAAGTGAATAGAGATGAAGGCAGGGATATTAAGTGACTCTATAAAACATCCCGGACACAATTGTGTGATTGATGGAGGACAAAGTGGGAACAGCAGGACACAGGATCCTGGGAGAAGCAGCCTTGTCAATGCGAGAAACCCATCTCTGGAAACAGCTTCTCCTGGAGGAGTTTGCAGTCTATTTGTATGAGTAATCAGCTGGGCCCCCTCTCTGTCAGCCCTGTTTACTCACTGATTTTCTCAACAAGACAACCATTGACACTGGATGGATGGGGCTAATCTGGCGCAGAACTGGCGGCTTCGCAGAGGCTACAGGTCGAAAATAGAGCGCGGTGCCAGCTTCACCTCGCCTAATCTAGCGGCTAATATTTATTAGAGCCAATTTATACCGCTGCTCTCTCAAAGAGCAAGGAAAGCCCGGGTGCAATTAATAACATGGGCAATAACCACAGACAAACAAATAAATAAGGGTTTGTGAACTGTTTGGTTGGTTTTAAGGGAGGATGAGAGAGGAGAGTGTTGGTTTTGCCACCTGGAGCTGGAAGGAGAGGAAGTAAATGTTGCTATAAAGGCCCTGAAGAGGGTCTTTCTCCTTGGCCCCCTCATCTAATCTCAGAGCAACATCACGATTGCAAAATGGCTTTCGAACCTGCACAAATGCATGTGATTCCACTTGCATGTAACAATCTATACAGAGATACCTGCCCTCGCAGACAGAAGTGCGTGCGCACACTCCAGTTGTAAATATCCGGTTTATGCGCACCCGCACCCCAGGCAGAGGGAAACACAGATCGCACGACTCGCCTTGTACTCGGCAGCCAAGCCCTGCAGCCACCCAGAAGAGTAGCTCTCTGGGAACTGGGAACTGAAGAGGTGGGAGAGAGGAGAGGCTGCAGAAGAGGTACTAGGCAAAGGAGCTCCGAGGTTTTAGGGGCTTCAGACCCTCCCTCTAAAATCGATAGGTTTTAGTACCTGAAGCCTATTGTTGGAGGTGCTACCAGTTGCTGAGCTTGCTGTCTGGGGATGTATAACACGATTTGTCGGACCAAACTGGAGGGAAACAAAGACAAAGTGTATGTGCGCTCCAGGGCGCGTCGTGGGTCTGCAGTCTGGGTGGGTATCAAGTCGCGGAGAGGCGCAAGTTGTACAGCGCTGGTAGGAAGCGGCATTGTTCTTAACTGGGCGCGGTTGCAGCGGGGGCTGCTGCACCAGTGTTGACCTCGCTGCCGCCAAGGCCTGCATATCGCAGGCTGCGAAGAAGGGAGCCCTTTGCCCTCGCGCCCTGGTCTCCCCACTCGCCCTCCCCGACCCCCTCCGGGCCAGCGGGCGCCGGCTCCTTGCTAATTGCTCGGCTCCCTTCATGCACACATCTTCACTAATTTTACATTTCTCATTCTGTGGGTAGCTGGAAAGCGGCTCAGGGAATACGGTTCCTTCTCTTAGCTACCGCATGAATACAGTGAGTGGTGGCCGTCCAGGCCTCCCTGGTCGGGGGGTTTGGTAAATTAGCAGCTTGGCTGTATAATCAGGCATTCGCCATTGAGGCCACAGTGTTGTATCCTTAACCAGGTGAGATTTCATCATTTAATGGGTTGGGAGGTGTGACCAAGCTGCTAAGTTAGCAATTAAACTTCACAAATATCATTCGATTGTATTTTTTTTTAAGCCAGGAGTCAGGTTTCCAGGCATTAAAGGAAAAACAAACTCTTTCCAAAGTGTACACACTAAGGGAAATGCTTTCCTTTATGAGTCATATGAAATAGCATGTTTTGGTTTCTAAGTATAATATTTAAGTTCTATTTTCTTGTAAAAACACAGAGCTTGCAGTTATGGTTCTAGGTGTGTAACCAGTCGTTTTGACCATATAGTTCCTTCAAAGGCAGGGAAGGACCTTGTGTAAAATAGATCATATTAGAGAGTATCTAATTTAGGACAGGAAAAGCTGAGAAATAATAGATTTGTCCCTTTGGGCCCATTGTTTAGATTTATTATTGTATTATGAGGTAGAATCAAAGAGAAAAGGGCAAGCACTCAGGTAAAAGGTTATTTCAAGCCTGTAACACAACAGAAAAGAGTCAGCACCCTTAATGCCTCTGGAGCCTGAAGTCCTGCCTCTCCACCTGATCTTCAAGGTGTAGCCATATTAGTTTGGGCTGGCTACTGAATGCAGAAATTAGGAGAGCCTAGATTTTCATCCCCAAAACAAGTCAGCTTGCCCTTAGTGGTAAGCATTCCTGCTGTCTGTAGGTATGTGGTATCTATAAATAGAAACAGAGTGCAAAACCTAGTAGATTTTTCTGAATGTTAAATGCCTAAATGGAAACATAACAGAAAATATTACTAGCTTTATCTGCCGACACTAGGGACGCAGGTTAAAGTATTTTTCATTTAATTTGATAGTGAATAAAGCACTTAAGGCACTTGATGATTTATTGATCAAATAGAAATCAGGCACCAGGCAACAGCTCCTTATTTAATCCTCATTCACAGGATTAAAAGCTAAGTGAACCTTTTTTTTTTTTTTTTACCATTTGCTCAATAAGCTTTATATTATATAAAGAATAAAAAGGGAACCATTCTTCTGACCTATAAATCTCTTCTTTGGCTGATACGAATGATTACAGGGCATGTGAACCTCCATTGAACTGTAAACACTGTTTTAATGGACAGTAATGGCCCTATGATTTTTAGCTATTGTTCCAAAATGACTACCATGTTTATTGCCGTCATTAAAAATTAATTAAAGAGTTATGAAACTCCTCAATAATGAGAACTCCGACCGTTTATAAACGCTGGTTCTCTTCCCTGCGCGCTCTTGGGTTCTGCTATTCCGGATGGTACAGGCTGCAGGACATCTACCCCTGGCTACGGTTTTGGGGGTGGAGGTGGGGGCGGAGAGAGCCTTTCTCTTGGAGAGGCGGGTGAAGGCCTTGGGCACAGGCAGGAGAGGAAGGAAGAGACCCGGTAGGGGAGGACAGTCCGAAAAACCCTGCGGGCTCGGATACTCCCCGCAAGGAGGCGCGCGGGTGGGTGGAGGCTGGAGCTGGGGAGGGGAGGAGAGGGCAGGAGGTGTCTTCCTGAACTGGTGTGGAGCTTGGTCAGGATCCTGGAGCACGAGAGCAGCGGGGTCGGAGCAGGGATGGAAGTGGGAGGGGGATGGCATAGCTGGTGGAAAAAATGGGACTGGGAATTTGCGGTGGGGGCAGCGAGAGGCGTCCCAGTGGAGGTCGCTGGGCCCCGAAAGATCCTTGGGACGGGCGGAGGCTGCCGGTCCACCTCTTCTTTCCCTGTAGTATCCCCTCCAGCTGTGCAGCAGACACTGGGGCGTCGACACCCCCCTTGCTCTTGTCCTGGCTCTGCTGGGGGCCTCGTAGGAAAATGGCTCAGCAAAGTTGCGCTCAGCCTGTGCTCTGTTCTCCGAGGGGTCCCTGGCTGGAGCCTGCACGTTTCTCTTTGCATTAGCAAAGCCCAAAGTCATCCAGTTTGCGCTAATCACCACAATTAGTCCTGAATTATCACCGGACTCTGACAGACGTTCCTTGTAACTCTCTTTTATTTCCAACAGCCCTAATCAGCCGCTCTCATTACAAACGCTGATTAAACTGCAAATTATCCAGCAGCGGCCCTGTTCCCGTCTACCAGCAGCTCGTTCAATATCAATTAAGGCCGAGCGGCAAAGCCTGCAGCCTCCGAGAGCTTCCAACTGCCTGATAGTGGCACTTATTAGTTTGGAAAACTAGGAAAATACTAATAATCAACAACCAAGGGGAAAGAGGAGGCAACCAGACAAAAGAAAAGCAGGAACGCAGCCGGAGAAAGCAACGAGCGCCCTGCCCTCCCGCCCCCCACTCTGGGGCCCCAGGTGCGATCCCAGCCCAGAACCAGGAGGGGGGAAAGCAGGCGGGAAGGGGTCCAGTTCGCTGCGAGAGTCTCAGTTCCCAAAACCAGCGAATTGGTGCGGGACAGCCAAATGTATTCGCTAAGGTATTATCTTAGGCTCGCTGGAGATATTTTTGCAAATGCATTGAATTTGGGGCATTTAAAACAAACAACTTTTAGAACTGCCTTCATCGAATCGTTCTGAAATCCGTTTCCAATACCTATTTCGCTTAGTGCTTAAAAACATTGATCTCGTCCTGTAAATAAAATGGGAGCTGATGACAGTTGATTTTATTTACCTATTCTGTCAAATTAGATTTCCACGGCAGAGGGCTGCTCACATAGGCTGCAACAAAAAACAGTGTGTCGCCCCACCCCCATGCCAATACCGGGCGGAGGTATGAAGACAAAAGCTACCTTCCACACCACCCCTCCACCTCTGCCTCTTCCCCCTGGGAAAAGTGCCACCAGGAGGGAGAAACTTGCCCAACCCCATCAAGGAAACTTGAATTTTCCAGGGGATTCAACTGCGATGAAAAAGCAGCTGGAGAAAGGCCCTACTAGGTTTTAGGTGGCAGGGACCCTTCAGGTTACTAACCCTTCTGTTAGTATTCCCTAGGCAGGCTAGCTGACTTGGAATTTGATGGAATTGTCCCCCATCTCCAAGAATTAAAAAATGGGAATCATAATTCACTAAGACTGATCTCTTTTCCTTTCTGCATTAACTACCAGGAAGCTCAAAGCTAAATCCCATGCTTAGTATGATATCTACCATTGTAATAGATTACTTTCTCTGATCCCTTAACTCTATATTTCTCCTGCTTTTCTGTTGAAAATAAGCAGCATATAAACTAAGTTCTGAGTACTTATTACTCTACCTTTACACCACTAGCCCTGCTTTGGGAAATAAGGCACTCTTGTACTTGCACATTCTTTGGGCTCCTAGGGGAAAAAATCTTTGTAAAATTTGCCTCATTTGTCAAATTCTGGTAGTCATTTGCCTTCCAAATTATAGGAGGAAATTCTTTTAAGAAATACTTTTGTTCTTGCTCATTGATGCTGGTAGTACTTTCTCTTCTTCTACTGTTGATAACCACTACCCTAGGCAAGGACTTCCTCAATGTAAGCCCAGACTTCAGAAGCAGGACCCTAAGCAAGTTCCCCAGTGACTTCCCTCAAACTTTTCTTCTTCAAAATACAGTATAAAGGACTTGTGTTGTGCCAGACACTTGCTGACTCTATGGTTATCTCACTTGATCCCTAAACAACCCTATGATGGAGATACTATATTTAATTGCCGCTATTCATAGATGAAGCTTATAAAGTAACAGCTCCAAGTTCCATTGCTAGTGGAATGGATGGAATGTGAATCAGAGACCAAGTACAGATTCTGCCTTCCTTGAGGATTTGACCATTATAATCTTTAGGAAGGAATCATGTTTTATTTTCTCTTTCACATAGAAGGAATTCGGGGAAAATATGTGGAGTGCCTGATTTTCCATACACACAAATACACTTGAAAAAAGCAGGCTTTTTAATGAGGCTTCTTACTCCAAAATCTCTAGCTTATCTACCTTAGCTTTTCACTAAAAACAAAAACATTTCTTTCTTCTATTAAACCTACCCTCATTTGATTGTCACTAGTTGCTGTTGACACATTCCTAATAAGGAAATGTGATCCTGGGGAGTGCCCTTCTGGGGGACAATACCCCAGTAACCATATGACAAGGCATCTCTCCAGCTGGCATGGGTAAAACCATTTGAAGCCCACTCCCTCAGCGGTTTGGAATTTGGCATTCTCACATCTCATGTGACAACTGTTCAAAAGGCAAGCTTAGAGAAGCCAGCTAATGACAGCTTTTAAAATTAGGCATATGTGCTTGAGTTTGTAAATTTTCTGTAAAAGCTGAAATATTTTCTCAGTCACCTTAGCAATATTCCGTAGGAGGAGAGTTTCCATTGTCCTGAAAAGCAGATGAAAGTCCTAATCTCGATGAGCTAGGCCTTATTTTGGATATTTTAAAATCTAATTTTATGTCCCGTCATGAAAATCTTGAAAAATTACTTCCCATCATGACATTTTAAAAATTGCCTTTTATCCCTGAACCTGGAGAATAAAGATGCTTTTAGCAATAAAATATTGTACAGGATAGGGCCCATGTTTAAAAAATACTGCTGACAAAGACATGTTTGAAAAAAACTATGCTGCTGCCACTGGCGGATTGAGCCTCCTTGTCCGAACTTTTGGTGTAGACATCTAAGAGGCCATTTCTACTTACATGGAACAGTTAGAGGTTATTGTAACCATCTTAGCAATAGACAGGAGCTCAGCTGGAACTGATATGTGTGATCACTGATTGATTACCTGTCTGCTTGATAGTGTGTAGTTGAGTGAACTCGTTTCCTTTACAGGACAGAGAGATTCTCAAAGTAGAAAGTGCAGGTCCTTAAATTACATGAAAATTAATGTTAAGAATATAGTGATGAATCTCTGTGCATACCTATGCACTTATTAGGGGTACTGGAATAACCTGACTTTAAAAATCATAACTGTGCACTCTGTATTTACAGCACAGACAAAAGATGTCATTATGAGCATTATAAAAAAGGAATACTTCTTTCTTGCAAAGAATTAACCTCAAGTTTCTGCATCCTCCCTTTCATTTGACATTTGCTTTGATCTACAACCATTCTCTTTAAACACAACTTTCTAGGAACTCAATGACTGCATAAAGCTAAGTGGTTGTCTTGGGATCCTGTAGCTTGAATTCTTATTCAAAATAAAAAGCTATCTTACTTCATTTTCTTACCCCCAGAGTAACTCTAAATAAGAACTGTTCCACAGGTTTCTGCTATCGCTTTGTCCATTCAAGCAGATACTCTGTTGGTGATTTCATGTGACTAGAAGGGTCCCAGTCCTCAGTAAGGTAGCACCCAGTTACTACCATAAGCTGAAGTTAAAATTAAAGCAGGAATGTGACTTTGCAGCTAGCTGTGAGTCCTGTCGTTGTTTCTTTGCTGGTTTCAAATATGCAGGTCTGATCTGCTAAGTGATAGCAGTTGCATGTGTTGTGGCTTTTGTTTCTATTTGTTCTTATATCTCTTGAGAACATGATAAGGCTGAGACCAGAAGTACTATGTGTCAGGCTGCCCTGAGCACTTCTCTTTGTTGTCCGAGTTCAATTGGTGGTCCAATTCCGGGTTTTTTTGTTTTTTTAAGATTTACTTATTTATTCGTACAGAAATGGGGTACAGGTCAGAGATGCGGAGGGTGAGAGGATTCACCAGAGACAGAGTGGAGAGCAGAACAGGCAGATCGACGAAGTACACTGCTGAGGGGAGCAGCTGGCGGGTCAGGAGAGGTCTGCCTCGCCATGTGGTTACCTCTGGGGCAGGTGGGAATCGAACTCATGTGGAAGTGGTTTAAGCTTCTTTTGTGTTGTGCTTTCACCTGCTGCACCATCAAGGAGGGTCCTATCTTTTCTAGTTTTGTCTGGTCAATGTATCGTCTTCCCAACTCAACTCAGCAACTAGAAGTATGACTCTCATACTTGCCCTCATTGAACTCTGTGTGTTGGGGGAAGAGATACAGCAGGTAACACAAGGCCCTACACCTTCACTTAATGTCAGTATTTTGCCCAGAACCATGCCCTGCCAGTGATTTTAAGTGTCTCTAGGTGCACAAATCCTCAGTATGGTAAATTATCAAAAAGTTGGTGTTATCAAGAGAGCACTTACCTTTTATAAGCGACGGATTCTTTTGAGGATCTCATCTCTCCTCAGAAATATTTCCATGGAAAATTTTGCATACAACTGCATAAGAGTCATAGATCCCTGCCCCCACCCCCACTTCCTCACCCCTAGGAAGCTGTGCACACCAGGTTTAAAATCCCTTCTTTAGAGAGTACTCTTTAGTTCTTGTTTGTTTGAATCATACCACTAAAGTTCTTGTTCACTAGCCACTAAAAACAAAAAAGTTACTAAGCTAAGAGCAAGATGTTTTTTTCAAGTCCCTTGAATAACTATGAAATCAGTTTCTCTTTTAGTCACCACTGAACATTTATGAAATTTCCGCCCTGAAGTCGCTTCTGAATGTCCACCTTTAGACAGAAATAACTACATTCATGCAAATCACACAAACAGCCCATATACGAAGACTTTTACAATGTTTAAACACTGAACAAAACAGAATCTTAAATTTCATTCTCTTTTGCTTTTATTTCGCCTTTCCCATTTCTGGCAACTTGTTCACAAATATGAATTTGTGATTATGTTACCAATACCATTGGTAGCAACTCACCAAAATGACAGTCACTACAACCAAACTAACTGAATCAATCAAGTCAAGCTATCTGTTTCAGGTGGAGACCCCACATAATGCAAATCTATGTGTAGGAACACATAAATGCTTAAGAGTTCTAAAGAAAAAAAAATGTTCATTTCCTTTGTGGAGTAAGGAAGCCTCAAAATAGTCCTTCCTTAAAATTCCAGATCAAATTTGTATTTTCAGGTATTCTTCAATAGGTAGCAAAATGGACTTTTATGGGACTACTCATAAGACACTGTCTATGAATTGATGTCGTGTTATAACCACAGATTATAGAGCTATTATTAGAATAAAACTGTATCATATGGGGTCAATTTTTGTTTTTAATTGAGTTAATATTAGTTTACAATGCTGTGTATTATTCAAAGGCATAGGATCATACTTCTATATCAGCTTTGCTTTTTGCAGCTTTTATTTCTTTTGAGGTAACATTGCATCACCATGGTGTTTTGTGTATTAGAAGTATAGGATCTCCCCCGTCAGGTATTTTTACCACACTACACCCACCTGCAAAACACCTGTAGTCCACATGCATGCAGTTAGTTCACTGTGCCCCCTCTCTGCCTTACTGTGGTCAGCCCTTCCCCTCTTCCTCTGGAAGCCTCAATTCTATAATCCACTTTCTAAGGGCTTGTTAGATTTTTTTTTTTAAAGATATGTTTACTTATGCATACTGGGATACAGGCGCTGTGAGATTCACCATAGACAGAGTGGGGAGCAGAACAGGCAGATGGACGAGGTACACTGCTGAGGGGAGCAGTGGGAGAGACAGGAGAGGTCGGCTATGCCCAGGTGGTCATCTCTTGGCCCGGGTATCAGACTCACAGTGAAGCCGCTGCAGCTAGCTTGCAGTGCTGAGTCCTAACCCCGTTGTACCACCAGGAGGGACCTGTTAGTTTGATTTTATTTGACCCTTTGGTTTCTCTGTATTCCACATAGAAGTGACACCAACTGGTATTGTCTTTCTCCTGCTGACTTAGTTCTCAGCATAATCCACTGTAGCTCCAGCCATGTTGTTGCAAATGATAAGTTTACCTATTTTTATAGCAGAGTAGTATTCTTTTGCATATCTATCACATCTTCCTGCGCTATTGTTCAGTATTTGGATTGTTTCTATAGCTTGGCTAATGTAAATGTGTGTCATTTATTCAATCTCCATCCCAAATGCCTTTCCCACAGTACTCAGAGCAGAGGAACTTTGTTCCAATCTGTGAAAAGTAGCAACTTGAATGACAGTTGCTCTAAATGGGGGCATTAGAGCATCCAGTCAGAATATTTGAGGAATAGTGAGACCAACTGCATTCCTATCCTAAAAAGGCTCTTCAATGGCATCCTGAAAATGACAATAAAGCATTAATTCCATGTTCTATGTCCACCTCTTGTAGAACCCAAATCTCAAACCAGAGTATTTGGCTCAATGGCTTTGATCAAGTTCCTGACTTTGTTTTATTTTGGATGACCTATAAAGAAAAATGTACTTTTATTCACAAGGAGTCTGAGAATCTTAAGAAGTTTAAGAATTAAAAATATAATGAGGGGCCCTCCCTGGAGGCGCAGTGGGTTAAAGCACAGCACTAAGAAGCTTAAGCCACTTCCGCATGAGTTCCATACCTGCCTGCCCTGAGGAGATCCACATGGCGCCACCGCTGCTCCTCTCAGCAGTGTACTTCTGGTGGGTCCTCTCACCCTCCGCATCTCTGGCCTGTACCCCAGTTCTGTATGAATAAATAGTCTTTAAAATATATATATATATATATATATATATATATATATATATATATATATATAATGAAGCCCTATAATAGCAATGAATTCTAGAGGACTATTGGAAGGGGGGGGTGGTCAGAAAGTCCTGCTGAGAATAGAGAAAACTGGCCAAAGTAAAATTGAAAAAAGGAAAATTAAGATGGCAACAACCAACAACGCATTTATTTTTCTTATAGATCTATTTATCTTATAACTTATTTTTTATTTTCATGAAACTATATCCTTGACTATTTTCCAAGTTTGAATAACTCCTTATTTGCAACAAAGAGGTAAATAGTATAAGAATGCTTCGTGTGTAATCAATGCTTTAACCCTTCAATCTCCTCTCTATTTCCAACTCCAGCAGCAAAAGTAGAGACAATTTAAATTTCTCAGATGTTAATGTAAAACAGAATTAAGTGGATCTAAAATAGTTGAAAGTGACAAATAAGTTTGATTTCAATGAATTAACTTTGGACAAATTACTCTTCTTGTTCCATACCAGGTCCTTGCTGTTAACCAGTTTTAAATCTGCTCGTTAATGGGGTTTCTGTCTTATTCCTAAGTTCCATCCATTGCCTAATTCTTCAGTTCTGGTAAATAGATTCTCTCGTATTCACTGAGTCTGTACTCTGCCTTAATGCCAGTGCAGTTTCCAGAAGCAAGTTCTATGACTAGAGTCCTACTGTTTATTCGGGAAATTTTGTCAGGTATTTATTATGTACCAAGAGCTAATATGAAGGATATTGCAATAAGCCAGACAAATAAAGCTTATATTTACTTTTTGATGGTTGTGTTTGTTAGAAGAGGATAGATAATGAAAAGGTAGACCAATAAATAAAATAACTTCAGATGCTGAAAGAACATTAACTGGATCAATTTGGCAAAAAGATGGGATGGATTGCTTTAGTTTTATTTTATCAAAAAGTGGTGTTTGACTAAGTAATATTGAAACCATGATCTAGCTAATAAGCAACCAATCTGGTAAAGATTGGGGAAGAAGAACATTCTAGTTAACTGGAATAGTTAGTGCAAAACCCTCAGTCAGGTCTGTTTTTGGTATGTTCTCAGAACGAAAAAGAAAATTGCAACTGATATTAATGAGAAATCAAGGAGTGACAGGATTTGAGAGAGGTAACTGAACAGAGAGGTAAACAGAAGTCAGGTCACGGCTTGTAGACCATGGTAAAAGATCTGGTATTGTTCTAAATGCAATACAAAGCTACTGAAAGGTTTTAACATGCAAGTGAAGCCATTGAATTTGTTCTTAAAAGATCAACTTGGCTGCACGGTAGAAGGTTCTGAGGGAGGATGAGTGACAGATGGTCAGGAATGGAATAAAAAGACACACTGGAGAGATGATGGTGTCTTAATGAGGTGCTTGTGAAGATAGGGAAATGGATACATTTAGGATATGTTTTGGAGGGGGAAATCACAAGATTGCTGGAGAATTAGGTGTGGGATAAGATAGAGAAGAGGAAACCAGTTGATCTCAAAGTCTTGATCTTGAGCCCCTAGATAGATAGGATATCTATCTAGATAGATAGGAAGGGCAGATTTTGTTGGGGAGGAAAGTATGCATTCTTTCTGAAATACTGTTGAACTTTTAGGTAGTTCCTTCTAACCAACGCGCTCTCCATGGTGACAACCTATTTCCATGTGACTTCAGATAGTATCTGATTTCAAGCTTCTAGGTCCTTCACCCTGCCCTTTTTGTGTATTTTACTCTCCTTACCCTCATCCTTTTATGATGTCATCCATGCTTTGTTTGTTGTCATGACTGCTGGGGGTTGTTTTCTCCATGCCCCAGTCATGCTGTGGGTTACTATGTCCCTTCCTAGTGCCAACCTTGTCTCAGTAAAGGAATCTGAGAGCAGGTTTCTGGTCTCTGATCTGTTTCCTTTCTTGCCCTGTGCACACTGTTCTACCTCTCTAGGCTTTGACCCTCTTGTTTATAAAACAAATTTGTTTTAGACTCAAAGTGGAATCACTGTACCAGCAATATCAACATCATTAGGGACTGGTGAGAAATGCAAAATCTTATTCCCTTTTACCCCCACTCCCATGCCCATTGAATCAACTTATGTGGAGTGGGACCACTATCTGTTTTAATAAGTCATGCAGGAAAAACTCAAAATTCTAAATTTTGAATTATACTGAACTGGATGTTCTTTAAAGTCCCTCCTAGTGCTAACATTCTGTGAATCCATACTCTTTAACTTGATATATATGATTTAAGTGTTTTAAAATTTCTGTAACTATATCTCAAGGTTATAAACAGTTCAGACAAGTGAAAGAGTAAATCCTGAAACAAAATAATTTTTCCTTATTTATGTAGTTTCTCCACCTGATTTATTTAAATTCACCAGTTTCTAGCCATAATACTTTAAAAGAAACTTTAATAAGAAATCACTCTAAGATTTATCACAGTGGAGTTGTACATCATTTTAGTGAATGGTTGAAAACTGCTGAACAGGTATAATAATGCCTTTGGGATTAAATAATTGTAGCAGAATTACATCTTCATAATGACAGCAAGGGGAGGCAGAATCTCTCACTGATCTATCACAGCTGATTTTAGAAGGGCCATAAGAATTGGAGCTAGGTTGGACCCTTATGTACCACCTGTTGTTTGGGATGCTGTATTTATAAACTGTCTGCAGAAATTGCAATTATTAATCTGTAGCCATATGCCAGTTTCTAAGAGATGAAATTGGTGTAATATACTTATAATGCAGTTTTTTTTAAAAAAAGTTTGTATCTGTGTGATCTTAAAATAACCAGTTGTTTCCAGCAGTTCAGTTTTCAACAAAAACAAAATCAAACAACACTCAATTCAATTAAAGCCATTTGTTTGCTGTCAACATGACAAAATTAAAACTTATTTACCTTAATGTCTTTTGCTCCTACTAGTTCCAGAGGCAATGGAAAACAAGGAAATAATTTAAAGATGAAAAGATTCATCACATTCTCAAAGCTCTGGGAACCAAACCAAACCAAACAACACAAAGCTCATGGGTTCTCAAATAGTTCATGAGAGAATCTAAGTTTGATATGTTGTTTTAATAATGGGGATTCCTTTTTTGAAAGATGTTTTAAAGATTATAAATATTTTAGCTTAACTTAGAAATTCACTAAATGTAACCTGCTGAATGGGCTAAGGATGAAAGAAAAAACAGACATGGGAAACAGACACAGTGAGTGCATTTAAAATAATGTGTGCCAAGAGGTGAATTTTAGTAAACAAACATGTTTACGTTTTCCAATTTTAGGCCCCGGTATTCTCCGTAGATACAAAACTGGATCCTGCCTTTCTAAACCATGAACCTGACACCTGAGAAGTTGGCTATAATGTAGATCTCATGTGTCCTTACAGTTCTTTACTTTTGTCTTTAGTATAATCAGCTCAACCATTTAATTGCATCAATTTCTAAAAGAAATGTAGCCAGATTTTAAGTGTGTGTTTTAGTTGACACTTTAACCAAAAGAAAATGAAATACTCACAAATGCTATATAATAAAAGCCAAAGGGTTTTCACAGTTAATTGAACCATCTGAGTAAAATGAAGATTACCTGTGTTTTATGTCTGCCACTGATGAGAAAACGAGAGATTGGTGTGATGTACCCATTGGTTTGTGAATCTAAAGGTGTGCGGAGAGTATCACAAATCACCTTGATGTTCCTGAGAAAGAGATTTTACCTCTGAAGTTCAAATTAATAAAAAAAGATGTTTAGCTAGATAGCTCTTGGTTGCCTATGCATCTGTGTATTCTGACACATAGCAGCCCCTTCATTTCAGGGCTGGAATAACTTACACTCATGAAGTCAGCTCAGGATTCATTGTCTCTAGATTAGTATATGTAAAACATCTCAGTTGGAAGCAGTAAAAAGTCAAAACAAATCACACTACACCTGGTTTGAAGATCTGTTCTCATTTGTAAAGGCTTTATGAATTTGATATAAGAATACCAGATCATATTTCCCTGAGCACAAAATTTGTTTATGGCTTATCCAGAAAAGAGGCAAAGATACAGTTACATGTACTCATCTCCTACTATGTACATATCTGAGGTTAGCCTGATTCCTGCTGAACTTGGAAGCTTTTCCTTTTATCTGAAAAGTAGGAATGGATGAGAGGTTTGGGGGTACTGGTAAGGGTGATGAGCAGCAGGAATAAGAAGACTTGAACAAAAAGTCCAAACAGACTTAATAGAACTTAAAGGAACAAATGTATTATATGTGAGTTCCAGAGTCACATAAAAAGAAAACTGCACAGTTGGGTTCTTCTGAATAAATAGACCAAACTGTCAGATATATACCCTGCCTTTATCTTCAATAAGGGAAACTGTAAGGGAAGCTCAGTCATTTTGGCAGGACCAAAATAAAACAACAACAACAACAATAATTCCTGTGCACAGAGCCAAGAGTAAATTTTAACTTCAACCTCTGGTGCAGAGCAGAGGTGCGGGGGCGGGCAGGGTGGTGTGGGGTGCGGTAGTGGTTGGTGAGAGGATTCCCCAGAGACAGAGTAGGGAGCTTAACAGGCAGACAGGCAGATCCACTGAAATACACTGCTGAGGGGAGCAACAGGCAAGGCAGAGGAAGTCTGCTGCACCATGTGGGTCAGCTCCCTTGGTTGGGGATAGAACTCCTGCTGCAGTAGCTGTGGATTGCTTCATAGTGCTGAGATTTAAACCTCTGTGCCAGCAAGGAGGCCCCTGACTTCTCCAGCTTTGCATAACTGGTTGGGGCAGAGCCAGTCTTACAAAGCAGTGACCTTTCTTCAAACACCATCATTTCCTAATACTGGTCGACGTTTCTCAGAATAGATCCATAAACAATTAGCGAAACAGATATACAAAAACAGTGCTATGGTCAAATTAGTGTAGGAAGCAAGTGGATCAATTCTTTCATTTAAACAATGTCAAACAGGTTCCTTGGGAGCAGGCTTCCAGAATCCACTTGCCCTTGTTGATAGTGAATGGGGGAGGGTCCTTACTGATTGGGATTTGGTGGCCCAGGCATGCTTGATGACAGAATTCTTTTGTGTTTGGGGAAGCAGAAGGTTCTTTGGGATCTAGAGAGTCACAGAGCACTCTTCGGACCAAACTAATCTATAACAGTTGCTGGTCCTATAATGATTGCTCATTTGTTGGAAGACTCTAAATAAAACAAATTTGTCCACAGTAAAATGGGGCACTTACAGGTGAGTCTGGCAGTCAGATCTATAGGATGCATATCTGCCAGATGAGGCAGTGGCTCTCCAACAGTGGTTCTCAATTAGTGAGACAGGGGAGTGTGACTGCAAGCTCTGGTGACTGGACCAGAGGCTCCTGGAGGCCAGAATGGTCATGCATGGTATGGGTAAAGGGGAGTCCAGAGCCTTCAGTGATTTTTCAGGCTTTAATGCTCTTTCAACACCAATTATTGGGAGTTGTTGTGGGGCAAGCCTCAGGCTGGCAAGGAGGAGGTGTGGAGGTTACTCTTCAGTTCTCTTTTCTCTGGAGGGTGGCAACAGCAGGATGCTGGCAGGCCTCCCACCACCCCAGCGAATCTTCACTCTTTCTCTTTGGGCGCTCTCTGGCGTTTTCTCTTGTGGCCGTTCCCTCTCATAGTTGGTGCTCATCCTCTCATTGCCTTTAGAATAAAAGGCAGAGCTGCCCTTTTAGCCTAGGACTCAGGCCCAGGTGCACCCACTCCCACAGCCCACATCATACTCCAGGTGTCTACTCTGTGCATCAAATGCCTCCTGCATTCAAGGTCACAGGTGACAGCCACAGAGGCCAGCAGTATAAAAGCCTGACCAATCTTCATTTACCCTACACTTACATTTTTGAAATATAGACATACATGCATTGTGTAATATTCCTGAAGCAATACTGGCCCTAACAAGAAATCAGAAGCAGCTCAATATCTACCCCAAAGGAATGTGTACGTCCATTACAAAAAACAGAACTACCTCTAGATATGTGACTAAGTGAAAAAGTGACTGTGGTCATTGGGTATTGGGATAAAACAAATACATATCATTGATATAAGAAAAAAATATATACATAAGCATATACATAAAGCATATGATGTATATATACAGAATATCTCTGGAAGGATTTTCAAGAAGCTTAGCAGGGTTGCACCTTATTTTGCAACCACCCAGTCTGGGTAGGTTCACCATGGGTTCTAGCGATTTGAAGGGGAAGTTTGGAGCCTTTGGCATCATTTTCACAGGTCTTAATGATAAGCAGGGGAAACACATGAGTAGGAAGAGACAACACAAGTCCCATGTGAGTTTCTATATGCACTTTTCTCTGGGCTTTCTCTGGCGATTTCTCGTGATCGTCTCCTCTCATGGCTGTTCAGCCATAGCCATCCTGAGTACTGCTGCCCTTAGAGCCCTGACCTCTAGGCACAGGTGTGCACACTTGCACATGCCCACACACCTATGCTCAGGTGTCCACAGGCACACGTGCCCCATACCCATGCGCACTCTGTGTTAATAAGATCAAAGCCACAGGTGATAGCCACAGAGGCCAAAGCCTGACCAACTTCTTTCACCCTCTATGCTGACTGTCTCATGATCAAAGTGTCCAAAGACTTATCGCACATTGTATATCCCAGGTACTGTTTGAATTTTGTACCATATATGAGATAGCTATACCCAATTCCCTTCCTCCCCTGTATTTATGCCAATTTCATAGCAACAGATGGAGTCTGTTTCACTTCCTTTTGAATCTAACTGACCTGAAATGTTTTGGCAGAAGCATCTTTTTGATGGACCCACCTTTAGCCATTAAGGGGACTGGAAACTTCTGCTTTCTCCCTGTGAGAAGCCAGCCTGTAAAAAAGCCAATCACTCTAGGATCACCCTCCTGTGAAGAAGCCAGGCTAGTCATGTAAAAAGACCATATGGAGAAAGAGATGTCCAGTGACCCTCAAGTTGTTCCAGCCATCTCTATGGAAACCTAGTGAGAGCGTGAAGCCCCTTGACCTTCCAACCCTAGCAGATACCCTATGGAGTTGAAGAACCACCCAGCTGAACCTGTCCCAGATTGTGGAACTATTGTTTTAAATTAGAGACATAGGGAGCAGCTTATTTAGCAGCTTGAGATTTAAAAATAATTGCTTATTAAATAGAAACATATATATATATATTCTTTTCAGTAGTTCATTCTTCCATCATTTTGTGAATTTTTCCATCTCAGTTGTAAACCTGTAAACCCCTGGGGCTTCCCATCACCAAATCACCCATGTGCCATCACCAAAGTCCAGTGCATTTTCCTCCCCCCACTGTTTGTGATCCCATTCCCCACTCCACTTCCATAAAATGTCTCTGGAATATAACTGTTCATTATTATTATTATTGTCTCACCTCGTCCATTATACTCCTGCTATGAGTGAAACCATCCGGTATTTTTCTTTCTCTTTCTGGATTATCTCACTAAGCATGATCTTTTCCAGCTTCATCCATGTTGCTGCAAAAGGCATGTGTTTATTTATTTTTTTTTTTGGTTGCTGAGTGATATTCCATTGTGTATATGTACCACATCTTTTTAATCCAGTCATCCACTTTTGGGCATTTGGGTTGAGAAACATATAAATAAATTTAAAAATGTTTTTCTATATAATTTTGTATAAAATTCAGGATTTGAGAGTATTTTAGTGACAGGATAAGGAAGAGAGTAACAGATGATTAAAGTGAGGGACCCGGGGTTGTTATCCAGGAAAAGAAAAGAAAAACTCTGGGGGTAGAGATGTGTAAACAAACCTTGCTTCCTTCACAAAATACTCTGGGCCAGGCAACATATCCCATCATTTCTGAATTTCTCTCTCTCTCTCTCTCTCTCTCTCTCACACACACACACACACACACATTGACACACACCACTTAATTATTCCGATAATTAGGGGGAAAGGAGGGATATTAAGCAGGTTAATTGCTACCACCACTAAACCAGAATCTAAGACTATGAATCCAATATGTGTTAGAGTTACATTGCAGTACATCCTTGTGAACTGATAATACAATAGAGAAAGAAATAAGACAAAGGACCTAAGCAGCATAACCCCAATAGTTCAAAATAATAGACAGGAGAAGGAAAAATTAGGTTGATTTTAATGAAAAGAATGAATTCTAAAATATTTTAAAGGGCTGCAATTATTACTTTTTAGTGTGGTACATTTTACAAAGCTATAAATGGGTATCTAATAAGTTAAATGAGGTAAGTTAATGAAAGAATTAAGATTCACAAGAGGCCTATGTTATATAATTATGTATCATAAAACAGAAAGTCCTTTAACATGTTGGAATTAATTGGATGACCCAGAAATTGAAGGTACATTGAAGTTACACTTTGAAAAAACAACTAATCTCAGATTAGTGCTTTGGACATAGTAGATATTCAATGAATGTTTGGTAATACAAAATGAATCAACTAGTAGGATTCATCAGCAACCTCTTGATGGAGGATTATATCCATTTCCTATTTTGAGTGATAACTTCACCCTCCCCCTCTCAGAAACATATCAAGAGGCAACAGAGAAGGTGACCTTGAACACATTCTCTTCTATTTCTTTTAAAACAGCAAATCATTTAAAAATATCAGTAATATAACTATCAATAGTAACAAATTACTTGCTGAATAGTGCAGTTAAGAACAGCTAATTTAAGACATTTTCTTCAGAAAATTCCAATTAAAGTGTGAATAGGTTAACTGCAAATGATTAATATGGAAAAGAATAGAAACAACCAGATTACCAGAGCATTTTCCAGGTTCATCCAGAAGATCTGGTAGTGATAGGAGGGTGTTCATAACTAGTGTGGGGTGGGCACATAGAAATATAGGGGTCAAACTAAAAGGTCAGTATCATTTCCTCAGACTGTTTTGGGACGTATACCCTAATACCCTGTTCTGGGTTATAAGTCCAGTTATGAACAGCAAGGGGAAGGACACTGTCATCCTCAGCTGTAATATTAATTGGAACCTATCCAAAACATTACCTCTGGTAAGATCTGCTTCCTTGGTTCTTTTCATTCAGTGGGGACTCAAGTGAATTTCTAAGACCATAACATATCTTAGTATCAAGATCAATACTGAATTAGCAGACATGGCTAAGGATAACTGGGGGGAAATAATTAACAAAATTAAGGAGGATTTGCACCACTGGGAACCATAAAAGTTATTTTATGGGTCCATGTAAATGTAATAAAATCTCTGTCTGAGCCACAATTTAATTTCACATCAAAAAGGTCCCCACAGATAGTCTGTAAGATTATTTTACTAAAATTGAATGTGTCTATGCCTTCCTATTCTGAGTAAGAAAAAGCTTACTCTATCAAGAAAGTTATGTTTCACACAGAGAATGGGAATAGGTGCTTCTGGTTTTAACGCTGTCTAATGGCATCCTTTCAAAGTAGGTAACATAATTAATTTTTATAATAATAGCACTCCATAATTTGGAGAGGCAGAATTTAATATATCAAAATGATGCTTCCAAAAATAATGCATACTTTTTCCAAATTAAAAATATCAAATATTAGCAATGGTGGAATACAAAGAGAAAATGTCTGCTATGAAGACATTTTTCATATTTCTGCTATAGCTTTCAGCAGCTCTATTGACACATCATTCATACAACCTACCACTCACCCAATTTAAAGCATACAATTCAGTGGTTTCTGTATATTCCAGAGTTGTGCAACCATTACCACACTAAAGCTTAGCACTTTTTCATCACCCCAAAAATAAACCCCATGCCCATTAGAGCTCACCCCCCCTTCTATTCCCCCGCACTTATGTCCTGCATAGGGTTATCCTAAATATTAAATAAGGTAATGTATATAGAGTCCTTAACACAAGTAGTGCTTGATTAATGTTAGGTATTATTATTACTTCAACTTTCCTATGCATCTATTTTTTATTTTTCATATTACTCATATTCATATTCAGAAAAGCAAATGCCCTTTTGAAAAATAATGGCTCTAAGTTCCATCAAAGCAAGAACAATGATCTTCCCTGCTCTTGTGTATATCTCGACATGACTAGCCCAATGCATTGGTGCAAGGCTGTTAAAATTTATTTGTTAGATGCTGAATAATGTGAAGGTTAAAAAGCAGATGCATAGATGCAGTAGTAGAGAGATTTCCCACTTTGTGTACAGAGATTGTTGGAAACAGTGTGGAGTGTGGTTATGAGTAAGTACACAAAATGAATATTTAATCACAAAATACTAAATCCTAACACGCAAACCAGGGCATATTTAAAAGGTTTACCTTTGCTATACATTTTTTCCCTTAAAAATTCTAAACATCGGGCCCTCCCTGGTGGCGCAGCGGGTTAAAGCACTGCATTGAGAAGCTGAAGCCACTTCCGCATGAGTTCGATTCCCGCCTGCCCCGGAGGAGACCACATGGTGTGGCAGACCTCTCCTGACCCGCCCGCTGCTCCCCTCAGCAGTGTACTTCGTCGATCTGCCTGTTCTGCTCCCCACTCTGTCTCTGGTGAATCCTCTCACCCTCCGCATCTCTGGCCTGTACCCCAGTTCTATATGGATAAATAAATAAATCTTTAAAAAAAAAAAAAATTCTAAACATCTAGACTTTTGTGCTGAAAGTCCTATGGTCTGTGGTGTTCTCAAGGATTTTGTGCTGAATATACAGGTATATGAGGATCTGAAATTCTAATTACTAATTTATTTTGAAATCAAAGCAGAATCATAAGTAAAATGTAAATTGTATCTTTAAATACATTTATATTTCCAAGTCACATCATACAATCATTCCGTATGTGCACAATGTTTTTCACAAAAAAGTTCTGTCACCGGCCACAACCCAATCCAATCAGACACGTTATTGATCAAAGGAAATTCTCGGTGTGGCCTCTTACACAAATAACTCTCAGGACTAGAAAAACAGTTTGGTTTGCAGTTTGCATGTCCTCTGCTGAGAGTCAGAGTTTCCTTTCTATCTTTGAAAGGCTGAATATTTCTTTCTTTTTTTTTTTAAGATTTATTTATTCATACAGAACTGGGG
This sequence comes from Condylura cristata, assembly GCF_000260355.1. NCBI lineage: Eukaryota > Metazoa > Chordata > Mammalia > Eulipotyphla > Talpidae > Condylura > Condylura cristata. The sequence continues at coordinate 35,134,161 of NW_004567108.1, forward strand.
TATAGGCCAGAGATGCGGAGGGTGAAAGATTCACCAGAGACAGAGAGGGGAGCAGAACACGCAGATCGACCAAGTACACTGCTGAGGGGAGCAGCTGGCGGGCCAGGAGAGGTCTGCCACGCCATGTGGTCACCTCCGGGGCAGGCGGGAATCGAACTCATGCGGAAGCTGCTTTAGCTTCTCAGTGCTGTGCTTTAACCCACTGCGCCACCAGGGCGGGCCCGAAAGGCTGAATATTTCATCAAATAATGATTTCTTTTAAAGTAAACCTAACATAATTTACTCTGAGTCACATTGGCATTCTTCAGAACTTGGAATTATGACTGTAAATAGATGCTTATGTGAAGGCTCCAATAGAATTTGACTTGAACTAAAAGCTGCAATTCTTAATTTAAAAATAAAGACAATTTCTACTGGAATAAGAATAGACATACAGACCAGTGGATTCGAATAGAAAACCCACATATAAACCCACGAGTTTATGGACACCTAATTTTTGACAAAG
>NW_004567108.1:35135860-35172618 GCF_000260355.1 Condylura cristata
TGATTTGGTGATGGGAAACCCGTGGGGATTACAATTGAGATGAAAAAAAAATGTGCAAAATGATGTAAAAATAAACTTTTTAATAAAAAAAAATAAAGACAATTTCATGCAATTTACTTTAACTTGAGTATTGTGACATTTAAAGTAATTCCTGAAGAAGTCATTGTACTAACTGATACAACGAGAGGCACTAGAAGCTAGTTCTCCATTCAGCATAACTATCCTTCAGACTCACTGTTAGAACCCAGGGGGCTGCCCTTCACCTGGATGGGGCACACGTCTTATGAGTGCAGAAGAAAGACCATGTGAGGAAGGGCCTATGGGGTACATTCAGGTATAGGTAGGCTCCCACTCTTTTCCATCAAACTTCTGCCTTCTGGGTATGCAGTATAGAGTCCACAGCTTTCTGAACTTTTTTGGAATGAATGTGAAATAACTCTGGGGCCAAGAGAGTAAGCAGTTTAGTTAGGTTACTTTTTATTCCTCTTCCTACTTTTATCTTCCCTTGTGATACATACCTGAGTGATTGTGCCCCTGACAACAAGTTGGGTTTTCTTTATTAGAAATTCCCTTTTTATACACAACAGTACTTGGTCATCATCAAGTTTTGTTGTTGTTTTTTTTTTAAGATTTATTTATGCATACAAGGGCTGGGGTATAGGCCAGAGGTGCAGTGAGGTCAGAGAATTCACCAGAAACTGAAGAACTGAGCAAGCAGATATACTGAAACACACTGCTGAGGAAAGCAGTGGGAGAGCCCTATGTGGGCAGCTCCCTGGCCAGGGACCTTGTGCTGCAGTGGCTGCAGATTGCTTCATAGTGCTTAAACTTAAACCCTTTCTGCCACCATGGAGACCCCTCCACTCCATCATCAAGTTTTAAGATTATGGCCTTTTTAATCTCAGCCATTTTGAAAAATAAAAGATAAAAAAATAAGGAATCAAAATTGGATACTGAAATCTGTGTATTATGATACAATTTGAGTGAGATAAAGCAGCTTGAAGGAAAAGTCAGAAGTAAGATTCTAGTTCTAGCTTTGTTACCAATTAGTTGTGACCTTTAGCAAGTCAACTTAACATCTCTGTGATTCAGTTCCATTTTCCAAAGGGAATAAAGAAACCTGCTTTTACTGTTATGATAGCCACCTGAGATTGCATAAATAAAAATTCCCTAAACTTTTTTCAAAGCATTGAAAATGTCAGGTTTTTAAAATATGTTCCATTTATAAAGTGCTTTAAAAATTTATAAAATAAATAAAAGATTGAGTAATACACTGATACTACACTAGAAAATATTAGGTATCATTTTTATTGTTCCATCAAATTTGATAGGAGAGGAAAATCTAAATGATAGCAAAGCCTGCTTGCTATCCAGACTCTCAGGGGGAAAAACACACACACACACAAAATGTATAAAGAGGCAATGATCTGAGATAAAGGGCTGAAAAAATAGTTGAGCATTCAAGAAATTATACAAAGGGGCCAAGCTTGATCATGAGATTTCTTGGGTGACCTAAGGTCTTGGGCTCAAAACATCTGTACTTGAGACAGTTTTGCCACTATTTGTGGAAGCTCATAAGCCCATCCAGGTCACAAAACCTAGAATGGTCAGGTGCCTGCTCAGACCTACAGTTCTATGTCACCCACATCCAATGGCTAGGTTCTGGGGCTTTGAAATTCTTGCTGTGTCAGCAGTGAAACAGCCTCTCCTCAACCTAAAAATTTCCCAATGGATGTCAGGTAGTGAGGAACAAGAAAGTGCTGCTGAAAAAAAAAAAAAAAATCACGGGCCCTCCCTGGTGGCACAAAGGGTAATAGGATGCAGCACTGCAAGCGAGCTGCAGCCACTCCAGTGCAAGTTCAATCCCCATCCATGGAGGTGATTCACATGGTGCAGCAGACCTTTCCTGTCTCACCTGCTGCTCCCCTCAGCAGTGTACTTCGTTAGTCTGCCTACTCTGATCCCCACTGTCTCTGGTGAATCCTCTCACCACCCCTGCACCTCTGGCCTGTACCCCAGTTCTGTATGGATAAAAAAAAAGTCTTAAAAAATCACACAAACATACACACAATCTATATGTACACACACAATGAAATATTATTTAGCCATCAAAAAGACAAACTCATACCTTTTGCAGCAACATGTATGGAACTGGAAGGGATTATGCCCAGTGAAATTAGCAGAAAGAAAGAAAAATATTAGGTGATTTCACTTATAGGAAGAATGTAGGAGAGCCAAATAAGGGATCAGAGAAAATAATTATAATAAATTAAAAAACAAAATTAGCAAGCAACTATTATTCAGAGACATTCTTCAGGTCATGGAGAAGGGTCAAAACAAGGGAGGGAAGAGCACAAGGGTCTATGGTGATGGCACACAAGGGAATTGATGGTGGGAATTTTATAGGGAACACACCTGAGAGGAGAAAGCAAACATTGTACAAAAAGGAAGAATTATGTAAAGGTATATGTGAAATAAAATTTAAAAATCACTACAGTAAATAAGTGGTCTGGAAGAGGATCATATTGCAGCAGTCACCAGGAGACTTGTCTTTTACACTCACCATCCCGATTCCCTCAAATGGACTAAGGGGTTCCAGAAGGAGAGCAGGACTTGGGAATTAGAGTATCACACAGAGTAGTTTCACTGCCCTAAATATCCTTTGTGCTTTGCTTATCTTTTTTTCCCTAAATCCCTGGCTATCATTGATCATTTTACTGTCTCCATGGTTTTGCCTTTTTTTTTTTTTAACTATAGTTGGAATTGTACAATGTGTGGTCTCTTTAGGTTGGTTTCTTTTACTTGGTAGTATGCCCTTAAGTTTCCTTCATATCTTGATAGCTTAAATTTATTTGATAGCTCAATTTTTTTTAAAGATTTATTTACTTATGTCTACAAAATTAGGGTATAGGCCAGAGATGCAGGGGTGGTGAGAGGATTCACTAGAAACAGAGCAGATTGACAAAGTACACTGCTGAGCAGAGCAACGGGTGGATCAGGAGAGGTCTGCCACACCATGTGGGTCACCTCCAGGATTGAATTCATGCTGAAGTGGCTTTAGCTTAGTGCTGTGCTTTAACCCACTACACTATCAGGGAGGGCCTCAATTATTTATTTATTTATTTTTATAATAGTTTATTTTTACATGTTTTTGTGCATTTTCCCATCTCAGTTGCAATCCTCTTAGGTTTCCTATCACCAAATCACCCATGTGCCATCACCAGGCCTCAATTATTTTTTTTAAAAGATTTATTTATTCATACAGAACTGGGGTAGATGCCAGAGATGCAGAGGGTGAGCAGATTCACCAGAGACAGAGTGGGGAGCAGAACACGCAGATCGACGAAGTACACTGCTGAGGGGAGCAGTGGGCTGGTCAGGAGAGGTCTGCCATGCCATGTGGTCACCTCCGGGGAAGGAGGGGATCGAACTCATGCTTAGGCTTCTTAGTGCTGTGCTTTAACTCACTGCGCCACCAGGGAGGGCCTCAATTATTTTTTAATGCCGAACAATAATCCAATGTTTAAGTGTGCCACAGTTTATTTACCCATTCACTTACTGAAAGACATGTTGGATGCTTCCAATGATCTAGTAGGCATCCAGATCTCTGTATTAAGTGCCTTGATGCTTGCAACATCTAGAGTTTCGCCCTCCTGCACTTTATCCTGACACACTTAAAGGAAAAGGTGTCTACAAAGATACATACTGTTGTCCTGGAGTACAAGTACCCCGTTGGACGATAGGCTTACCTGCCATTGTTTTTTAATTTATGTCTTCATGATGTCAGTTGGACTCCTCAAACATGGAAATTTGTTTTTCCTTGTAGAAGTGAAGAAATTATGATCACTGACTAATCTAAAAAATGAATTGGTGATCTAAAGTTTAGACTTCACCATGTAGGAACTAACAGAGCTGAGCACCCCCTACCCTGGCACCTTTTTCTTATATTCATAGATCACCCCTCAGTTCCAAAAATACTCTGGGCTCTTCCCCACCCCGCTTGTGTTTGGAATGCGCTTACACTTGTCTGAACCAATTATATCCTTCAGATTTGGCTCAACTGCCACCTATTATGTCATGTAAATATTCAACTATTGTTTTCTAGAACAGTTCCCATTTTGCAGGGCTATGCTTGAGTCATATCATAAGACTCAAAAGCTTTACTCCATATCAAACAAAAACTTTACCATATTCACACCAATACATGTGAGGGGCAGCATAGAAGGAAATGTGTTTCTGCTACCTCTTAATATATAGAAAGCCACCATAAATTTTATGGTTTAAAACAATTTATTACCAACTCATATCTCTCAGCTGGGTAGTGGTTTTGCTGGTCTTTCTTGCAGTTCCTCATGTAGTTGCTGAGGGAAACTACCTGGCACATTCAAAATGGCTTCATTTACATCTCTGGCAGGGGTTGCTGGGAGGCCAGATCCAGGTGGACGCTGAGCTGGCTAGCCTTATCTCCCATGTAGTCTTAGGTCTCTCCTTGTCCTCATGGTCCTAAATGACTTTTCCAGCAGTGTAGCTAAATTTCTTAAAGGGGGACTAGAGCACCCAAGAGGATCAAAACAAAGACTGCCAGAACTTCTTTTAAAGCACATTACTGGAATTAGCAAAGCTCCACTTCCTGCATATTGTTTGACTAAAGCAAGATTAAAAATTTAAAAAGATTAAAATCTTAACCATTAAAGTTGACACAAGCCCAGATACCATGTGGAAGGGGACTATATGAAGGTATGAACACCAGGAGGCCTGGTGTGCTGGGGTCCATCTTAGCAGAGTAGGTACCATGGTACTTAAATATTGTCAGTCAATGGACTTTGCCAACATCCGTGAAGCTGGCTAATGAGTAATAATGATAATCATTCATGATGATAATAATGAAGATGAATGAGGAGAATTCTATCTGCTGTTTTAATCTATTTTTTTTATATACTAACCACATAAAATAGTACAGAATTATCTCTTCTTTACTATGCTCTGAAATAATTTACATAAGGCTGAAAATTTATTTTTCCTCAAAACTAATTTTTATTAATGAAGTACCATTGTTTTACAGCCTTGTCAACATTTTGCCCATATAGTATTTCTCCCCTTCAGGCATGGTCACCACAGCTCTCCTGCCAAAGTACCTATAATCCTCCACCATAATCCATTGTGCTCTTACCAAAGTCTTATTAATTTTATTAATCTTTTCAAAAGTAACCTAAGTCTTTGTGGATCATCTTTATGATCCGTATATATTTTCCATTTAGTCAGTTTTTCCCTTGTACATTTATTATTTATTTGGTTTTATTTTGCTCTTCTTAATCTAGTTCAAGATGAATTAAGAAAGGAACTTCTTTACTCTTCTAATAAAAGGATTTAAGACTTTAAGACTTTTTTTTTAAAGATTTATTTATTTGTGCATACAGAACTAGGGTACAGGCCAGAGGCTCAAGGGTGGCGAGAGGCTTCACCAGAGACAGAATGGGGAGCAGAACAGGCAGATCGAGGAAGCACACCGCTGAGGGGAGCAGCAGGCGGGTCAGGAGAGGTCCGCCACGCCATGTGGTCACCTCCTGGGCAGGCGGGAATCGAACTCATGCGAAAGTGGCCCTAGCTTCTCAGTGCTGTGCTTCAACCCACTGCGCCACCAGGGAGGGCCCCAAAACTTTAAGACTTTTAAAGCATTGCCTTAGTGCCATCCTACAAGTTTTTAAAAGCAGCTTTTAAAAAAATACAGCATAGCATACAATTCATTCTGTATAATGGATTGGCATATTAAACCATTAATTTCTAGAATGTGGGAAAATATATAACAATAAATTTTCCATTTTCACAATTTTAAGTGAATAATTCAGTGGCATTAATTATATTCATAATATTCAATGTTATGCACCATCACCTCTATCTATTTTCAAAACTTTTATATCATCCCCAAACAAACTCTGTAGCCATTAAGCAATAACACCCAATCTCTCTTTCCCAGTCCCTGGGGAAGCCTCTAATCTGCTCTGTGTCTCTATGATTTTGCCTGTTCTAGCTGTTCCGTAGAAGTGGTTTCATATAATACTTGTCTTTTTGTGTCTGAGTTATTTCACTTATCATACTGTTTTCAAGGTTTGTCTCCAATGTAGCATGCATCAGAACTTCAGTCCTTTTTATTTATTTGTTTTTTAAAGATTTGTATATTTATGCATGTAAGAGCTGGGGTACAGGCCAAAGGTACAGGGTAGAGAGGTGAGAGGATTCGCCAGACACAGAGTGGGGAGCAGAACAGGCAGATTGACTGATATACATGCCTGAGGGTAGCAACAGGAGGGGCAGGAGAGAGCTGCTGGGCCATGTGGGTCACTCCCCTGGCTGGGGATTGATCTCATGCTGCAGTGGCTGCAGAGGCTGCAGATAGCTTGCTTCATGGTGCTATGACTTAACCCCTTATACCACTAGAGAGGCCCCTTCATTCCTTTTTATGTCTGAATAATCCATTTCCATGTGTAGACCACACCTTGATATCTCATTCATCTGTTGATGGACACTTGGATTGTTTCTGACTTTTGACTGTTGTAAATAATGCTACAGTAAAAATTCTGTATCTGATTTTAGGATAAAATCCAGTCTTTCACTACTAAATGTACACTGTGAAAGTATGTTTTAAAGGGACTTTTCATCAATAGTATAGAGCTGGATATATTTTTTTTTATATAATATTTTACTTTAACTGGGACATTTACTCTATTCCCATTCATTGTAACTATTGGTGCATTTAGATTAATTTATATCATCTTACATTATTATTTATGTTTCACCCATTTGTTTTCTCTTTGACCCATTTTCTTATCTTACTATTTGACTTTGTTTTTCCTACTATTATTTTTCTCAGTTTTGCAGTTACTCATCCTATTCTTTTTGGTAATTGAGTTATCTTTATAGAAGGATGCTCAATATAGGAAGTATTTACAAGTCTCAAATTAACACTTTGCATTAATCCTTATAACTTTTATTTACTAAATATTTCTAAAGTACAAAAAAAAGGTAAATAATGCAACAGGAATGTATATACCAATCCTTATTGTCGATATATTTACTTTCTTACAGATACCAAATTTTAGAACACTTTATGTTTACATGACTTTTATGAAGTTGTCATGTATTTGAAAACAGTTGTCATACTCTGTTGTAAGATGTAGACAATTGAAAACAACTGCAATGAAGTCATGGGGGAGATGAATCTAGTTATAGTTTTCTAAGATCTTAAATTTTTCAGTAAGAAAGTAAATATGTTAATTACAAAGATTGCCTCTGTTGTCTTTTTTATTTTATTGTTTTTTTAAAGATTTATTTATTTATGTATACAAGAACTGGGGTATAGGCCAGAGGTGCAGGGGGTAAGAGGATTCACCAGAGACAGAGTAGGGAACAGAACAGGCAGACTGACTGAAATACACTGCTGAGAGGAGCAGTGGGCGAGACAAGAGAGGTCTGCTGCACTATGTGGGTTAGCTCCCGGGCAGGGGATTGAACTTGTGCTGAAAGCGGCTATGGCTAGCTTCGCAGTGCTGTGCTTTAACCTGATGCACCACCAGTGAGGGACCTTCCACTGTTGTCTTATAGTCAATTTTAGTTTTCACTTATCCACATACTGACCATTTTTTTGTTCTTTGGTTTTCAATTCAGACTTTCTATCTCAGCTATGTTCTTTTCTGTTGTGAAAAATAAGTGTAGGTGTGGGTATTTAAATATCAATGCACCAAAACAAATAAATAAAACACTAGCAATTTAGAATTCTATACCCAGTAAAAACATTAAGAATGGCTGCCAACATAGAGGCACTTTTAGATAATAATACTGAGAATTTTGCCAGCAGCAACCCTTACTAAAGAAAATTGTAGTGAATATAGTTTGGTACACTGAGGCCATCAGCCCACTGGCTTCTTGCTCCCACTGTTGCCTTAGGGAACATAGTTCTTAATCTAGTTGTTGCTCTTTTCAAAGTAAACTAAATTTTATCCCTAGCTGCTTTTAAGTTTTTGTTTGTTTATATTTGATCTTCTGGTAAATGCCTTCAGAGAACCTTTACCTTAGATATTCTTTATTTCTTTGCCAGCTCTATTATGCTTTTTGACTGTTTTATCATATGATTAATTGTTTTTAGTGGGAGTATACATCTGGGAACTTGGCTGACATGATATCAGAAATAAAACATCATGATTGATAGCATGAAATTAGAAACAATCTTATTTACCCAACAATAGCCACTGGTTAAATAAAATGATATGCCCTGCCAATGAACACTTATTAGTCATTTAACTAAGTTTTTTAAAGGAAGAGTATGTCAGTAATACAAAGTGAATTAATAATATACTCAAAGCAGGATTAAAGATAGGAGTGAAACTTTGTTTTGAGAACTTCCTGAGTGCTTAACACTGTCCTTATGAGTATTTGTATGGACTATTTTTCTTAATCTAGTTGGATCATGTGACCCTATCCCTCTGCACTGTTAGGTCTTGATGCCTTGACAAAATTGGGTTCTGGAGCTATAAAACTAAGGACCAAATCCTGGACTAATGGGCCTCCTCCAAGGTAATGTCTAAAAGACTCTCACTGACAGTTAGTCTTTCTATCTGATAGCTTCATCTTGCAAAATTAAAATGCAATTTCAATATGTTGCTGATATGTTCTGCCAGTTTTTGAGTTTTTATCTTTCATATCCAAACCTACCCTTTTAGATTTTGCACTCTGATGATGGGTCTAGAATTAAAATATCTTTTTATTTTAACTATTTATTTATTTATATAGGCTAACTAGGATATAAGCCAGAGATGCAGGGGATGAGTGGATTCACCAGTGACAGCATGGGAAGCAGAATAGGTAGAGTGACTGAATTATACTGCTGAGGGAAGCAGATGGCAAGACAGGAGGAGGTCTGCTTTGCCATATGTGGATTACTTCCCTGGCCAAGGATTGAATTCAGGTTCTAGTGGTGATAACCTGAGACTTAACTCCTTAGGCCACCAGAGAGACCCTTAGAATTCTAAAATCTATATTCCTTCTTTGTCAGGAAGCCCATAAATCTAGTGGGAGAAGAAGGGAACTTGCACCTTCTTGTGCTTCTTGAATGTATCCTACTTCTATGAACATCACACTGTCGTCTTCTCTTTACCCTAAGAGCTTCAGTTCTATTGTAGCAGCTTAATTTGGCTAAGAATTGTTCTCATCCTACACTGCTGGTGGGAATGAAAACTGGCCGAACCACTCTGGAGAGCTGTATGGAGGTTTCTCAAACTACTAAAAATGGAACTCCCATATGATGCAGCAATTCCACTCCTAGGAATCTATCCAAGGACACAAAAACATTCATCCAAAAGGGCACCAGCACTCCTATGTTTATTGCGGCACAGTTTACAGTAGGTAAGCTATGGAAGCAATCCAGATGCCCAAAAATGGATGACTGGATCAAGAAGATGTGGTATATTTACACAATGGCATGTTACTCAGCACTCAAAAAGGATAAACTCATGCCCTTCACAGCAACATCGATAGAACTGGAAGGGATTAGGCTTGGCAAAATAAGCCAGAAAGAAAAAGAAAAATATTAAATGGTCTCACTTATAGGAGGAATGCAGAGGAACCAAATTATGAGTCGGGGGGGGGGAAGTAACTATTATAAGGAAAAATCAAAATCATCAGACAACTATTGATCAGAGGCATTCTGTAGGGGAGGGTGAGGGAGAAGGGCCAGGACAGGGGTGGGAATCATACAAGGGATTATGGTAATTATGCATGGGTAAACTGGTGGTGGGAATTTCATGGGGAAACCATACATTGTACAAAAATGAAGGATGATATGACTATATTTTTAAAAATTAAAAAAGAAAAAAATAGTTGCTCTTAACATAGCAGGACCAGATTCCTTGTGCCCTGTGAGTGATACCTGCATAATCTGCCTGAAGTCCTCTCCTGGGAGGTCAGCCTCCACCTCTGAGTCTCTAATAATTCCAAAGTCTTTCCTTTTCCACCAATTCTAGGGGTCATAAATGCTTCCTGTAGATACTGTCACTGTGACAGTATCTACATTGCCCTTCATTTATGTAGTTAACAACTCTTTACCTACAGAACAATTACGTTTTCTCTGCTCTAGTGAGAGGATGGTTTCTATCTTTTGTATATAACTTGAATGATACAGACATATACATCTGCTGCAATTTTTCTGGTCTTTTATTGAAATTGGCAAGAAGATATTTATTCTTGTCTAGAATCTGTATATGATTTGCAAAAAGCAAAACCAAAATGAGTTCACATCAAATAATTTGTCAAAACAGCAAGAAAACTGGAAGAAGTAAATGAACAATAAAGTGGCACATTTTGTAGGTATTTGATTTTTTTTCTCCAGTCTTTCTAACTGGCAACTGCTTAAAGTGGTCCTATATATTTTTTTTAGTTCTGGAAGCCAATAAATCCCAAAATAACACCATTAGAGTAAAACAAGCTGCATAGCCCAAAGATGGATTTACTGGAATGATGTCAAATGATGTTTCCATAGTATCAAGTGCTTACTTTGGAACTTTCCTAGAGCCAAGATGTCAAAAGGTTATATTTTGGCTTGAGGAGAGACTTGAAAGGATATTCTAGGGGGAAAGAGCATGGCTTAACAATTGCTTACTTCTGGGATGATTCTTGGGCTGTTTGCCCAAAGAAATAGCAACTTGGGGAACTATTCTAAAAAAGTTGAAGCCAAATTTGTCTCTAAGGGAAGAGACAATTCAACTGGTATGTTAAAGAAATAAACCAGTAGTGAGTTGTAAAACAAATTTCTAATTAAAAAATTATGGCTTTGTACAACTATACAGACTTTAAATTCATTTATTTGTTGTTCACTCTTTTTTGTCTTTATATTCTTATCTTCATTCCAATTGTTTGCAAAAGCAAAAATGAAAGTCAAGGACTCAATGAGTGTCCAGTTTAAGCAGTTTGCAAATAACCTTTGGCAGCTGGTATTTTTGTTGTTGTTTGTTTTTTTTTTTGTTTGTTTGTTTTTAATGCTTAAGCTTTCTTTTCTGCTTTGAATATTTCATGAAGTATTCACATTCTGTAACTGAGAAATCCATTATGGTCTAGAGAGTCAAAGTGTCTCTAATGTTCTGCCCCACTATTTTTATTCCTGTTAGAACAGTTAACTTAGCAGCTTGATTTGTGTGATAGTCAACTAACTTCACCAACCATTTACAAAACAGTTCTGTACAACATTGATTTTTTTCATCTTTACTTATGAAAATTAACTTCTACAAAGCAAAGAAAGCAAAATTTCTCCCTATGTAATAATGCTAACAAATTACCCATCTCTAGCTGTAGGCACTAATTTTTACTTAATATGAATTAAATAATATTGCTTTTCCAGTGTTTATTCACTGATGATTTGGTAAAGAGAAATTCCTTTTTTAAAAAAAAATTGAATGTGCTGACAAATCCTTTTCAAGTAATTTTATTGATTTTCATTTTTTCCCCCTTTTAACTCCTGGGGAAATTTCCTGCCTGACATTTTTCTGTACAAAATAAAAATTAAGCTTCAATAAAAGATACTTTTAAATATTACTATAAAATTATTCATTTATGTATTTATTTATTTATGTATTTATTTATTTATGTAATAGCTGGGGTCTAGGTGGTAGGGAAGGTATGTGTGTGAAAGGATTCACCAAAGACAGAGTAGGGAGCAGAATAGGTGGGTCTACTGAAATATACTGCTGAGGGGAGCAGCAGGGAAGATAGGAGAGGTCTGCTGCACTATGTGGGTCAGCTCCCTGGCCAGGATTAAATGATGCAGCAGTGACCAGCTACAGCTTGATGACACTGATACTTTAACCACTGCTGTCACCAAGAAGGCCCAAATATTTTTAAAAGTATAATGAGCACTTCAGAGTGACAAAAGTTCCCTTACATGGATTCTGTGCTATTTGGAAATAAAAGTAATTATCAGTTATTGAATACTTACCACATGCTAACACTATTTTACACTATTTCATCTTACCACAAGTCTTTCCAGAGAAATATAAGAACTTAATGCCTTTTCTGTGTTATAGATAGCATTAAACCTCATAGGAATAAACACACAATTTACAAAGACTATTTTAAATTTATTCATTTGAAGGGCATTTTAATATTGCAAATTGCCAATATTAAATTTAACATGTAAGGATTCCTTTTCTTTCCTCTTTGCAACACAAGATTCATTTCAACTCAAAACCCTTGTATGTGGGTAAATAGTAGTTTCTATTGGAATCTTTTTCCAAGTTTACTAAAAAATGTTAACTGGCTTCACAATTTAATTTCATTTAAGAGCATCAATTCTATATTACTTGTTCTTTGTTTCACAAAAAAAGATATTTATAATAGTAGTTACCATTTCTTGAGTATTTGTAATGTGCCAAGTGTTGTGCTAAATCTTTTGTATACATTGCCTTATATAATTTTCACAACCACAAGCCTATACAATAGATATCTATTTTTATTTACTTTTTAAAGATTTAGTTATGTATATGAGAACTATGGTACAGGCCAGAGGTGTGGGGGTGGGGAGGAGGGATGAGACAACAGAACTCACCAGAGACAGAGTAGGGAGCAGTACAGGCAGACTGACTAAAATACACTGCTGAGGGGGGCAGCTGGTAGGAAAGGAGAAGTCTTCCATGCCATGTGGGTTACCTCCCTGACTGGGGATTGAACTTGTGCTTCAGTGGCTGCAGATAGCTTCATAGTGCTGCACTTTAACCCATTGCACACCAGGGTCCTACATCAGCTATGTCAATTTTTCAGTTGAGGAAATTTGGGTCCAGAGTAAATTAGTAAATTGTTTCTAGATTTGTCTTAGCTGAAACCTGGATTTTTCCTTTTGATCACTTCAGAAGCATCACTGCATGACTAGTTACTAAAATACAAATACCAAAAAGTGGGGGGAAGTCAGTCACTAATTACTGGCTACTCGTTATGATACAAACTTCCAGTGGCTATACTGAATTCAGCTTATGTCTTTATTGAATACTGTTGTTCTTCTGATTTCTTTTCTTTTAAAAATATTTATTTATTTATGCATATCGAACTGGGGTACAGGCCAGAGGTGCAGGAGCCGTGAGAGGATTCACAAGAAGCAGAGAGGGGGCAGAACAGACAAGTCAATGAAGTACACTATTGAGGAGCAGCAGGAGGATTAGGAGAGGTCTGCCACGCCATGTGGGTTATCTCCCTGGCACAGGATCAAACTTAAGCTGCATTGGCTGTAGATAGTTTAGTGCTATGCTTTAACCAGTTGCGCCACCAGGGAGGGCCCTGTTCCTCTGATTTCTTATGTGGCTAAATTTGGTTGAGTTCTATCAGTTTTGAAGTTTCCAAATCATTTGGAAGCATGTAACTCTTATGCTAAAAAAAAATATTTAAAATCTCAATTATATGATTAAATGGTAATCACACCCACATATATGGTAAAGAGAGAAAAAAAATAATTGTAATAATAATGAAATAATCTCAATAATTAAATCTTAGAGCAGTAATTTTTAAAACTGGAAGTTGAGATGCAGAAGTTAAAATGAAATTTCTCTCCTCAATTAAGAAGTAATAACTTTATATTATCTTAAAATGTTAGGGAGAAATGTGTTTCACAAAGACTTTCTTCCTCTTGGCAGACTATTCTGCAGATTCCCAGTAAGTATTTACATACATATACACATATGATAATTTATCTTATTTATTTATTGCTTTAGTTTTATAGCTCAAGAAGAATTATCTAGGCCCTAGGAAGTTTACTGTAATAAACAAGAAACTCTGAAACAAGTTTTGTAAGCAACTCAAATGCCCATAAACAGATGAGGAGATTATAAGAATATGAGGTAGGTGTGTGTGTGTGTGTGTGTGTGTGTGTTTGTAATAGAATACTACTCAGCCATAAAAAGGTGAAATTTTCCGACCTTAAACAACTGGAGGGGATTGTGCTAAGCAAAGTAAGGTAGAAGAAAAATGACAAATACTAAATGGTTTCTTTTATGTGGAATATAGAAAAACAACAGAAAATAACAAACCCTAGAAATCTCACTATAAAACTGAAGCTAACAGATGGAGAGATTATGAGTGGAGAGGAAAGGGGGAAAGGATCACAATGAGCTGTGGCGGATGATTATAGGTGCTTTAATGGTAAGTGTGGTGTGGTAAGGTATACTTGAAGAGTTGAGACCCTGTATCTCTGAATCATATACAGTGTTGTAAACCAATGTTATCATAATAAAAAATACATATTTTCAAAGTCTAGTAGAAGAAGGGACTTATTTTATTATTAATGTAACACTGGTTTTTAATGCTGTATATGATTTTTCTGATTAGTTGTGATCATTACTAAAGATGCCATTTTAAAAAGTTATATTCACAGAGGAAAGGACCCATGGTAAAGGACTACTGTGCTTGTGGTGAGCACAGAGGGGTAACATATATCTGTAGAGGTGTGAACCTGTGCCCCTAAAACATATAGTGCTGTAAACCAACAACCTCAATAAACATAATTTTAATATTTATCTTATTCAACAACAACAAAAATTTTAGATGAGAATTTCATAATGAAGAAAATAATTCAAATATTAAAACATATAAATGGATCCTTGTGAACTGAAATTTAGGTGTTCTTTGATAGGTAGACGTTGTAATCTATTTTCTCAAAATCCTGATACCTGTTTGTTGCATTTCCTACCAATAATAGAAAGAATATATAATGACTATTAAAAATATTTCACACCTAAGAATGATTGTGTTGAAAGGAAATGAGTTGTAGCTAGGATAACAATAAAATAATCATAAATTTACTGGTGAAATTCAAATAGGAATCATAGATAGCTCATGATAAACACATTAAAAAGATTTTATCCATAATATGTAATCCAGAAACACTTTTCAGGTCCCTCTTGATTGACCCTGAATAAAAGTCTTACTTCAAGTGAGGGGGAAAAAAAGTCCATTAATGTTACTCATGCATTTCAACATAAAAATGGAATGGAATCATTGACTACAGGTAGAAATGTGCAAAACTACTCAAGATAAATATGCTGCTTTGAGGCTACACATTCACTCCACTTCTGTCTGCCAGCTAGATTTTTGAATTGGGCACTCATGGGTAAAAGGTATGTGATCTGAAAAAATAGTGTATGTCTTTTAAAAGTCAGTGTCATGTAATGTCATTCCTCTCAGCAAAAATTATATTACACAGTATTAGACCATGGGCTGAACTAATGCAACCTGATGCATTAAAAACTGCACATCATGATTGCAGTATGTGTCAGAACAATGAATTGTTACATCAGACACTTTTTCAGCTGTAAATGGGGCCTTCTGTAAGCTACCAATAAAAGAATTAGATTCTCTTGCTGCCTGTATAGAACTCTTATTATCTAAAACATGTAGTTCCCCATCATCCATACTACATGACCCATAACCAGTTAAGTTGCATGTTTAATACACGCAGACAATGAGAACACAGCACATTATGTAAGTCACAATTGAAGATACTTTGTTTTCATGAGCATCTTACTTCTAAAGATCTTATGGCTGTTTTTCCCTCCTTCCTCTCCAACAATGACACACATAGGGAGCTATAATGGATTTTCTGTCAGTTGAAAATTGCTCCAGGTTATAAGTAACAGAAATCTCATAAACTCTTAGTTTAACTACATAAACTTTTTTCTCATATAAGATGATTAGAGAGAGGCTTCTGCTAGGTTTCATTCAGCAGCTCAGTATTGAGGTTGGGCTAGGACTGGCATCTCTGAAATTTTCATTTTTCCTTCATAAGTGAAAGTCAGATGTTTTCATGCCAGTTACTCCATTTCCTTTCATGGTGAATGTGGGAAAGGGGCAGTTCCCTGTATTTGTCCCTTTTATAAATAATCCAAAACATTTTTAGCACTCATGTACATATTTCCATTTACATCCCAATTTCCCAAAATTTTGCACCCAGCTATATCTTGCTGCAAAGGAGATTGAGAAAATAGCCTTATAATTAATGCATGTAAGAAAGAAGGAAGAAGGATATGGGAACAAGTGTTGGGCAAACCAGCATTTGCCATGTATGCCATTAACAATTTATAAACAGAAAAAATAAGGAAGTAGATTTTTTAAAAGTGAAACCCACATGGTAACAATTTTAATGTTGACATTTTACACAAATTTGAATTCTAGTGGAATGTGAATCTAACTGAGGAAAAAGAGAAATCTTCTAGAATAAAATATAAGATTATATCTTCATAATCTGTATGTAAGCAAAGATTTCTCAAATAGGATACAAAAAGCACTCTCCATAAAAGTAAAAAGTGAATGACTTGAAGAAAAAAGTATAATAACTGGACTACTAAAAAATCAAGAACTTCTGTCATCACAGTGAAAAAGCAGGGAGTGAAAAGGCAAGCTATAGAGTTGTCTTGCTTCCAGGGTCTGACCTTTACAAATAGTCCCCCACAAACATTTTTTAACATGTCTTGATAAATGTATAGAAGTATTTTTACTGGGTACCAGGAGAAGAATTAGTTGGTCAAGAAGTGTGCATATGTCCAGTTTTTGTAGATTCTGTCCACTAATTATTCAAAAATAGTTGTGAAAGTGAGTAAAGTGGGAGATTATACAATATCTAATATAATATATAATGTTATATATAGTATATAAAATATTGTATACCATTATATAATATATGTAAATATGTGTGTGTATATATGTAGGACTCCTACAATCTATGTGAAAAAGACAACAGAAAAAACAGACAAAATATTTGAATAACTAATTTACAAAAGAGGGTATTCAAATGGTCACAAAAACATTACAATATATGCTCAGACTCATTAGTTACCCAAGAATGCACATCCACTATATAGAATGGCCAGAAAAGCACAATAGCAAGTTTTTTTTTTAAGATGTATGTATTTATGCATACAAGAATTGGGGTGTAGCCAGAGGTGCAGCGGAGGGGGAGGCAAGGGTGAGAGGATTCACCAGAGACAGAGTGGGGAGCAGAACTGGCTGATGTACTTAAATACACTGCTGAGGGGAGCAGTGGGCTAGACAGAAGAGGTCTGCAGTGCTAAGTAGGTCAGCTCCCTGGCCAGAGGCCTGGATCGAACTCTGCTGCAGTGTCTGGCAATAACTTGATAGTGCTGTCTTTAACCTCTGCGCCACCAGGGAGACCTAATGGCAAGTTTTGATGAGACTGTGGAACACTTAGAACTCTCAAACCCTGCAGACAGGAGTACCAATTAATACTACTTTGCAAAATTATTTGAGAGGGTCTACCAAAACTGAACTTGATTGCTCCATAAGCCATAAATCTTCTCCTGAGCATATAGTACAAAACACTTAGAATCACCAAAAGGCGTGTGTAAGAAAGAATGTTTATGATGGCACTGTTTGCAGCAGCCCTAAACTAGAAACTACCTAACAAAAGATAACTAAGTTGTCATATATTGATGCAATGTCGTTTTATTCTGTTCTAGAAGTGAACAAACACAGCAAAATGCAATAACATGTTACTGTTGGAATAATAATTCCCCAAGATGGAAATAGATACAAAAGGAAGAACATACTGTGTTCCATTTATATTAAGTTCAAAAACAGGCAGACTAGTGTGTGGTATTGGAGGCCAGAAGTGTTGCCTTGGAGGAGTAGGGGTAGATTGGGAGGGGTACAGGGGAGTTGGAGGCATAGGTAACATTTTCTTTCTTGATCAAAACATTTGTTACATGGTGATTTTCGTGTGTGTGAAATTTATTAGAGTTGTACTCTTATTTATGCAAATTTCTTTATGTGTTACATTCTTTGGTAAAATTTACGTTCTAAAAGATAGCTAGCAGAAGCAGCTTTTTAGCTACACTATGGAAATACATAAACCTCAGTTTGGGTTGACAAGTCATTTGGTCCATCTAGATGATGCAGATTAAAAATTTAGTGAATTAGAAACACCTGCAATTTTAATGGCCCCTTGCCATGTGACATAGTATCGATGAGTTGAGAATTAGGGCAAGGGGGTTTGCGGGGATGGGTTGTGCACTTTTGGAGGGACTTGCTGCAATGGACTTGGGAGAATTCAGGGACATTTAACATACAGTCTTCGTGGAAGCCAGGATTAAGAATTTGTGAACTGAGGCAGCTCCTGTCTGCTCCCTTATTTCAAGAGTTGAAAGCTTTTTCTGTTTCTTTTGGTTCCCTGGCTTCTTTGTTTTCTAAGAACAAGCTTCCTCAGTTTATACATGCTTTCATTTCCCTTGGCCATCTGGATATTTTATGACTCTTTTGTAGCATGGTAAACAAGCATGGTTGTTTTTTGTTTTAAGATTTATTTTTTATGTTTACAGAACTCTGGGGTACAGGCCAGAGATGCGGAGGGTGAGAGGATTCATCAGAGACGAGTGGGGAGCAGAACAGGCAGGTCAACGAAGTACACTGCTAAGGGGAGCAGTGAAGGAGACAAGGAGAGGTCTGCCACTCCATGTGGGTCACCTCCCTGGCCAGGGATTGAATTTGCACTGAAGCGGCTGCAGCTAGCTTCCTAGTGCTGTGTTTTAACCTGTTGCACCACCAGGGAGGGCTCAACACCTAAGTATAGTTAAATAAGCTTCCTAACTCCAAAATTCTGAGTCAGAATTACATTGGTCTAGCTCATCTTTTGTCCTCACTGGTATGGACTGCTTTTGAACTCACATCAAATTAATCATGAAAAGGTTGAGAAAACCAAATCATGGGTTTCTCAGGGTTACCATGTACTCTAAAATACAATCTGTACTCATAGTTGCATTTTCAAGAATGAGCAGGGAAATATGGCTAAACCAGCAGATTCCTATAGGAATGTGATGGGAGAAAAAGTTGGGAAGTCCAGGCAAAATTAATATTATTTCCCACAGTGTTGAGATTACAAGAATGATTACTCTGTAACCTTTCCACACAGCAATCTTAACCAACAGTCACATCAACATCATTGGATCTTTCAGGTCAAATGTCCTGAATGGCAGGTAAACTATACTGCAATGCAGGGGCCCTTTTTTGCTCTATGCCCCACTCAAATTTGGGAGTGTTCTGAATCACCTGATTAGTGAGTGGGTCAGAACAACCTTCTCAAGTGCTGGGAAATGATTATTACCCACTCATTCAGGAAATGATTCTGAAAGCCACAAATGAGGAACACATCAATGCAACAGAGAAAGAAAAGCCAATGCAAGCAGGGATTCTTGAGTTCCAGATTGTTTTAGTCACTCTCTTGCTGGACTGGGAAACTCCTATGACATATTGGTAAATGGAACAAAAATAAATTTAAAACACATTTACTCCTTCAAGAAATATTTATTGAATAACTATTATGTAGCCTATTATGTCCCGGGCATTGCTACATACTGTGATAGATTGGTAAATAAGTCCAACATGGATGTTTTTTATAATGAGTTATCATTAATAATAACATACACATTTTTAAATTCCTATGAACGTGCATAATAATTTTCTTAGTTTCCAGTTAAAAACATCTCTCCCCAATGACTTATTTAATGAACATTCATGTGGAGCTTAATAAGTAGTATCATTACCTTAAACATCTTACAGATATGGACTCATTTAAGTATAGCAACCATAGATGTGTATTATTATTATCACCTTCATTTTATAGTTGTGAAAATTGGGCATAGAGTAACTTGTCCAAGTTTATGCAGTTGGTAAGAAGCAGGGCTAGTGTTTGATTCTAGGCAGTTCATGTTCTTAACCACTACTACAAACTCCTGACACTAAGAATAATTCCACCTGATCCCTTATCCTTAGGGGATGGGGTCTAGCTCCATGATCTTAACCCAAAGCCTCAAGTACACAGACACAGATAAGCACACTGTGTCCTTGAGGACCTGGACCTGGATCTACACAGTGGAAGTAACACTAGCAAGAGCAGCAGCAGGAGTAAAGCTCCTTGAAAGTGTGTTACATTAATTTATTATTTAGTTTACGCTAAAGACACAGGTACAAAATCATTAAAAAAGAGAGAAAAAGAAGGTAGAGTAGGGGTGGGGAAGACAGTAGATGTTTACATCAGAAAACCTAGACTGAGGGAAACACTTGCTAATCAGATCAAAACTGAATTCTGAGGTTCTTCAAATGAAGGCTAAAAAGGAAAATATGATGGGTTACATGACTTTTATTCCCTGATGAAGGAAGACCTTGACAGTAGTAAGGTCCACTGCTACACTATATATATATATACATATAGTATACACTCACACACACAGATATGTGTGTTTCTATGTAAGGACCACTGCTGCACTATGCATATAGTATGTGTATATATAGTGTATATATATGTGTGTGTGTGTGTGCACACTGTTACATTATATATATATAGTGTATATATAGTGTGTATAGATATAGTGGAGCAGTGGTCCTATATACACACACACACAGATTCTTAAAACTGTGAGTCCTGGCCCTCCCTGGTGGCACAGAGGGTTAAAGCACAACACTAAGAGGCTAAAGCCACTTCAGCATGAGTTCGATCCCCACCCAGGGAGTTGACCACATGGCATGGCAGACCTCTCCTGACTGCCCACTGCTTCCCTCAGCAGTGTGCTTCGTTGATCTGCCTGTTCTGCTCCCCACTCTGTCTCTGGTGAAGACTCTCACCGCCCCTGTGCCTCTGGCCTATACCCCAGTTCTGTATGCATAAATAAATAAATCTTTTTAAAAAAAATTGCGAGTCCTGCTCTAAACTTCAGAACTGGTGTGTACGCCCAACCGAGGGCAGGGAAGGAACTGATACTGACTCCCTAGCAGCTAGGTTGAGCAGGGAGAGCCGGCGCGCACACACAGAAGGTACAACCGGAGCACATCTGTGTGTGTGTGTGTGTGTAGGCATGTGTGTGTGTGTGTATGTGTGTGTGTATGGCTTTAGCTGCTGTTATTTCTTAGCTTTATGGTGCTGCCCAGTAGCTTTACATTCAGGATATATTGGATTTTTAATTATTGTATTTTGCTTTGGTGAATCTGTTTGTTTTTACTTTTCCCCATTATTTCCTAACTGTGCTACTTGAAGTTGTATTTCATTGTGCCAACCAATCAGATGACAATAATATTCATTGAATTTAGCATTCATTGTGTGGACACTGGGAGATTTATGGAAGACAAGATTTTGCCTCTGAAGATGCTTATAATACAAATAGGAGGTGAAATAGACTCTGATGAATTATTGTTTAAGAACAAAGATTGGGCCCTACCTGGTGGTGCAACACTTTAGGATGCAGCACTGCAAGCTAGCGCAGCCATTTCAGTGAGAGTTCGATCCCGGCTAGTGGGGGTGGGTGATCCACATGGCCCAGCAGACCTCTCCTGACCCTCTCACTGCTCCCCTCAGCAGTGAACTTCGGTCAGTCTGCCTGTTTTGCCGCCTGCTCTGTCTTTGGTGAAGCTTCTCAGCACCCCTGCACCTCTGGTCTATACCCCAGTTCTGTATGTCTGTATGTGTGTATGTCTGTATGTGTGTCTCTGTGTGTATGTATGTGTGTATGTATGTATGTATGTATAAATAAATATATAAGTAAATCTTTAAAAAATAAAAACAAAGGTTTTTAAAAAATATACCAAAAAAAATTAATATTGCCGATCCCAAAGCATCAAAGGGCACTGATCAGTCATGTTAGACTATCTCAAGGTTGTGTATTTTGATACTGGAATTAAACAAAGGGTCTGGGACTGGCAGGGTAGAAGGGTATCCAGAGCGAGCCATGAAAGACAGAAGGAAAGCAATTGTAGGAAAGGATATAGTCAGGTAGATGAGTCTTTGAAGCATGGTATCAAGAAATAAGAAATCAATGGGATTCTCCTCTGTGTTCCTTGCGGGACTCCATCAGGCAGAGGCTACTAGAGCTCCCTGGAAGTGCAACCCATTTTACATAGGACACTTTCTTGACAATATAAAATAGTTAAAAGTTAGCCACTGTGTATCAGGCATTGAGCTTTAGTCTGTATATGTACTCTGTAAAGTGGACAGTATGATTTCTATTTTGCATACAAGGATACAGGTTAATGAGTTAGGTTAACTAGCATTTGTGCTTAATGTCATCTAGCTATTCAAGATTTGAAACCCTGAATGTCTTTACCACGAAGCCCAACTTTTTGTAAGGTGACTAAGATACATAGAGGTGATGATCATTTGAGTAACTTCTACAGATTTCCTTTATGAAAAAAAAGTTATCTATCCATCTATATATATATATATATTTTTTTTTTTTTTTTTTTGCAGAAGTCTAAATAGAGGGCTAGGGTTTTTTTTTTTTTTAACTGAGTGCATGATTTTAGTTAATTTCATTAAACATCCCCATTTGATACCAGATAATAACATCGAAAATATCCTTAATAAAAATTTTAGGTCACTCCATACATTCGGTTGATAAACTCGCAAAGCAATGACAGGAACAAACCAACCTATCCAGGTAGAACCTTAAGTTTCCCCAAAGCCCAGGCCATGGAGACCAGGAAGAGTAAGACCAAACTAAAAGGAAGTCTGTTGGGGAGACACGAAGCCTGGCTCCGCGAAGGGGGAGATTGGATGCTGACTAGGGGCAACCACAGCAGGAGTAGCCCGCCTCCCGCCCGGGATCCCGGCTCCCGGCCCCCGCCCGCCCGGGTGTGGCTCGGGTGCCGGAGCCGCGCCGGGGTGTGCGCATGCGCGCGGGGCGCGGCGGCTACGCGGACAAAACCGCCTCCACTGTGCCGTCTCACTCCTGGGTTACTCAGCTCTCCGCCCCTCCTTCCCGCGGCGCTCGAGGGACCATGGCCGATCCCCGCGTGAGACAGATCAAGATCAAAACCGGCGTGGTGAAGCGGTAAGGAGCTGCGAACGGCGCAGCCGCGAGCGCCGCCTGGCCCTCGCCTCTCGGCGGCCGGAGAGGCCGGGCGGGCGCAGGCCCGAGGCGGGCGCGGAACTCCAGGCCTCGTTCGGGTTCCCTGGCGGGCGGGAATCTGGCCGGGACCGAGCGGGGCGAGCGGATTCGGAGCCGGCGGGTGGGCGCTTTGCCCCGGCCTCTCGGCTCATAAACCGACCCTGAAGCAGCGGGAACCGGCCGGGGCCCTGTCTCTCGGGCGTCGGCGGTCCGGGAGCTGGAGGGGCTGCGGCCCGGATGAGGACGGGCCAGGCTCGGGTCGTACCCCTGTGTGCGCGCGCCGGCTCTCCCTGCCCAGCCTGGCTGCCAGGGGTCGGTATCAGCCCACTCCCTGCCCTCGGTCGGACGCGCACGCCGGTTCTGAAGTTTAGGGCAGACGTCCGGAGGGGGCCTTGATCCAAAACGAGTCCTTGTTGAAGACTTGTCAGCTAACATGGCAGGCTGGACTCGCAGCCCTAAGAAGTGGGGCGTGAACTTCCAGCACACTCATCAAACTTCTGTGGCCTAACTCGCCAGCCAACTTTCCCAGATCCGGGGATGCAGTTTAAATAGCTATCCTGTAATTGCTCATAATTCCTGACTCCAGTGCGCATTAGAACTTTATTGCTCAGACACAAGAAGATTAAACTGTCCGATGAGGCATTATTCCACGAGAAAAGAGAAACAGCTTTATGAAGTAGCAGGGTTTTTGTTGTTGTTTGTTCCTTGCAGATGTCTGGTTTCAGCCTGCTGCCTTCTTCCTCTTTCTTTCCTTTACTATTTCCACCATGGGAAAGCACAAAGCAAAGGGGAGAGTAAATTCGCTTTTAAACATAGTGTTTCCGAATCTTACATTACACACTGCGAAAATAACCGTGATGCAATTGTAATACAGTAGCAAGGAGATAAGATGAGCCAATGTTAGAATGCACAGTGTCTTCTGAAGTGGTACTGCTTGGGTTCAAATCTTGACTGCCATTTGTTATGTGTTGAATATATTAAATTGCAAAGTGCCTCAGTTTACTCATTTGTAAAGTGGACTAAATACCCATCTTATGGAGTTGTTTCAGGACTTGCTTGCTGTGACTGTGCTAAGTTTAAGACAGTGTGTCATCAATAGTGAATGGCTAGTAAATGTTAAATATTATATTTCCATCTTGCAGATAAGAAAATGAAGCTCAATAAAACTAGATAAACTAAATTTGTCTTATTGGCATGGAAAGCAAGGAGATCAAGGAAAATAACCAAGATTCCTGTTCTGTAACTTTCTGTTTTAAGCTACAACATCCTCCCCACCCCCACGGCCCCCCAGGAGTGTTTTTAAAATGTCTGGCATAGGAGGGAAATTGAGATGTATAATTGAAAATATAAATAGTCTGCATCATTGCTTTTCACAGTTATATTTTCACTTTTGCTAGACTTTGGTTTACTAAAATGACTTTTAGTAAATCTACTTGGCAGAAGTATCAGGATGTAATAGTACTTTAGACTGTAAGTTATGAAAAATGACTTACCATGGTAGTTTTTCCCATTAATTATCTGTATAACCTTGTCGTTGTCATTCTTATGATTTATATTAGTTTATAACATTACTCAGGTCAAGTAGTTATATGCTTATAATATGTATACTAAACACTCATTTAGATAGTTAATAAGCTAAGTTTATAGGCATTCAAAAATTCCAAAGTAGTTATGGGAAATAATACTTGGAAAAAGTAAAGTTTTGTTCTAAGTTTATTTCCAATAATAGAGCATTATCAGATTTTAATTTTTATACCCTAATTTCATCAATTTTGTGAAACCCCTTTATAATTTACTACAATTCAAAATTGCAAATTAGTGGAAATACTTACATTTTTCTCATTACTTTTCTGTTGACATTTTGGTGTAGCACTTCCCCTTAATATACTAAAATGAGATGATTTTTAAAAATAATTTTTATTTTAAGCTGTTTATTGCTTATATTTTGCCTTATTAACTACTCATATGTATTCATAAATATTGTCCCTTTTTTTTCTGCAGAGGATAGGAATGCTGTTTAAATAGCAATCATGAAGTCATAATTTTTTATTTGTTACATACTCCAGTGCATATTACAACATTATTGTTCATACACAAGATCAAACTTTGATAAGGCATTCTTTGAGAAAAGATAAACAGCTTTATGAAGAAGTAGGTTATTTTGCAGTAGAAATGTCTGATTCTGACCAACTGGCTTCTTCACCTTTGCCCCTTTGCCCACCTTTCCTTTCTTTATTATTATTATTACCACCAAAAGAAAGAACAATCTAAAGGGGAGAATAAGCTATTTTCTACTGAAATTATTTACTATGACTTTCCATCTTCTGCCTAAATATCCTATTTTTTTAAATCTTCATTTTTACCTCAGCAAAGGAAGAAATAGATATTGCAGATACAGTAGCATAATTGTTGATACTGAATGATCATGGGACTTCATTATAGTCTCTATATATGCTTTAAATTTTTCATCATTAAAAGGTATAAAAATGCATTTTGTCCTCCAAATTTAATTTCAACGCCTTCTTGATTAATTTCATGGTTTGGGCATATTTTGGTTTTATAACTAATTCTGTTCATGAGAATTGGTCTAAAGCATTGGGCTAAAAATTAGTTTCTGTTTTCAATACCTTTTTTCTAGTCAGATGCTCATTTCTTTTCAGAAGTCACAACTTTTATTTGGAAGAGATTTAAAGTCATCATTCATGCCCACAGTTCCTTCAGTTTTCTCTCTAGGAATCAAGCACTACTAGAAATATAGTCCAGTTATTAGGTCCTACAGTTCAATTTAGGTAGACTATTATAGGGGGAGGGGGAGGATACTTAGAGTTTAGTGTTTAATAAAGCTGATAGGATACTCAGGTGATCCAAAAGTTCCCTATAGTAGGCTTTAGGAAGAAATCTTGACAGACATATCAAGTGTTATGGGACTAGAAAATAACAATAAATGGTGGTATTTGCATCATCAAACAGTGAACAAGAGTGCCACCATGTTGGCAAAATGGTGAAGGCTGTCTACTGGATGATAGTCGTTACAGAAAGTAGAATCAAAATTCAAAGGCATTACTTTATGCCCTAGAAAAATTGGCAGAAGCCTCCCAGGCCCCTAGTCCTAAAGAAACTTTGTTACCTTACAAGGTAACAAGGCACTTGGTCTGATTTAGCTATGCATTTCAAGAGATTAGAATCTTGGAGACAAGGGAGGAGTGTAGTTACTAGGAATGACTTGTTGGACAGCAAACAGACTGCCTTGGTAGTAAGCCTCTGACTCCTTAGATTTCTTAACTATTCCCTTTCTAGCTACAGGATTGTTTTCCAGGACTGCTTCTGTCTGTGAAACTCAAGAGAATTGTGCACTGTATGGATTATGATACTAAATTTCTTAGAGCAATAGCCTTTGTTTATAGTGGTCATTACTTGGTAGTGTGGGTCTGTCGGTCCTTTTTTAAAGACTTGGATCTATATAAGGCAGATTGCCAGACCAACTGATATCTATAACTGGGTCCCAGCTAATGTGGCAACTGTATGAGAGAATTACCAAACATTACTTGACTTTTCCTCCAGTGCAAAATTATAAATCCTTTTTATTTATTTTGTATCTTTATTTTATTTTATTCATTTTGATATCTAGGTGTATCTATCAGTTGTCCCAGTTCACTTGGGGTTGATTGGTTTCCTAGGATGCTGAACCTTCATACTCAAACTGGGACAGTACCAAATAAACAAGAACAAGCTAACATAGCATTGTTTTGTTTGTGCTGTGATTTATTTGGAGATAATTTGCAGATCATACAACTGCAGTTTGAATGTTGTACTTAACTTAAAACTTTTATGTTTCCTGTAAATATGAATCCTTGCAAAGTAACTTGTTTTCTCTATTAATTTAAATTGTCAGTAATTTAAACAAATTTTCACTGAAGTAGAAGGAAATCAAGGGTTGGTTTTTTTCAACGTTGACATGATATTTCAACTAAATGATATATGTACATTAGAAATTTCTAAGTAGGACTTGCATGGTTATTTAAACTCGATTTTGATAAGTTCAAGAAATTCTTTTACAAGAACAAAATGTTTTCATCCATTTAACCTGAAAAGTTATTTAACTTTAAAGCCAACTTACTTTTAATAAAGTCTGCTAAACTAGCCTACTGGTGAGTAAGTTAATTGATTAAAAATACTTTCTTAAATATATCTTTCAGATTGGTAATGGCTTAAAATCCAATGTGAACAAAGAATGGTAGGACATTGGAAATAGCACTGACATTGGCCCATAGTTTTCCTCTGATTAAATGAAAGTGACACCAGTAGATTAGAATGAGACTAGGACAATTCACACTGCAATTGTGTTAGTTTAACTTTAACAATCTTTTAACACTCTTGTTTAAATGTAGCTGACATACCATAATTACAAATCTACAAGCCTTGATTATAGAATTTTACATCATGAATCTGTGGGGAAATTGTATTGATTTTTTTTCTTTTCTTTTTTCTTTTTTTTTTGGTAAAGCAAGCACCTTTCCCAAACTAAGGTATCTTACCACATTTGTTTATCCCTGTATCTCTGGTATACAACTATGTATGACTTACATAGTAGGCATAGTAGACATTAAAAACAATATAAAAGGTAAGTAAAATATCCATGTTATTAGTTGAATGCAGTGTTCATATATATTATATATGTTGTATTGATGTATGTACTAATTATATGACATAACATTGCAAACATTAATGGCATACTTACATAAACATAGAAATAAAGTTTCCCACCTTTAGTTTTAGTGATTCATTATGCATTTCCAGTATTTAAAATAATGATGTATAAAAGTACAGTGAGCAATATCTGGGAGAGGTTAAAGACATAGTCTTGTAAATTATTCCTGTAATCTTTTAGTAGCTTGATCTTATTTTCTCTTCTACATAATACCTCTTTGATTTGAATTAAAGTAAGTTCAGTCAAAATGGTAATGTTTTACACTGAGATTTAGCTAACATAGTTTAGAATTTCTGCATTATACCTATTTCTCTGAAATAATGGTCAAAGGCAGTGTTAGGTTGTCAGGTGAACTTTTGTCTTGCTGGAAAGGGAAAAAGCAAAGGCCTCTCATTTTCTAGTCATAAATATATGGTTTTCCCAAAGCAACCTGTAAGTTTGTATTCTGCGAGTTGAATGAAAGGTCTTTTGTCCTTTTTTGTGTGTATAGATGGTATTTCACTGCATTTTTTTTTGTTTGGTAGGATTCTTTAGAAATCTGTTGTAAGCAATGTTGGAATTTTTTGTGAAAAGTAGTCTAGAACTCATAAAATGTAAGTGTTTAGATATGTGATTTGCTCCCAGTATTCCATTTCCATTTATAGAAGAACATTTATAAAAGATGCTGTGTTATGTGCTCAAATAGAATTGATATTTTAATAACAACATATATGTGATTTATCCAAAGGTCATGTATTATTAGCCTCATAGTCGATATCTTTGAATCACCTGATATTGTGTTAGTACATAACAGAAATTTTCCAGTGAGTAAATAAATTAATGAAACCTTACTTTGTAAATTTTTTTGACCAATAAGCAATAAAAGATTTTTAAAAATCTTTAACCAAGATTTTTTATATATATATGCATACAACTAATTAATTATAATATCATAGTAGTAGTTATTATAGTGACTTGTTCTTAACAGTTTAATAGATGGACTCTCAAGCTCCATTTACTACATACTACATATGTGACCATGCGCAAGTTAACCTTTAAAATTCCCAATTTTCTTAGCTAAAAAATAGGTTAATGGTAATCTCTTGTTTTGTTAGGAGAGCTAGAAAAGATATGAAGCACTTAACCCAAATGTCTGATATGTAGTAAATATTCAATGTGTATTAATTGTTGTCATCGTAATCATCATCATTCTAGAAAGGTATAAACAGTGTGGATAGAGAACATAAAGATGAGTGTTTACTGATCCCCAGAAGAGATACTGAAACTTACTTTGTTTTTTTTTAAAGATTTATTTATTTGTGCATACAGAACTGGGGTACAGGCCAGAGGCTCAGGGGCGGCGAGAGGATTCACCAGAGACAGAGTGGGGAGCAGCGGGCGGGCCAGGAGAGGTCTGCCACGCCATGTGGTCACCTCCGGGGCAGGCGGGAATCGAACTCATGCGGAAAAGGCTTTAGATTCTCAGTGCTGTGCTTTAACCCGCTGCGCCACCAGGGAGGGCCCGAAACTTACTTTGTTTTTAATGGTGACAGAAGCTTGCTTTTTAGTTGTGTTGTTCACTAATTAACTAGAGGGAGAAGGGAAGAACATGAAGCTTGTTTTTTTGAGTAATTTCTAGAACTTCATAATGGCTGTTGATTTCTATAAACTGCTGAGGCTGTATGATGCCCTGCTTTCAAGCCCCAAAACAACAAAGAAGTCTTTGTTTATATCCATGACCTTTGTGTTTTTAACATTTTAATGTTGTGTCTTTGTAATTAATAGAATGTGCCAAGCCCAGAAGACTCTTCCTGCAGTTATAATGCTAAATTATAGTTATTTCCAAACTTTCCTTAATGTTTGTTTTAACCAAATTCTATCTTTGTTATTGTCATTGAGATCCTTTCACCTGTTCTTACCTTAAGTAGCCTTAAGTATTTGTATACTCTTTTTAAAAAATTATTTATGCATCTAAGAGTTGGGGGACAGGCCAGTAGAAGGGGGGGAGAGTGTAGGAGAGGATTCACCAGAGATAGGGGGAACAGAACAGGCAGATTGACTGAAATACAATGCTGAGGGAAGCAATGGGTGAGATAGGAGAGGGGCTGCTGTGCCATGTGGGTTAGGTCTCTGGTCAGGGATCGAACTCAGGTCACAGTGGCTGGGGATACCTTGATAACACTGAGACTTAACCTCTGCAACACCGGAGAGGCCCCTATATCTGTATGTATACTGTTAACTCAGGGTTTTTATTTGTCTATAAAAGTTTTTGGAATAAGTTGGCATCTATTTTTTTACTAAGTAACTTACAGTTTCTGAACAGTACTAAGTGGCATGCTTTTAATATGGCATCAATTGCCTGAAATACATCTGTACTCTGAAACTTTTGAAGACCTGTAAATCTACTGGTGTGTTTCAACTCAGGTAACTAGTACAATAGAGTGCTTTGATCTCCAAGTCTAGGCTGTTAAATTGTAAAGACTCTGTATTATATCCAAATATTTGAAATTTTTCTTAAACCAAACAGTGCTCGTCTTTTTGGTACCAGAGAAATTATATATAATATAGTGCTTTTCACAAAACAGACATTTAATGCATATTTTTTCAATTGAGTTAAAGAATGAAAGAAACTAGAAAATACTTAAGTTATATGGAGGGAATAGCTCAAGCTCTGGAAATAGAAGGTTGGTTTATAATTG
This sequence comes from Condylura cristata, assembly GCF_000260355.1. NCBI lineage: Eukaryota > Metazoa > Chordata > Mammalia > Eulipotyphla > Talpidae > Condylura > Condylura cristata. The sequence continues at coordinate 35,166,154 of NW_004567108.1, forward strand.
AAATGGAAAGACTGAAGTGGAGAAAGTTTGATGAAATACTCTAGCTAAATCTCAAAAGAGCAACAATAAAACAAAAATGTTCTATATCAATGAACTGATTATTAAACTTTAATCAAAAGGTTTCATAGTTAGAATTAATCAGACTGCCTGATTATAATTTAATAGAGGGTGTAGGTGTATGTAACTGCCTGTAATTCAGTTGCTTACATAAGTAGGTACACTTATTCTAAGTTGTTTTTTAAAACCTAAGAAAAGTAGTAGAGATATAGGTTAAGTTGAAATTTAATATTGGGCAGTAGGTGATAATACAAGGAATCCAAAATTAGAAATTCTGGGGTCCACTCCTTTTAAAAAATTACATTCTATGCAGTATAAATTGATGTATCTGAATATTCTTAAGAACACAAAAGATCATTTTATGTAAATTCCCAGTCTCAGTTTTACATTTAAAGTATTAAGTGTTTATATTTTAGTATCCTCTGGTTTTGAACTTCCATTTGTCACCAAACTAATTAGCTTCTCAAAATTGATCTTTTTCATCTGTTTCTTTATTAAAAAAGGAAATTATTTCATGTTTCATTCTAGAAAAATATTTTTCATTTTAGAAAAAAAAAATCTAGAGAAGGCTTCATAAACCTGAAATAAGTATGACAAGCACAGTTGAAATAAGCTTACAAGCATAATATCCCTTTCTGGGTCTGTTCCTCTCCCTTTGCCTATAAGCATTATTCTGAATTTAGTCTTTATCATTTCATATATATTTTTAAACTTTAAATTTGTGCTCGTATATATAACCCATAGTACTATTCTGCACACCTACCTTCATGTAACATTGAATATATATAGAAGACACATTGGTTGTCTGGTAGGAGAGAAGATAGAGGAAAGGGATTGGAGGAAATTCTTAAAATGTTGAATCTTGTATTACCTATCAAAATACAAATTAAATATTTAAAAATTGACAATAGTGTATTAGAATCTATAACTTTTTTCCTGTGAATTTTTTGAATACTGTGTTTCAACTTGAAACATAAAGATCTAATTCATTTGTATGTGGGAACGTAGGGGTTTTGTTTTTGTTTTTCATTTTTTTTTTAAAGATTTATTTATTTATGCATACAGAACTGGGGTACAGGCCAGAGGTGCAGGGGTGTAGAGAGGCTTCACCAGAGACAGAGTGGGGAGTAGAACAGGCAGATCAACGAAGTACACTGCTGAGGGGAGCAGTGGGCGGGTCAGGAGAGGTCTGCCGCGCCATGTGGTCTCCTCCGGGGCAGGCGGGAATCGAACTCATGTGGAAGTGGCTTTAGCTTCTCAGTGCTGTGCTTTAACCCGCTGCGCCACCAGGGAGGGCCCTGTTTTTCATTTTTAAGGATATGCCGGATGTTTAGTTTTTCTTTCCATCCAGTTTTTCTTCTTCTACTTTGTTAAATATGGCTCCTAATGCCACAGTGTATATCACAGTGTAAGACAGTTTCTCAGAGTGGACCCTAAATGAATTACAAGTGTGTGGAAATACAGCTTTCCTTAATTTTCAGAATTGCCCTTGTGCCTTGTGTTGCCAATTATATCTTTGGAGATATATAGGGGGAAGGCCTTATAGGCAGGACAAACAAAATAGAAAGACTTGAAAGAGGGAACAGCGTTGTCCATTTGGAGGAGCAGCAACCAGTGAGAGAGAAGATGGGCAGGAAACAGTCAGAAAAGCAGGTGGGAGAGGGTTCAGATCTTGTGAGGCCTAATGTATACCCTTTACTGCTCAAATCTGAGGTGAGATGTTAACCACCTCAAAAAGTTTTCTGGCTTTCTTCTAAGTGGGTGATCCCAAAGAACTTCATAGTTTTTACCAAGATAGTAGTAAAAATATATTATGCGGTCACCTCCGGGGCAGGAGGGGATCGAACTCTTGCAGAAGTGGCTTTAGCTTCTCAGGCTGTGCTTTAACCCGCTGCACCACCAGGGAGGGCCCATGATACTGTGTTTTATAATAAAACATATACAAAGTAAAATTAAAATATATACAAAGTAAAATTTAAAAAATAAGAAATGTCTACATTATCTTCTTTCCCCCACTCCTAACCCAAAACTCCTAAAACCCTTGGAATTACCAAGTGATAAAAGGTATCTTTTGTAATGCTAATTAGTGGTGTTTGGGCAACAACCCCTAGGTATTGTAAGAGTGGAGGTTAGTTGCCAGGGAAACTAACTTTAAGATTGGATCTTAGTCCCATCCGTGGACCTTCAAGAGTAAAAAGGAACTGGAAGTCAAGAGCAGTGGCCAGTGACGCAATCCCTTTTTCTTATGTGGTGAGGCCTTCCTGAAAATCCAGAAGGTTGGCATTTGGAGAGTTGGTTGGGCACTAGAATGTATGCAAGTGCCCCTGTGCTGAGCTCCAAAATCCACCAGGACAGCAGCTCCTATATGAAGGCTTACACACTATATGTTTATATGTTTCTTCATCTGTCATATGATTCACATCCTTAATATTCTTTGTAAATAAAAAGAGTATGTGAGTCACATTGGGGTAATTTTACCTCAGGGAGGGAATTCTAGAAACCTCTGACTTAATAGCCAGTCTATTGGAAAACCAGGTAACAATCTGGGCTTTTGATTGGCACCTGAAATAGGAATAGTTGAGGAACTAAGCCCTTAACCTTTGGTTTCTGATGTTATCTCCAGTAGTGTGAGAAGTTGAGTAGAGTGGTAGAACACTTGGATTGCTTGGTTAAGAAAAAAATGCTACAGCTCAGATTCCTTGTCAGAATCAGAATCATAGGCACTCGGTGAATTTTAAGATTCTAAATGTGTGTGAGAACCAATGCACTAGAAAAATAATTTCTCAAACTTTATTATATAGAAGGATCAACCTAAATACTTTTTAAAAATATATTTCCCAGTATATTCTACTCCTTTGATTCTTCAAGGATGATTCAAGGATTCAGGATTTTTTTTTTTTGGATTCAGGAATTTTTATGATTTATAAAATAAACCTTTGCATAATTCTGTTGTATGTTTTGTTCTAATTGTAACTAACACTGTACAACTCAAAGAAACTGTTTTATTAATGTTTGTATCATTAGCACATTGTCTGTCAACAATGTGGTAGGTATTCAACAGTTGAACACTATATGGGAGTTGAGGGTGGAGTTGAAGTACAGGTGATCTCCAACAAGATGTTTTCTTGTTTGAAATGGAGAATTTGAGTATAAATCTTGATTATATAAATGTTTTTAGCTAATTCTAAGGGAAGTTAATGACTTATTTTAATATTTATAATATTTGTGAGTAAAATATTTCACAAAAATTTTCCCACAGCTAGGGTCTCTATAACTTCTTAACCGGTTTTTATTTTTTGAAGATTTATATGCATACAAGAACTGGGGTACAGACCAGAGGTATTGGGGGGGGCTGAGAGTATTCATCAGAGACAGAGTGGGGAGCAGAACAGGCAGATGGACTCAAGTACACTGCTGAGTGGAGCAACCATGAGACAGGAGAGGGCTCTAATGCCAGGTAGGTCAGCTCCTGGCAGGGGATTGAACTTGTGCTGCAGTGGCTGTGATAGCTTCATAGTGCTGTGCTTTAAACTCTTGTGCCTTTAAAGGGAGGCCCTTTAACCTATTTTTTAAGATACCTTTATGGAAAAATTTACCCAGATAATACTTGAGTTATCAGATCACCCAGAGAGCCCAGAGTATTTCATAAATCTTTTTTTTTTTTTTAACCACAACTGGGATGAATATTGCTACAAACCTTTAAAAAGAGGTGAACATAGAGTTAAAAATAAAAATTAAGGATTTAAGGATATAAGGACTAGATCCATATCATTTGCCCTAACAACATAAAAGATCTTTGGATCTTAGTTATACAAAATTAAAATCATCTTAAGCATTGGTTTATGCCTTGTAGTCATTATTGATTCATGCATAGCCTTTTGTTTTGTTTTATGTCTGTATTTTTTGCCTCTTAAATAATGTATTGATATGAATACATCATCTAACACAAGGACTAAAATAGTGATAACAATCTAATTCTATGATGTTCCGAACCTGATGTAACTACTGTTTTTAATCTTGTTTAGTTGTGTCTTTTTCATTTTATGTAATTTTATCACTTGTTATCTTACTATATTGTTTAGTTATTTTTCACTTCATAAGTAGGGTATCTTTTGGGTCTTCCCTTCCCTTCTGTTCCTTCTCCATATTTTCCACCCTTCCCAAGCCCCTATCCTACCTTTCACTGTTTGCTTGAGGCTCCACTTTTCCTTTCCACTTGTGTTCTGCTGAGGGTCTGATCCTCTGTGTCAGAAGCTGGGAAGAATACTGTCTTCCGTCAACCCTCTCCCTCACTCTCAACTCTTTTTGTCCAGGGCATTGGTATTCGTTGACTAGGGGAATGAGAGAAGAGGTGGAACGATAAGGGACAGATAACTTTTCTTTTGAAATCCCAAGTTTTCAAAGACATTGTACTTGCTTTTGTAGCCCCTCCTACCTCTTAGGAAGAAGAGAAGTGACTACTTCTAGGACAAGGATGCCAATAAATTTGGAGGCACTCTTGGTATCTAAACTGAAATTATGAATTTTTTTCCTTATTAGAAACATAGTTATAATTGGCTATAACTATGTTTAGGTAGTTATACTTATTATTCTGTAGAAAGTGATTCATGCATATACACATACTCAAATAGGGTTAAATAGACTTTTTGTGGGCCAGTTTATGAAGCATAACCCAAGTGTAGCATTTTTTCCTCGAGGAAACATACCTACATGTGAATCTTTACAACCTGACTTTAATAAACATTTCTGCAGTGTAACTGAGGACCAAATTGGAAACTGCTTGAATTACATTGTGTGATAACTTAGTTTCATGTTTATTTTAGATTTTTATTATCTCTTGTTTTCCAGTAATATTGTCAATCATTAATGTGTCCCTTACTATTCCTGCTTCTAATTACTTTTACTTAAATCTGTCACTGTTTCTTTTGCCACTTCTAATCTGTTTTTTTGGGAACTTGTTTTTACTTACTTTTGTAAATGTAAAAATTTCAATGTAAAACTGAAATTACAGTGTAAAAATTGAAGTTGTTAGAAGTCCACTATCTGATTTTTATTTTGCTTAGACTAGAATCTCTTTGGCTACCATGACACAGTACATTAATCTCTACTAGGATATAAATTCCTCTATAACTGAGGCACAAAATACATTCTTGGTCAATGTTATAAAATGAGTGAATTTGTTCTGTGAGATTTTAAGTTCCTTGGGAACTTAAGAGAGCATCTTATGCTCTATCTCCACTTAGTATATTTGAAAACAGAACAATCCTTCAGAAATTTTTTTAAAGATTTATTTATTTATGCATTCAGAATTGGGGTATAGGCCAGAGGTACAGGGGCGATATGAGGATTCACCAGAGACAGAGTGGGGAGCAGAACAGGCCAACTGATGAAGTACACTGCTGAGGGGAACAAGCGGGCGGGTCAGAAGAGTTCTGTCTCGCCATGTGGGTCACCTCTGGGGCCGGGGATTGAACTCACATTGAAGCTGCTGTGGCTTGTTTGCAGTGCTGCGTTCTAACCCATTGCGCCACCAGGGAGAGCTCTCTTTAGACAATTTTTAATATACATGGTATAAAAAGATAATCAATGAAACATAATTGCACCTGTTTGTTTTCAAAGAGTTTTCCCCTCTTTGAGCCAATATTGTCGTTTATTTGTGTGTTTATATATCTATCCTTCCAGAGACTGTACATGTACATGTGTTACATTTATGTCTTTAAAAACAATCTAGGTGATAGATCAACCATGGTTCCTTTTAATGGCTGCAAGGTAGTGTCTGCATGGACCTATCACAGTTTTTAAAACTAGTATTCTGTTGATGGATCTGTGTAGTGTTTCCAGTGTTTTGTTATTTTGGAAAATGCTACAATGAATTTCCTTTGTTGTTACAAATTTGCTGGAATAGTTATATAGTAAATTCTTGTTAAGTGGAATTTCTGGTGTTGGGAGGTAAAGAAACTGTTCCTAGTAAGGAAATAATTTAATTGTTTTTCTACCTTCCTAAATTCTTTGACTGGGGTAGTGTAAATTAGACCAACAAAAAACAGATTAACAAGAGAAAAACCAATGAAAGCATGTACAAATATGTAGGAATTACTCACTTGAGTGACTCAAAAGGTTAGTTAGAACTTGGTGTTATGTAATACCAAAGAATAATAAATTTATAAGGAAGTGACATTACCAAAAAAAGGACTAGATTTCTGGCAAATTGTGGCAAAATAAATGTGGGGGAACAAATGAAAGATAAGAGCTAGTTGGTAGTTTGTTTATAAACTCTAGTGTCAGAGGGGGAAGGTGAGACAGAGTTATATCCTGCCTTTAGGTATCCACTAGAGGAAAGCAAATAACTTCTTGTGTTGCCTTTAGCTTAAAATTACCCTTAGACCAAAGTGTCATATTTTGCTACCC
>NW_004567108.1:35173443-35174396 GCF_000260355.1 Condylura cristata
CACCTCCGGGGCAGGCGGGGGATCGAACTCATGAGGAAGCGGCTTTAGATTCTCAGTGCTGTGCTTTAACCCGCTGCGCCACCAGGGAGGGCCCCAAGTACTTTTTAGGAAAGTACTTCCCATATCCTTAAAGTGCTTTCCATATCCATAAACAAATGAGGCATATAGGTATGCTAAATAATTTAAATAAATTTCACTTTTGAATATAGTCCTAAAAGGAGAAACTATCTTCCTTTTGAAACACTAAACATAGCCAAGTTAACTCCTCTTGCCCCACCCAACCTTCCTGTCCTCCTCCCAGGCATACAAAACAGGTAGATTATTTACTCAGGATTACCAAGCTATTAATGATAGAGCCCAGTCTTGGGAATCTTTGCAATATTACATGACATATGTCATTTCACAACTGTGCATTCTTCAGAATGACATTTCTGTTCTAAACTATTGTACATTTTTTAAAGTTAAACTTAATCCAATTTGGTCCTTGAAATTTAGTTCAATGAATTTTGACTACATCATTTTTCAGTTTTACTACTTGAATTTCAGTTTTTAAATATTAAATTTGTAATAACCAATTGGTTATTGGAACCAAGTTAGTTTGATAAACATATCAGTTTTACCTTTGTGAATATTAATTTTATATTCTGCCCTGCATTTATTATGTTACTTAGGTGAACACATGAATTTCTTTGGTTCTCTCCTCTGGCGAAATTTTAGAAACTATTTTCATAGTGTCAAAAGTGATAAGACAAAAACAGATTGATATATAAAGTGCTGGAAATTTTTAAATACTTTTGTACAAACTCCTAAAAGAAAACATTTTTCTAATGCAAATCTTAAAACTCTAAAATCTAAACAGAATATAAATCTAAAGTTTATATTCAAACACTATTGCCAAAGAATATATCTGACCAAATAGACTAAGAGGCAGCAAAAAAAAAAAAAAAAAAAAA
>NW_004567108.1:35174496-35181639 GCF_000260355.1 Condylura cristata
AATACTTTTGTACAAACTCCTAAAAGAAAACATTTTTCTAATGCAAATCTTAAAACTCTAAAATCTAAACAGAATATAAATCTAAAGTTTATATTACCCCAGCTCTGTATGAATAAATAAATAAATCTTTAAAAAAAGAGGCAGCAAAAAAAAAAAAAAAAAAAAAAACTTTAAAAGACCAATAGCACCTTGCTAGTACATTGCTAATAAGGACTAATAGGTACTTAAACTGATGAAAGTGATTCAGACAACAACATATTAACCCCCTACTGTGCCCTGTTTTAAGCTGTTAATAGACATTAGCCTTTTAAAGAAAGACTAACACTTTTATATTCCTTTTCTAAGCTTATGATTCGATAGTGAACTATTAGTATTGCCATTTGCTGCATTTGATATTTAGACCTCAGTGCATTTTCCAGAATACTTCTGAGAAATATTAATTACTCTGAAAGTTTAGCTGCCACGTATTCTTTCTAATGTTTTAATGTAATAAGATAATTCTGATTCTAGATTTTTCTGTAGCAATTACATGGGATGAATAAGTGCAGATACAGTTTTCACTTAGGTTTCTTTTCCTTTTTTACATACTAAGAGCAGAGTTTTTTCAAAAATTTTCTAGTAGTACCTATGAAGTATATAAGTATTATAATTGGTCACTTTCCAGAAATAAGTTTACTCTTTCAAGTTTAACCTGTAAATATACATACGTATATATGATCAGGGAGAATATTTTTTAACATTCTAAGGAAAATGCAGTGCTCCCCACAAGTCAGAATTGTAACTAATATTTATTTAGGTACACTGCTTTTTATATAATTTTATATAATTTCTTTAAAAACATTAATAGTTTTTTATGAAGTGAACCTGTTAACCACTATTCTACAGAATTACAGCAATGGCTTTTGGTAGTTTAATGTTTCATAGTAAGTCCTCATTTAAGTCCATCTGTTCTTGGAGACTGCTGCTTTAAGGAAAATTACATATTATGAAACCAAGCCTTTGAGTTATTTCATTCAACATCAACCTGGATTTTTTCTAATCAACTTTATAACAAAATGATGTTGAATGAAGCAATGTTATTTAAGAGCCTTCTTCATAAAGCTAATAGAGATTTGAATTGGTTTTCAGGGCAATTTTATCTTGAAAAACTGATTCCATGACATAAATAAATGTTGAACAATATATTGACTAGTCAGTTAAATAGTTGATCAAACTAAGTAATGTATGTGCTTTGGATCAATTATGACTGTATGAAAAATTGGGGGCTTTGGTAATTCTTTAAAGTAGAAACATAAGCATAGTACCTAAGTTGTGGTTCAAATAATACATTTTTAGTGACCATAAAAATGAATGTTACATATACAAAATATATTTCTATTATTTCTCATGCCTATTCAAAACCGGGGGGTGGGGGGGATGAAGCAGAGTATTCATTAGAGATTGTCTTGCAGTTTGTGGATGTGTTATTAAGACTATGAAGTAAATATCTTACAAGTAGGTTTAGACATAACAGTTGAGTTTATTACTAATATTAGTACTAGGTCTGACTTTTTTGCTAGGATTAATTTTGCTTCTGATTAAGATCACATGCATGTTATACTGATCAGTCTTTTTTTTATCCCAGAATATATGCTTCCTGTTAAGCATCTTATAGTTTAATAAGGTTAATTTTTCCATAACATTTTAGTATTAAGCTATTTAGTGTCCTACTTGACTGGAATTTTGTTTTCATGAGTTAGAAACAATTGAAACAGGTGTTGAGTGGTAAGTTGGGGATGTTTCTGATGACTGAAATTCCCCATCGGGAAGTAAGTGGACAAAAACAATTTACTCTTCATGTCCAGGCTTTACTATCACTGGAAAAGAAGTGACCGATCATTTGAAGATATCAGCAACCAATTCTTTCTCCAACAATAAGTATATAGAAATTCATCTTTCTTTCAGTTTTAAATATTTACACAGTCCTTGAAAATCCCTTTTATTCTCCCATGGCAGAAATATTTCCAGTAGCAGAGTTCAACAACTCTGGTGAGAGAACATATGAGATGCTAACTGATACCTCTCTGTCAAGCTAGTGCTAATACTGGCAATCTTGAAAGTGATGCATTTTCTCAGGCCTGAGGATTCCTTCATTGGATTTATTTCAGTAGCTATTTATTGAACATTTACTATGTGTCAGACACTATTCACTAGAGGTTTTTTTTTTTCTTCTTCAGTTTTTGCCACTTTACATATCATCACCAGTTCCTCCATAAATTCTGTTTAACACATATATGTCCTGACTTGCATTCCATGTTAGAACAATTATATTCACTGTGAAAATTTAGTGTCTATTTTTGATGGATAAAATTATGAATTAGTAATAACTTTGTTTAAAATAAGTGTCACTACATTAAATAACTTAAGTTTGTGATGTAAATTAGTTTTAGTAGCAAGGGGATTGTTGTGAATTTCAAGTGAATAATACAGCATTACTCTGAATTACAAATAAAGAAAGAAAGTACCACTTTGAAACCCAATGAGTGGTTTAAAAAGTACTAAAAAAGGAAGGGTAGTCACATATCATTATAATTAGCTTGCTGAGTAACTAATGTTTTCTGTTTCTAAAATTTCTTCTTGTAACATCTTGCCTTACTTTAGCTTCCTTTTGCTTATGTTGGCAACATGAAAAGGTGTGGGTACATTAATGTTGATTTTTTTAAAGTTTTTCCATCTATTGTATGTTACTGAGCACTTTATGTGTGTCACTTATCCCTCACAATTCTGATGTGCAGTAGTTGCAGTGATCCCCATCTTACACATGAAGAAATTGAGCTTGAGTATTTGCCTACAAATCAACAGGGCGTGATAGAACCAGGGAGAGAGTACCAACTGAATGACACCAGTGCACCAACTATATTCCTTTTTAGTTCGATACACTAATAAAAGGGACAAGATTGACTGTGAGAACGTATGTAGAAAGACGAATAACACGTTCTAGTTTATAGGAACTTGTGATGTGAGAGACAAAAGTAACAGGATTAATAAGAGTCCTAAGTGACTTTTATAAGGAAACAGATATTTGGTGACAAATAGGTTCCACAGTCGAGGTTTAGGTTTCTTAGTCCATGCTTCTAACCATTTATTTGCTATCCTTAAGGCAGTAACTTTTCACATTGGTATTTATTTTTTCCTAGCAAGTTTTTTGCGTCTACAGGTGTGATAAAATACCTTTATTCTATAGTTGATGATGAAATCTTTAAGAATCCTATAATTATTCCAAATTTCAACCCAAATAAGAATTTTTGTGGCCATTGTTGATAGACAATGGGGGGGTGGGGCAGAATACAATAGACATTTTGCTGGGAGATGTATTCTGAGATTTTTTCAGTCCCCAAATTTACAAACTACACTAATTTTCTTAGAACCCTTTACTTAACTATTATTGCTTACTCTCCTATTACTTACTGTCACTAGGAATTAACTTTTGGTCTTTTTCTTGAAACAAAATGGGGTTTTGTGTTTCAGTTCATTCACCAGAGTTACATCACACACAGAACCAACGAAAGAATAGAAAAACTACGTTGAGATGGGATGGGCAACAGTTGTCAGACTCATTCACCACTTAATGACTTGTTCTCAATACCATGCCAACTTCACAGCTCATAATCTTAAGAATTTTATTTCAGCAAAATTAAAATTTCATTACATCAACTTTTTAGGGTTATTACTTAGATTTAACTACTCAAATATTAAGTCCCCAAATGTTCTCTATATTCTCTTGAAGGCCAGTATATAGGTTTGGGGGGTTATCACTGAGGGCCTTTTACAAAAACAACCTAATTATTTCCTTTTTTTTAGAATGTAAAATGTTAAACTTAAGTTTTAACTAGAGCACTTAGAAGCGGCACTCATAAATGAACTATTAAAAAAGTTTTCTACACTGTTGCCTTTTGGTCAGCAAAGCCTGGGAGGGGAATGATATGTGTGGGAGAGAGAGATGTAGAAGGAAGGTACATAACACTAAAAAGGAGGAATAGAGAGTAGAAAGTAGTAAATGTTATTTGCTTTGGACTGTGGCCTCTGTAACACTTCACTTATTCTACCCATTAAAGGATTAAGCTCCTTGCAGAACTTACTTTATTAGGGGCTAGTAGAATACACTTTATTTACTTATTTATGTTCATCATCAGACTGAGTCTAGGGTTGTGCCTTGAACTGGGTGTTATTTAAGAACTGTTTCATATCTGATTGACTGATGAATCCATGTTAATTCTTCAAAAATTCTAACTCTTAAATTGTTTGAGAAGGTACTCCGATTGGAATAGAGGGGCCTCTCAGTGTAGAGAGCACTTGTCCTCAGCAGCAGCAGGGGTGGCAGGAGCATAGATGAAATTTAGTAAGCAACAAGTCCATACACAAGGCAATTTTCCTATTTTTTGTCTTTGGACTTAGTAAATTGACAACTTTTGAATATAAAACATCCTCCAGGCCATTTCTAAATAACCAGTTTCAACCTAAATGTCCACTTACAGAGCAGTGGATTAAAATGGTACAGTATATATACACAATGAAGTACTACTTAGCTATAAAACAAGATGAACTCTTGTCCTTTGTGACAAAATAGATGGAACTGGAGGGGACTATAACAAGTGAAATAAGTCAGAAGGAGAAAGGCATATACTGATGATTTCATGAATATGCGGAATATAGAGAAGAGAAAACCAGACTGACAAAATTACACCAAAACATCAAAGATCTGATACCAACATTGCATATGTGTTCTGAATCTTTATCCCCTTGCCCTGTGTCTTTTGTCTCTTCTCTATCCTGTATCTTTAATCTTTTTACTAGTTTCTTCCCAGGATGTAAATATGGCTGAAAATACTAGCATATTAAAGAATCAGTAGCAAAACTTTTTTTTCATTTCCCTTTCTAGGAGCTAAATTTGTCAAGGAGCTGTCTTTATTCACATTCTTCATCCACATTCCAGCATTCCCACCACTCACTCCCTACCTTAACTCATTCAACATGGCTTCTCTCCTTATCAACAACATTGAAGCTAAAATTACTCATAATAGCTAACATTGTTCATCTTGATTTATTAGTGGCACTTGACATAATTGTCTTCCCCCTTCTTCTTTGCCTAATTATTCTTTATGCATCAGGCTCTTAACTCTGATGTCACTTTCTTGGGAAGTCTTCCAATATGGTCCTCTCCCAACTCCCATTTAATTTGGCTGTTTTAAAAGACAAATATTCTCCCTGAAAAGATTAGTGTGTTACTGAACAAAGTTATTTGATTGTAGTTGGTTAACTAGGTTTCTGTTTGTAAATTTGTCTAGTATCTTTTGTAAGGGCCTAGGGAGCCTTTTAATTGCTGCTGTGTTCCAAAAGAAGATGGGGACTTGACTATTAGAAACTAACTTCTAAGAGAAAAATTAAAGTATAATTTCTGCTTCTTGGTTTTATTAACAAAGCAGATAACTGCACTGAATATAACTTTCTGTGGGCCTCTTGATTTTTAAATACTGAAATACTGGTCTCTGTAGTTATATTTTGCTGGGGCAAATAGGCAGGAAGGAGAAATGATCCAACCAAAGATGACTTACGTATAGAGCAGTGTATTATACACAGTACAATAAAATAAAATATTCTATTTTATATCATGACACAGTACAATAGTAATATACATATATAAAGCTGAAACAAAAGTTTAATGGAATATTCCTATTTTTATGTCTTAAAACGTACTCTGCTTTTTTCTGTTCCATCTATCTCTCCCATTAAAATGATGCTGATCACTGAATGATTTCAGGAGCTGTGGCTTGCAACCCTGACTATAGATTACAACCAGCCATTTGGAAATACTCCTACAGAAGTAGTTGGTGACTAGAATCTATTTTCAACTGGCCAGTACAGCAAGTGTTATGGGAAGGACATGACTATTGCCAAGTACCAGTTTTGTATGCAACATTGGACCAGGGTCTCTACTTTATATTCACTCCTCTGTTGTAGAATAATTAGCCTTCCCATGTTACATGGAGAAATAGACTCAGGCTCTTAAGGAGATATAAATAGCAAATGTCAGAACTAAAATTTGAACATATGCAGCTTAGTCTGCCTAAGTCCAAAGCCCATGCATTTGTACCATATTACTGTGCCTCCTAAATAAGTAACATTGCAAATATATGCTAAACTTAGATGGGAATTAGTGACATTTTAAGTGTCTTCAAAATTTTATAGTGAAAAATAACAATAAAAAGCCCCATTAAATGTGAATTGAGACAGGCATAAACATTGACAAACAGTTAAATAGTGATAGATTATATTGGCTTTCCAGAGAGCTTAAGTTCTTCATGCCTCTGCTCATCCAAGAGGTAGAGGTAATATCCTTAAGGCTGAGATATATGGGGTTTCCTTGTTGGTAAGGTAAATGAAATGTTCAGAGGCTTTACTACTGCACCAGAGCAGATAATAAGGCAATTAGAACTGTTAACTTGATGAAACACCAGACTGGGATGAATTATTTCATGAATTGCAAAGAAATAAGAAATTTTACAGCAACTTTGGAGACCTAAGGTGGAAGGTATATCAGTAAAGAAAATTGATAGTTAAATTTAAAGTGCTAGATTTATTGACCTGAAAACCCCAATTAAGCATTATAGTTCCATCTTAGAATAGTTCTTTTCAGCTTTGTAAATAAATAGAAAAAAAATTGTTTATGCTGATAGTTTAATTTCTACTATTTAATAATGTAAGTTTAAGATCTGTTTCTCCCTTTTTAATTTTTAAGCTGTCCATACTCTAGGAATCATCTAGTCCAACTCCTTCATTTTAGCTGATGAACATAAAATCTTGAGAACTTAAGCAGCTTACCCAAGATCACATTACAAAGTAGTCAAGAATCAGGAATAAAATCCGAATTACCTTACATTCTATTGGCTTAATTTTATTGATCTGAGTAGAAGCATTGATAAATAACTTCTTTTTATAAGCTAACATATAAAATATCATATTTTCGGCCTTCCCTGGTGGCGCAGCGGGTTAAAGCACAGCACTAAGAAGCTTAAGCCACTTCTGCATGAGTTCGATCCCTGCCTGCCCCAGAGGAGATCCACATGGCAAGGCAGACCTCTCCTGACCTGCCCGCTGCTCCCCTCA
>NW_004567108.1:35182540-35185959 GCF_000260355.1 Condylura cristata
ATGCTGGATGAATTTGTGAGGAAGTCTTCCTAGAAGAGAAGACCTTTCAGATAGATCTGAATGAGTAGTGAAGATGAGGGCCTGGAACTAGGGAGTGAGGGTCATTGCCTTTTGGCAAAAGAAATAAGATAAACATCTCGGGAGCTCATTTAAAGTGATAGAAAATAGGCCATTTTAGGAATGTAGCATGAACATTATGACAGGAGTGTAGAAAGCATGGAGAGTATAATGAGAAATGTGGCCTTTAATGTGCTTTTGAAAAAATTGAAATTCTGTAGTTTTATTTCTACTTTTTTTTTATGATTTGGGTAATCAAAATCAAGGAAATTCTAGTGACCATTTGAAGTATACATTGTGGTGGTAAAGAGAACAGTTCTTTCTTGGTGTTTCATAAATATTTTTGTAGATAGATTTAACTCAGAATCAACTTGATCTTTGGTGAACTATGCATAGTTAAATAGTGTATAGCACAGAAGTCAGTGTTTGCTTAAAATGAATGAATGTCTGCTTAGAGAATTTCTTTTAGGTGGAGGTGATCCTGTTTTTCAAATGTAGACCTACTAGGGCATATAAACAGTCCTTCTGTTTATCAACAGCTAATAACACCATTTAGAATGTATGT
Organism: Condylura cristata; assembly: GCF_000260355.1. Taxonomy (NCBI): domain Eukaryota; kingdom Metazoa; phylum Chordata; class Mammalia; order Eulipotyphla; family Talpidae; genus Condylura; species Condylura cristata. Next base: position 35,183,163 of record NW_004567108.1, read on the forward strand.
GAAATATGTGTCAAATAATAGAATAGTAAACAGTAAGCTTACATGTGAGTGACAAATGAAAGCAAATAAACTTGCTTTTGTATGTTCACTTCCTAATAGATTAAAATTACAAAATGACTATTCAACATAAGAAGCTGATACCTAATTTTTCACTAAAAAGATTGATACTATTTTAGGAAAATTAAATTCAAGTTAGTTGTAAATATGGCCTAAAACTTAAGAGTTGAATCATACTAAAGATTGTGTTGCATTATGTTGCGTTAGGGGTAGTGATCTGCGTGGTATTGTAGATGTTGTATGAAATGCTATTTTTGTACTGTATTAATTGCCTTATATAAGGCATGCAGGAAAATCCACAAAGGATACAAAATTCGATGGTAATTAGAACAGAACTGAAGTTAGCTAGAGTGATGAGGCATACTTAGGTAAATAAAAACAATGATGTTTCCTTCAAAAATGTAATTCTTGTGAGGGAAAAATGGAATAGATGTCTTCATAATATTTTGTTACTGATTTGGCATTTACCAATCCAAGTAAAAATTTAGTGCCCTAAGAACCTCTCTTTTTATAATTCTTAGTATTTATTCAGGATATGAGTAAACCAAAATCTATTAATAATTTGCAAAACCTAAGCGTATGATTTCATAGTAAATAGACATCCAGTTGTTATAGGGAAAAGTTTTAAGATTGAGAGAAATTATGTAACAGGAAGTTTGTAGTGCACTTTTATTAGTGAGACGATTAGCTCTAGAAAATCCCACACCACTAATTAGACATTTTCTTTTCTTTATTTTTTTGAGAAAAAGGAAAGTGGTTTTATTTGTTGACAAATGAGGAGGGCAGCAGACTCATAGACATTTTCATTTTTTAAAAAAGGCTCCTTAAGAAGAAAAAAATTTGCTTCACTCAATTGTCAATAATACCTCCTCTGAATAATAAATTAATGAGACCCTACCTTGAAATTACCTATTATCTTCTGCAGTTCCTGATCCTAAAAAAAATCCAAAATTATTTAATTTTCACTTTATCATTAAAATAAAATGTATTTTGTGAAAAACATTTTTCTGTCTACATGAGACTTAGAAACCATAAAGATAAGATTGATAAACTTGATTAAATAAACATCATAAAATCATATTTCTGTAGGGGAACATAGCAAGAAAGAAGAAGAAAAAGTGCAAAGAAAAAATGACATTGAGAAAAGTGTTTTCCAACTACATGACAGGTAAAGGATACAGATCTAAAATAATCAAAAAGCTCTAATAAAGTAATGAGATAAACAGTCTATAAAAATAGATAAGTGTATATATAGGAAATTTACATAGAACATAAGTAGGATTCAGTGACATATGAAATGTTAATAATAATACTAATCTTGTACGAGGTGGAGCTGTAAGAACTTCACAAATATTGTCCTATTTAATTCTCCCAAATACTGTTACCCTGGTTTACAGTTTAAGAACCTGACACACCAAGCATTTACCCTTGAACCAGTAGAACCAGCATTTAGATTCAGACAGCCTGGCTCTACACTCTGTACTCTTAATGACTGTATCTCAGTGATACACACAGAAATGTAAACATGCATTAATTAGCAATGATAATATTTTGGTCACCTGTAATATTGGCATAGATGAAAACTATATCTGTAGGAAGGAACAGTTATTGTCTTGTTTATTCCCACCACATTATAAGCATATGGTAAATACTGGATGGGCAGATAAATGGTTGGGTGGAAGGATGGTTGGATAAATAGGGAAGATATGGTATAGTGGAAGGAGTTTAAGACTTGGAACGGGAAGGTTTTCTGTTATATGTGCACGTGCACATATGTACACAGTCTCCTAGTAAGGGATCACTTGAATTTATATCCTTTAAAACATTGGTGTCCCACAAATGTTTCAATAAAAAGAAGCAATTGAGCTTGCATTGACATCTCATTTTAATTTTCTGGAGTTTTCTTAAAATTATAATCTGGGTGATTTAAAATAACTAATTCTCACATTGTTAAAGGCTAGAATTCTTTTTTTTTTTTTTTAAAGATTCATTTATTTATTCGTACAGAACTGGGTTACAGGCCAGAGATGCAGAGGGTGAGAGGATTCACCAGAGACAGAGCGGGAAGCAGAACAGGCAGATCTACGAAGTACAATGCTGAGGGGAGCAGCGGGCGGGTCAGGAGAGGTCTGCCTCACCATGTGGTCGCCTCCGGGGCAGGCGGGAATCGAACTCTTGCGGAAGTGGCCTAGTTTCTTAGTGCAGTGCTTTAACCCGCTGCGCCACCAGGGAGGCCACCAGGGAGGGCCGTTAAAGGCTAGAATTCTAAAAACAGTATCAGTAAGATCATACTCTTCCTCTGAAGGCCCAACAGAAGAATTTTTCCTTGCCTCTTAAAAAGATTATAGTGGTTGCTGAATACTTGGTTTTCCTTAGCTTTTGGCACAGTGATTATGCCTTTATCTTCCATATAGCCTTCCTCACGTGACTGCAGTCTTTGGAGTTAAGGCCCATCCCATCCATACCAATCAAATATGACCTTATCTTAATGAATTACATCTACAAAAACCATTTCCAAATAAGAACATGTTTTGAGGTTCTGGGTAGATACAAATTTTGGAAAACACTATTCAATCAAGTATAACATCTTAGCTGAGTATAGCCTTAAGGATGAACTCTTCCTAAATATATGTTTTCTTTCAAAGTTCTATTTTAAACAACCAATTGGCCCTCCCTGGTGGCACAGTGGGTTGGAGCACAGCATTACAAAGCTAAACCATGGCGGCTTCAGTGCAAGTTC
>NW_004567108.1:35186906-35189406 GCF_000260355.1 Condylura cristata
GTCACTTAATTTTTTTTTTTTTAATTTTTAAAAATGTTTTTGCAGAGAAGAACTGGGGTGTAGGCCAAAGGTGCACAGGAGTAAGAGGATTCACTGGAGACAGAGCGAGGAACAGAACAGGTGGATTTACTGGAAAACACTGCTAAGGGAAGAAATGGGCAAGAATGGTCTGCTGGGTGTTAACTCCATGGCCTGGAATCCAAATTCATAGACTGTAGCTGTGTCGGTGCTGATGCTCAACCCCTAGGTCACCAGGGAGGCTCCTGCATTTACTGTTTCAAAGACCGCTCTATCTTACTATGTAAAACATTAGTTATTGAACTTTACCCTGAGCAATGGGAATTTTGCCTGTATAAGAAATCACAGACTCTTTGAGAAACCCCTTTAGAATGCTAGTACTGTAGGAAAGAATGACAGCTGCAAGAATATGAAATATTCTGCTTATCTAATTCTCCTTTTTCTGTTTCCATGCTTACCACCTTTTGCTAAGGATATGTTTTTTTCACACAGGTTTGCCTATCATGGAGAATGGGCTGACCTTTGGAAAAGACTTTCCAAGTACTGTAATGCTTTTCATTGTGTGTTAATAACTTGACATCTTAGCATTATTTGTAAGCCTCATCTATCAGTCTTGTTCTATCCTGAAGACATTTTTATACTCTTGGTAAATGGACAAAATAAGCTTTGAACCTGAGACCCTGAGCCTTAGCTGCGATTAATTGACCAACAAAGGAAGGAAGACTTTTTTTAGTAAGACTCTTCAGTAAACTGTCTACTCACATTTCCATTGGAAAACAACCAGACATAGTCATTAGCTCCATGATTACTATTCAATAGTTTATCATTCTAGTTTCTATGAAAATTTCCCTCATTTTAGACAGTGTATCAGCATCATTTAACCACTTTAATACTCATATTTTCTAGTGTCCTTTATTATAAGTAAGGTGAGACCCCTTTAGAAATTATCAAGTTATTTAGGCCTTCATGAAATGACCCGAATTGCCTTGGTTTATATGGTTCTCTAATCATAATTTTTAATCATTCTACCTTTTATCACAATGTCTACATGTAGTATTAGTTTTTCCCTTTCTAGTCTATTACCTTAAAACACAAGAAACAAAATTTATAGAATTATGCTTACAGAGTAACAACTCTGAATGAGAATTTGAAGACCTACAAATCATGCATATAAACTTGCTTGACCTTTGTTTTGGCTTTTATGAGTCCCCCTTTTTAATTGTTTTTTTAATTAGTAATTCTGTTTCATTGTATACTACCTACATTTCAGATAATAAATATGCCTGGAGTTTTCAAATGCATTAGTCTAATAAAAATAGGACTAGTCGCTTGATTTCTTTCTTGTTTACCTTAGTATTTGCATTAGAAGCATGGTTCTGGTGAGAAAATCACTTTTATTAAGCATTTATCCTTTTACTAAGGAAGGTTTTTTAGGATATGAACTCTTAAAAGTAAGTTGTAAGTTTCCAAGTTTGTTGCTTAATAATGTTTCTTTTACCTTTTTCTCCAGAGTCTTAAAACTAGAGGCTTGATAAAATTAAATATACCTGATTCCACTTTAGCTTTATTCATATTATCAGCATGAATATGATGCTTTCTACTTGTTTTTTAAAAGTGGCTTCAATTTTGTGTATATTGTACTTATATTTTATCTATTTTGTATATTCTGATTTGTATTATATTTTTCACAGGACCAAATATCCTACTACATACTAGCATTTAAATACTTTACCTTGACCTAGCTAGACCTGTAGCTGAACTATTATTGACTTCTTTTTGAACAGTTTGAATATTTTTCTCATGTTCTTGCCATGTATTTCCCAACCTGAGAAGAGCACCAGAGATTTTGGATTTATTAAATTTCCCTATAAATTTCAAAGGAATGATTTCATTCCCTAAAATGGGTTTAGAATGATCTAAATAATTGCTTTTCTCTGTATACCTTTTATAATTGCTTTTCTCCGTATACCTTTTACAATATTGCTGTGATCATCTCCCACAACTCTTTACCAAAAAAAAAGATGATATAGTTCTTCTAAAACACGGTACATTTTTAGATAGGTATATATGCATGTGATTGTAATACCAACTGCTGCTGCTCCCTTGTATTCTTTCCATAAAAATGTAACCTGCATTTTATTTCTACCACTGGCACTGATTCTCTAGAATTTTAAAGGGGTTTCTCCATCATTTTTTTTTCCTGGTACTTAAAATATAACATTTATTGCTTATATGGTTTGATACAAAACAACTGTCTTCTTACTGTGAATTTGGAAATACTATACAACTGAAAACAAAGAGGGCTAAGTTTTGTATATAACATGTAACCACAGTTTTAAAGTTTCTGATGTGAAGTTATGCATTTATTATTATTCCTTTTTAATGCATGAACTGAAATCTCTAGGATCTACTTCCTATAGGAGAGAAAAGAGGGTAAGGAGACAATGGATCTTTCTAAAATTGGAGACTGTGACATAGCTTC
>NW_004567108.1:35194406-35198074 GCF_000260355.1 Condylura cristata
ATAATACAAGTTTTCAGAACTACAAAAAATAATGTGGCATAGATAAAAATTAGGGCTTCACGGTCTTTGGACTCAACAGCATAATTTTAGATTAACTAAGAAAATTTTACTATATTGAATTTCAAAACAATAAGCTATTAAAATTAGATCATATATTGTCCTGAGTCAAGTTCCATTACCAAATAATATTTTAAGCAGTGTGTAAGCCATTAATGACTCATTTGGCTTGATTTTTAAAAAAATCTTTTATGTAAAAAGTACAAAATAAATACTCATTTTAGTGAATTTTAAAAAGTATGTCCATTGATATATACCAAATTACTGTTTGTGTATACCTTTTAGATAAGAATAGAGTATGAAAATTATCCCTAACTTCTCCATTTTTTGAATAAAGCATTGTTAATGATTGTTTTGTTATTCTTCCATACAAAGGGCCTAAAAGTGGCCTCAATATTAGTATTGTAAAGTAGAAGAAATCATGTTACCTCTTGCATTTTGAAGAAACGGAATAAACGCATTATGTATCAAAGTATCTTTGAAAATTGTTAATCCTGAAACCATGAGTCCTCTGGATCCTAGAACTCTATGACTAAAAAGTCCCAGATTCAGCTTCCAGGAAGTGTCATCAGTAATTCCAAGAATAACCTCAGTTAATGGATCACCAAGAACAATTGCTATAATATCATGATGTTGGTCTTATTATTTGATAATATCCACTTTTTTAAAAATATTTATTTATGCATTCAGAAATGGGTTACAGGCCAGAGGTGCTGGGGCCGCGAGATGATTCACCAGAATCCCACAGAGTGAGGAGCAGAACAGGCAGATCAACAGAATACCCTGCTGAGAGGAGCAGTGGGTGAGACAGGAGATGTCTGCTATGCTCTCCTACGCCATGTGGATCGTCTCTGGGGCAGGGGTTGAACTCACACTGAAGTGGCCACGACTTGGCTTAGCTTCGCAGTGCAGTGCTGCACCACCAGAGAGGGCCCAATAATACTCACTTTTATTCACTATTGATATTCACTCCTAATACTCATTTTTACTGTCCATGAGAAGTGACAATTATCAGTCAACTAAAGTAATTTTTCTGTCCAATTGAGTTATGATAACGTGGATTAATATGGATTATGTAATCCAGCATATCTCTGGATATTTTAGGCAAGTTGAACTATTTCACAAAATTGTAGTGTTCCATATTCCTTTGCTAAAACTCCCGTTTGTCAGGTCCTTCCTTACATATTTTCTTAAATCCCTTCTACTTCTAAGTTAAATTTGGGCATAAATTATGAATAATAATAATAGAATAGGTGTATATCATCCAGTACAGTACAATTTACCTACTATGTGTTCGATTCCCTTCTTCCTTTAATAAATTTAAAATTGAATTGGTTGTTGTTTTGTGGTTTGTAATGAGCTTATAGGCAATTTAGCTTTAATCCATGAACTTCTCACTAGCCAGGCCTAATTTATCCAGTACTTACATAATTCTGACATTGACAGCTTAAGTTGGGAAAAGGGTATTGTTTTATAGAAGGATAATAATGGGACAAGTTTTTAACCTACTTCAATTACTTGTTAGTGGGATATTTAAATAGAGATATTATAAAGATACATATGGATCTGAATAGAGGATAAAAAGTCAAGTTACAGAGAAATTTGTGATTTTAGGTAATAATTAAAACTTCATAATGTTTTGTGTGGAGATAAAACAGTGGGAGGTGCTGTTCTATTTTTTTAGCTAAAAAAGTTTATTTAAAAAATAGAAAACATAGGTAAACATCTTTTTCAATCACAAGGCTTCATGCTTTACATAAACTCAAGCAGAAGCTAGCTATTCACAGGAATGTCCTTAGCCGTCCTATTAATGCTCATGTTTTAATCTTATGTCTCAAAGGATTAGTGGAATAATTAGTTATACATTTGTATTTTTTTACGTTATTAATTCCTAAGATTCATTGGTGTATTAATCCTTGAGATTCACAATATTGCAAGAAATAGTGGTATTGATTACATATTTGACATGCATCATTTTAACTGTTTACAAAATGTCTTACTTACTTATTAGAAATAATTAAAGCATATATTCTACTTGAGGAATTAATAGAACCTGACCCATCTCCAGTTTAATGGATTAATTAATGAGTACTGGAAGATGATAAGGTAACAAATACCATCAAATTGAACAATTAATTTCTTTCATTTAGGATACATAAGAAGTTGATAACATAGGAACTGAATTGTTAGGAGCTAGGTATGTGGGTGGTGGATTGCCTTTTGATTTTGTACTTTTTTGTGCTGTTCAAATTTTGAACCATGGAATTATTTAACTTTTGGAACAAGTAAAAAATTTAAATTTTGAAAATCTTCATTTACTTTATCAGATAGTATGATATGTTAGATGTATTGATACTGTGAGGTAATAGAAAATACATATATTGATCTCTGCTCAGGGTTCCTTGACATGGAGCCTCTTAAACCCCTATTTTCCTTACGTGATAAGAGCACTAGGAACACTTTTTTGTTAAATTGGGATTACTAGATGTGGGATTAGTAACTAGACCAAATCATGATTAGAAAATTAGAAATTTCAACCCAGCCTCATGCTCTAGGGAAGGATATGAGCCTAAAATTGAGTTAATAATTGATCGTGCCAATTATGGAGAGCTTCAAGGTAGATAGAAGCATCCACTTATCCAGAGATGGGCGCCCCATTTGCACAGGGACAGCAGCTCCCATGCTCAGGAGTCTCCCAGACTGTAGTCCATGTATTTCTTTATCTGATTATTCATCTGTGTCCTTTATCATAATCCTTAAAAAAGAAAAAAAAGTAGTAAAGGTAATTATTTCCCTGAATTCTGTGAACTGTACATACTAATCAAACCCAAGAAATTCATTCGAGATGTCATTCAATGTCAAAATCTAACTGATTTATCAGAAGTCCAGGTGGTATCTGAAGTTCAGCAAAAAGGCAATCTTGAGGGACGGACCCTTAACCTGTGGAATTTGACACTATCTCCATGTAAATACTGTTGGAATTAGTTAAATTATAAAACATGCAGCTGAGGTGCAGAGGATTACTTGGTGTGGGGAGAAAACATCCACGCATTTGCTAACTGAAGTGTCAGAAATAAGTATGACCTTTTTGGTAAAGGAGACTCATCAGAAAGAAAGATACAGATGGTGGCAAACTGAGATTTTTTTCCAGCAAACATTCGAATTTAGAAGTCAAAATTTCAAATTCTGATTTTCACTATTTCCTAGCCAGCTGGTGTTCAGTGAGTCATTTCACCTCTTTGGATCACCATTTACCATTTGAAAATAAGGATGGTTATAGCTAACCTGCTTGCCTTTCAGGGTAATTATGAACTCATTCAGGAAACATATCTGTGAGGCTCATACTCTCAAAGATGTTGATAAGTGACATTTCCAATTCCCAGGGCATCCGTTTTCACGTGTAGAGATAGACTCTCTAATGCAGATAAATATGCCATGAAGAACCATAGGAAGGATCACAGTGGCAGCTTGGGGAGTAGTAGAGTAGGAGCTAGAGTATCCTCTGAAGACAAGGACATTTGAGTTAAGTTTTGAAGAACTAAAGGAGAAGAGGATAGGGAGGGAAGAAGATATTCCACTCAGAAACATCTCTAAACCCATCTCATTTTATG
>NW_004567108.1:35199784-35200995 GCF_000260355.1 Condylura cristata
GGAAATACTAAAACATCAAGAGTCATTCATTAGTGTTGTTGTCTTCTTTCCTCAGTGTTACTATCTTTAGCTTAATTTTCATTAACATTTTTCACTAACACTTCATGAAATTTATTTTATTCACTTCTTAAACATTGATAAATACTGATTCTGTTCTATTTGAATCTAAAAATACTCTTGTAAAAACATTGTGGGAAGGCATGATTAACAGGAGATTTAAATAGGATCGCACATAGGAAATGCAATTAATTCCCAAAGCTCTGTTCATACAATGAGCTCAGTAAGTTTCTTCTCTTCCTTCAACTGTCACACAAGTGTTTGTTTTTTCAGAGATAGGAGAAATGTAACTGAAAAATAGAAATAATACTAGAGATTAAAAGCAGAGGAATTTAATTCAGAGAATTGGTTACAATTAGTATAATTTAATATAACTTTTTAGTATAATTTAGTATGATTTTTTATGAAATGCTAGTTTCATTTGCCACCACTTATAGAATGATTTTTGTAAGAAAAAAATTTGGTAAACATTCCTTAGCTAAAAACACAAGTACCTATGTATTTGTCTCTGTGTTTCTTTTCCCTAATTGTTTTCCATTTGTATATTGAGAGAAATATTGCTCATTTTATCTGTTCCTTAAAATATATACCATTCCTTTTGTTACAGATATTCCTATAAGATGCATTCTCACTTAGACTAATTGTTTTCCAGTCCTGTGACACACTTTTTTTTTTTTAATCATTCTTCATTATGTGTGGCACACTTTTAATCCTAGGAATTTTTTAATAGACTATTGTGTTATGTTGTGTGTTATTTCCTTTCTGATTTTTATATTCAATTTGCTGATGTACATTTTTTAGAATTAGACTGCTTTATTAAATAAAGGTATCCTTTTTATTATATAAATATAAACATTATTCTTCATTTTGTACATTTTTTTAATCTTAATTAAATCCCCATCGACTTTCCACCATCATTTTACCCATGTGCCATGTTCTGTACCCATATTCTGCATGTTCTTCCCACCCCAGTTTGTAGTTTTTTACTTTATTACAATTGCTTTTTTTTTTTTCCTGAGCCCTTACACTCCTGCTATGAGTGAAACCATCAGGTTTTGTTTTGTTTTGTTTTGTTTTTTTAAGATTTATTTATTCATACAGAACTGGGGTACAGGCCAGAGATGAGGAGGGTGAGAGGATTCACCAGGAACAGA
>NW_004567108.1:35201960-35233566 GCF_000260355.1 Condylura cristata
AGCTTCTTACCTTGACATGAGGATATGTCTGACTATACCCACCATCAAAGTTCTAATACCATTTATACCATCAAACTGACCCCTCTAGCCATTGTCCCATTTCCCCTCCTTCTTAATAACTGCCATATTTTTCAGTCTAGTTATTTTTGTTGTGTTTTATTAATTCACTTCATTTGCTTATTTGCATATTAATTTTATTCTTTTTAAAAAGATTTATTTTTCTATGCATACAGAACTGGGGTCCAGGCCAGAGGTGCAGTGGTGGTGATTCACCAAAAGTGATTCACCAAAGACAGAGTGGGGAGCAGAACTGAAATGCATTGCTGAGGGGAGCAGCAGGCGAAATAGGAGAGGTCTACTGCACCATGTGGGTCACCTCCAGATCAGAGATCAAACTCACACTGAAGCAGCTGCAGCCAGCTTGCAGTGTTGCACTTTAATCCACTGTTCCACCAGAGAGGACCCTGAATTTTATTCTTAAAAGTAATCTTCCCTGGTGGTGCAGCAGGTTAAAGAACAGCACTAAGATGCTAAAGCCACTTCAGCATGAGTTTGAGCCCCTCCCAGGAGAGAGGTGATCCACAAGGAGAGGCAGACCTCCCCTGACCCGCCTGCTATTCTCCTCAGCAGTGTACTTCATAGATCTGCCTGTTCTGTTCCCCACTCTGTCTCTGGTGAAGGCTCTCACCGCCCCTGAGCCACTGGCCTCTACCCCAGTTCTGTATACATAGATAAATAAATCTTTTTTTTTTTTTTAATCCTCCCCCACTTGTTTTCTGTACTATATACAGCCTTCTATTGGTGATCAGATTTATCTTTCCCCTTGATGTTCCACTCTCCTATTTTTAATTTTACATCTCTTTTAAGATTTCATAGGCTTATTAATATTTAAAAAGCAAAATCTGGAAGACTGACAAAAATAAAATATCAAATGGTAAGGTAAAATAGGATAGATTGGTTTAGTAGCTGTACTTTATTTTTTATTACATCAATGACAAAGCTCATCAGTAAATGATCGCTAGTTTACTGGAAAAGTCTAATTTCTTATCAGCGCTATGTATTTTAAACATTAATAAAAGATTACACATCCATAAAATTTATGAGTAGGGATGTTGATTGTTATATTATTTATTTATGTGATAATAGCCTAAATGTTCCATAGGATATTTAAATAAACTTATATTTCTCTAAAGTGCTTTATTGTCAACGACAACTTTATTTTCAAAGAATAATTAATGTTAGAATAATAATACATAATGTCAGTTTTACTTATATGTGTGTGTGTATTTTTTCATACATCTATATTAAAGAAAAAGACTAGGAAAAGTTTGAAAATATTAATACAGATCTATAATCTCTTACATGAAACCCATATATAGATATTTCTGAATTCCTTTTTTTAATACGAATATGTCATTACACAATATCATCTCTATTATAAAACACATTGATATTTCTGCAGTAAAGCATAACTATTGACATTAAGTAGGATACACGAAGTGTATAGTTTTATGTCAGTTGAAGTCACGTTTTGCTGCTGTGTCAAATTTAATTTAAAAAAACTTCCATCTTTAACGCTTACAGTGTTTGTGTGAATTTAGACTGGTTCAGCCCGTAAGAAAAGTAATGTGAGATTTTTCAAAAGACTAAAATAGAACTGCCATATGACACCTAGGTATCTACTCCCAAAATACAAAAACACCAATGCAAAGGAAATCTGCACTCATATTTATTGTGGCACTACTTACAATAGCTAAGATATGGAAACAACCTAAATGCCTAAAAACATGAGTGGATTAAAAAGATGTGATATGTATACACAATGAAATTCAGTAATCAAAAAAGATAAACTCATGCCATTTGCAAGAACATAAGCTAACTGAAATAAGCCAGAAAGATAACAGATGGTGTTACTTACATGTATCAGTAGAACATAGAAAACAAAGCAAAGGGTCAAAGACAAACTTTAATCAACCCGTAGATCTGGGGCTTTCAGAGTAGGAGGTGAGGGAAAATCCATTGGACTGTGGTAAAGGAGCATGGGTGATTGGGTGGTGGGAGTTCTATGGTGACTAACTAAGGGGGGACATCCTCTACTGTCAAAACAGTAGCAAGGATATAAAACAATGGTATTTGGGAGAAAATTACTAATGGCTTTATGTTATGTTAAATCCAGATTTAAAACCTAAAAGCAAAAACTTCCCCCTTTTTTAAAAAAGATTTATTTATGCATACAGAACTGGAGTACAAGTTAGAGGTGCAGGAATAGTGAGAGGATTCTCCTGAGATAGAGTGGGAAGCAGAACAGGTTGACTGACTACGAAGTACATTGCTGAGGGGAGCAGTGGGCGGGTCAGGAAAGGTCTGCCGCGCCATGTGGTCACCTCCAGGATCGAACTCATGCTGAAGTGGCTTTAGCTTCTTAGTGCTTTAATCCACTGTGCCACCAGGGAAGACCCTTTTCCCCCTTTCTGTGTGTAAGAATTATGAATCAGAAGTAGTTTGGACAGTAAGATTACGAATGACTTAAAATTCTTCTTTTTAACTTTTCGTATTTATAGGAGCATATACATGTGTTACAGAAAAGATAATTTAGTAACATTAAAAACTGTGTTTATACAAACTTAAACTGAGTTGAGTTTTCATATGCAATCTTAGCCTTCCACAGAAAAGGGAGGGGAAAAAATGACCAGAAGATACTCACTTACTGATTTAACAAATAATTATCAAGTAACTGCTATTTTTAAAAAACATAGAAAATAGAAATCATAACCTTATGTCTCTATATATTTGTCTATTCTGGATATATCTGGTAATTTAAGAATTTCATGTTTTGATACTTGTACCTGCTTTAGGCAGGATTGAAGTGCATGAGGCATGAGGATTATATTTGTAACTATACCTAAGATATGTTCTCTTTTTCCTCCTCAACCCCAACTAGTGTATATACTTTGGTATTTTATTGTGATTTGTACTTAGTTTTCTGTAGTCAACTTGCTAAAGAAAAAATTAATTTTCTGAAACTTTTGGTTTATTTATAGATTGGTCAAAGAAAAAGTGATGTATGAAAAAGAAGCAAAACAACAAGAAGAAAAGATTGAAAAAATGAAAGCTGAAGATGGTGAAAATTATGCCATTAAAAAGCAGGTAAAAGTGTATGCCCAGGCCCTCCCTTGTGGCGCAGCGGGTTAAAGCACAGCACTGAGAAGCTAAAGCCACTTTCGCATGAGTTCAATTCCCGCCAGCCCCGGAGGTGACCACATGGTGTGGCAGACCTTTCCTGGCCAGCCCGCTGCTCCCCTCAGCAGTGTACTTCGTTGATCTGCCTGTTCTGTTCCCCACTCTGTCTCTGGTGAAGCCTCTCGCCGCCCCTGCACCTCTGGCCTGTACCCCAGTTCTGTATGCATAAAAAAATAAATCTTTTAAAAAAAAAAAAAGTGTATGTCCAGTAGTTAATAGCTAGCATTTACAGAATATCATAGTTAAAATATGAATAATCCAAGCTAAGGAAACTGAAATACAGGTTAAATAACTTACCCAAGGTCACTAATTTGCCAAGCAACACAACTGAATTTGAACACAGCAGCCTGGCTCTAAAATCTACTTACTGCTTTTCATTTTAGTGTCAGTGACTCCCAAATTTGTAACTTTGGATTTGAGACCACTCCAGATATATATTCAACTGTGTGTGTTCCAACCATTCACCTACTTGATATATCCTTTTAAGTATCTAAGGTAAAAATCTTGGTCTTACCTCAATCCAGGCTACCCCCACACCCCCTTTCAAAAAATGGCACCTCCATCCTTCCAGATACCCAGTCCAAACATTTAATGGGTCCCTTCTTGATTCTTCTTTCTCCTAATCATCATGTCTAATCTCTCCAGATTCTGTTTATTTTTCCTTCTACTGCTGTGTGTACTGTCACTATCCTAAACCCAGTTCATAGTCACCTGTACAGAGCATCATAGGTGGCGTCCCTCTTTGTCTCTTGACATGCTCCATTCCTTCCAACCTTAATAGCCAGGTTGATATCCTTAAAATGTAAATATGATCACTTGCTCTTTTAGTTAAAATACAGTATCCAGTGCATTTTGAATGAAATTCAGGTAACACTAGGAGTAAATAAAATATGAATAAGCTTATACAGATTATCTTTCAAATCAGATTTATGAACTCATAGGTAGTAAGTTGTTTTGTAAATGGTAATAATATATAACCCAGACTTAATTCAGCAAAGTTAGTCACTTAAAATGGATTTTTCCATTAGGTAGTTGCTTTTGGCATGCAAAAGGACTATAGTGGCATCTGAAATATCCTCTTCCTGACTTACTCAGAAAGGGAACTTTTTTATTTTCTTGATATTCTTGAAGACCATGCCTTGCTATAAGTGGGGGATAGCATAGCATATTTGTGTATCAGATATTCATAAATTGGGGGAAGATTTGCAAAGAGATGTGTAGATATAGTATGTGACCCAATATACTGGCCATTATGAATGAAGTGTTTTTCATAAGGATTTACATATAGAATATGACTTTCTGTTTCTTAAAATTAGTAATATATTTTATTCACATATTTTATATGTGTGTATTTATATTTTATGTTTATATATATAAAATACTTTTAACATATTTCCACAAATACTTATCATTTTATACCTCTCTCACTTTAATATGGTCTATTGTTTTTTCCCATATCTGTTTAGAAACATGGCATAGTATATATCCTTTTTCATCCAAGTCCTCTTGAACCCTGTCAAGCTTACTTTCCTAGCTGTGTAGCTGCTGACCTAATTTAGTTATTTCTCTGAACTGTTCTTTTCATCACTTTTTTTTTTTTTAAGATTTATTTATTCATGCATACATGAGCTGTGGTGCAGCCCAGAGATGCAGGGGGTGAGAAGATTCACCAGAGACAGAGTGGGGAACAGGCTGATTGAGTGAAATACACTGCTGAGGGGAGCAGTAGGTGAGATAGAAGAGGTCTGGGCACCATGTGGGTCACCTCCCTGGCTGGGGATCAAACTTATGACATGCTGTAGTGGCTGCAGATTGCTTTATAGTGATTTGTCTTAACCCCTTGTACTACCAGGGAAGCCCTTCATTACCAATCTTTATTTTAAAATAGCCTTATAACTAGAATAGCAGTTTAAGTTACATGAAGTGGAGAATGACCAAACTGAGTTCCTATAAATAGCACTTTATCACAGAATCTGTTTTTTATTAATTGATGCACAAAATATACTTCTCTTCGATGATGTTTTCTATGACAAGCATAGCAAATGTTTGATTAAGTACATTAATATATATTCATAAATATATAACTTTGTACCTCTCTCACATTCATAAGCTCTCTGCTTATGAATCCCCTTTCTTCTCTGCTTTCCCTGTCTTCCAGACAGGGTTGAATTCAGATTTAACCCTCAACTGGCCAAAAATATTCTAATTTTATTTTATTTTAATCTATCCTAAAGCAGGATTGGCTGTAACAACAGACATATCATTTAATTCCCCTAAGTCATGACTCAATTGTTTTTTTCCAAAAGTAATATTAAAAAACAAACTGGTACAATTTTTGAATGGCACTTTCTCACAAAATTTTGCAGTTATTACATTTATGATACTGTTATTATATATATGATACTGTTGTAAGATTGAGCTTTTTGAAAAGCATATTTTTGTGATTTACTTGAAAAATGAGTTAACACAATTTAATACTTCTTTTTCTAAAAAATGAAGGGAAAATTTTGTTCAGTAAACATGACAAATAATAGATTTCAATCTGTAAAGAGGAATTTGACTTATAAGGCTGACTTTGTAAAATATTTTTAAAATGTTTAAACAGTAACAAAAATAGTATTTACAATACCATCCAGGGGTACAAGATAATATTATTGTCTCTTGGTATATGTTCTCAGGTTTATAAATAGTTTTCTAATAATTATTCTAATAAGGAAATTACAAAAACTATTCAGGAAGGTCTTATCTACCCTTAAAAATTCCTTCCCTAATTTTTTTTTTAAAAGATTTACTTATTTATGCACCTGAGAACTGAGGTATAGGCCAGAGGTATGGGAGAGTGAGAAGATTCATCAGAGATAGAGTGGGGAGCAAAACAGGCAGTTGGACTGAAATACACCACTGAAGGGAGCAGTAGATAAGACAGGAGAGGTCTGCTACACCATGTGGTTCACTACCCTGGCTGGGGATCGAACTCGTGCTACAGTGGCTTCAGATAGCTTCATAGTGCAGTGTTTTAACCTTGCTCACCAACCTTCCCTAATTTTAATGTCTTGTATGATTATGTTACAATACCCAAACCTAAAAATGATTTTGATGCATCACAGAATTCTGTGCAATTCTGTTACGTGTATAGCATTGTGTAACTACTATTGACAATGAGTTTGGAAAGCTATTCCATCATAAGACAGTCTTATGCTACTTCTTTATAACTCTGTTCTTTCACTCCCCGAGTTCTAAATAATTTACTGTTCTTCAAGAATGTTGTACTAGATGGAACAGAGTCAAATGGTATATAGCATTTTTAATCTTATAAAACTTCACCCAAAACGTGGTATAGTGGGTAGGTTTTGGTAAATCTCTCCCCTAAGTACAACTAGGAGAAACTAAATTTTGCCGTGGGAAATTTCATCAGTTTATTGCTAATGAGGAACTGAAGCATGGCTATTTTGCACTGAATTTGTTTTCACTGTGTAGACACAACAAGCAGAAACAAAGAGAGTTGCAGCAGACAGTGGCCATTCTAGTTACTCAAACAGTCTCAGGACTGGTCCTGACAGTCCTGCATATAAATGAAGCAGGGTGAATCTCTTCAGTGTGCCTTTCAGTGACAGGAGAGTACAGATTTACATGCACGTGAGCACTGGGATCATTTGTTCCAATGCAAGGAATTACGACCAGCAGTATGAGTGGTACGTCCCCTTTCCCATTCCTCCCTACTGTTTAAGTCAAAGAGATGTTGGCAAGAAGCAACAAGGAGGTAAAGCCTATTGATTTGGGCTCCTTAAAGCAGCGAATAGTTTGTTTTGGAGAAAGGGGAAAAGAAGCAATGTAAATCTTTGCCTTAATATCCCTCCATCCCCAACAAAACTAAGACTGTATCTATGGACACTTAGCTTTCCATTCCTGCCTCACCTGCTGCCAAATTGAGCAGAGGATAAACAAAACTAAAGACAAAGAACCCCCAACCAGAAAATAAAAGCAAGTATAGCAACATACATGCACTAGAAAGCAAGGGACATCTGATCACATGATAGAAAAGCTGAAAGAGAACAATATAAATCCAGAGACCTATATAAAGAACACAGGATTCAATGACCTAACAAGCAAATGTTTTAAAATAATACTCATTAAAGGGCCTCCCTGGTGCTAAGGGCTTAAATCTTAGCAGTATCACCTCTTCATCCTGAGTTCGACCAGTGACCAGGGAGTTAATGTACATATGGAGAAGCAGACCTCCTGTATCACCTGCTGGTACCTTTGGCAGTGTATTTCAGTAAATCCACCTGTTCTGCTTCCTACTCTTTCTCTCTGGTTAATCCCGAACCCTGGCCCCCCACCTCTGGCCTACAACCCAGTTCTACACACACACACACACACAAAAAACACACATAAACTAAAATCTCAGTGAAATCTTAGTGTACTAAGATTTCTGTATATGACAGCAGTCATATACAGAAAGACAAGTTCAGGGTCTCATAAAAGAGACCCAGTGACAGAAGGAAATAGACTTGCACTGGCAGAAGAGATAATTTCAGAAATTGAAGGAGATTCACAAATGTCCTAAGCAGAAGAAAAATAAAATTTAGTGAAAATGCAGAAGCGAGATGAGACCCTATTCAAAGAAATAACACTTGACATGCCCAAACCTAAGAAAAAAAAAACAGGAACTCTTGGTAAACCAAAGCGATTGGAAAACCAAAGAACACACGCATTTCTAAATGTAGAATGACCATCACCAAAGCATGTCATTGCTAAATTATCAAAGTTAGAGATAAGAAAAATATTAATGAATGCTAATGAAATGAAAAATGCTAATTAAAAAAAAGAATAACACACAAAGGCATCTCTATTAGACTTTCATCATATTTCTCAGCAGATACTCTCAAAGGTAGAAGAAAATGGAATAACAGGGCCCTCCCAGGTGGTGTGATGGGTTTAAAGCGCAGCACTGTGAAGCTATCCACAGCCACTGTAGCATGAGTTTGATCCCCGGCCAGGCAAGGAAGTGACCCACATGGCATAGCAGACCTTTCCTGATCCACCCACTATACCCCTCAGCATTAGCTCTGCTCCCCATTCTGTCTCTGGTGAATCCTCTCATCCCTGCCCCACACCTCTGGCCTTTACCCCAGTTCTTATATACATAATCAGATCTTTTTAAAAAGAAGAAAATGGAATAACATATTCAAAAGCCCAAAATTGGCAACCAAGAATACTCTATCCTGCAAAATTACCATTCAACTCTGATGGAGATATTAAGGTTTCCCCACACAAGCAAAATCTAATGGAGCTTACCACCACCAGATCTGCCATACAAGAAATGTTGAAAAGAATTCAACATGAAAAGAAAAAACAAAAGATCACAGACTCTTACGCAAGATGATAAATAGTAATGCAGGATCAGAACTTTAAATAAGAATATAACTTGAGACAACAACAAAACAAAGGGGTAGGAAGAAAAGGACAGAATCTGTGTAATCAAATGTTAAGTCAGTACAGCACAAAAAGGACTACTTCGATATAGAAAGTTTGTTGCAATCCTGATGGCAACTGCAAAACAAAAACCTAGACTTTGAGACACTTAAAAGAAAATGTGAAGAACAGAGTACCACCAGGAAAAAAACATGCAAATGAATAAGCAAATAGGTTGGAAGAGAATTAACAGAAAGATAAAACAAACAAAAATAGAATGGCAGAAATCACCCTAGGGTGATCGGCTATCACCCTAAACATGGCCCGAACTCACCAACTAAATGACATAAAATGATAGATTGAAATAAAGAAAGCATTACCCATCTATCTTATGCATTTTAAAAAAATCTTAATTCTTATCTAAAAACAAAGAGTTAAAGGAAAGACTGGAACAAAGTCTTAAAAGCCAGTGGCAGAGACGAAAGCTTGGACTGCTTGTCCCATTGTGATAGACTGCCAGGCAATAAAGACAATCAGTGACAAGGCATCATGAGTTCTAAGTAGTGAATGTTCAAATTTTGTGCTCATATATCCAAAGGTATTTGACCAAATAATAGTTTTGGGAAATAAATGTTTAAATATCTGTCTCTTTCTGAGAATAGTTTAAAGAAATAAAGCTTCCTACGACCTTAGGAAACAAGACTTGAAAATTTCAAGTCCAACATCTGATAATAATGTATTTAGCTTCTTATTGATTGAGTTTTCCAGTCATTGATTTGATTTTTTTCTTTTATAATTTGATATGTTATAATTCAGCTTTGAATGATGGCTTTTAGGCCCAGAAATGTCCTCTAGAATAAATATTCCTGTGTTTAATTCTGTAGTGTGTCTTCAGGAGAGCTAGGCACAAGTTCAGATTCAGAGGGGTGCCAGGTTGGTAATTTGGCTCAAACTGCATGGGGAGAATAATCTCTCTCCTAAAATGAAGCACAAGGATAAGTAATAACTTTTTATGCATGATAAGCATCAAAAATATGAACCTGCTGGTCTTTGCTTTTCATTTTTCTTTACCTCTGTCTTTCAGTGAGAGCCTCCTGCAGTGTGCACACGGTGTGATCAATAACTCAATAACTTTTTTCATGCAGTAATTATCTCCATGTGATATTATCTGAACACTGTTTTTCTTTATTACTCAAAAGATGCAGGAGATATTTATATAACCAGCTGATCCCATTTTGGATAAAGGTGCTTTGTGACAGCAGGGGAAATAGTTTATTTTAAATAGCCTTTTTAAATGAATGCTCTATGAACAGCTTTTCCAGTTAATTTTCACGTCAAATGAGAAGGTAATTACCAACAAAGGTTTAGATCTAAGACTTGTACTTGGTATATTTTACAATATAAAGTCATTCTTTCTAACTTACAGTAAGCATGGTTTAAATTAAAATATTGAACCACTTAACAAACCATACCTTTTTTCTGATTCCTCTAAATATTTTAGATATTTATGGATATGTGAGCTAATCACATAAGTTCTTCCATCTCCGCATGTCTCACAAAGATTCTTGTTATAGGCAGAGATCCTACAAGAGTCCCGAATGATGATCCCAGATTGCCAGCGTAGGTTGGAAGCTGCATATACTGATCTTCTGCAGATATTAGTAAGTAATGCCTTGTGTTTAGAATTTTTTTCAGTTAATACATGGAAGGCCAAAGTTTTATCCAACAGTGAAAACTAGTTAGTGACATGTTTTCTTCACTTGCCCTGTGTAACAGTATATTTTAAAATAACTCAGTTAAATTATATGTTAAGTTACGCCTGCAGTTAAAGTACTAAATGTCAAGTTTATTGTGTTTATTTAAACTTAATTAAGTATATCTGATTTATAAGTATTTGTAGAACTAATACTGACCAGTAATATATTGACTTACTTAGTTTTCATTCATAAAGAACTTTTTTTGACACATTAAAATTGAAATTTTAAAAGATAGAAGTGTTTTGAGTAAATTGGGGTGCTTGTATAAAGGAATTGAAATTTTTCAGATTCAAACCTAAATCATTTTATGGGCAATTCCTGTAACATAGGCAGTCGTCTTACACTAACTTGCATTTGTGTATCATTGATATCATACTTGCTAGTATTAAGTTTTGTGATACATTGATACAATATTTTATAAAGAATTCTAAGAATATTAAAAGGCATCTTCTTTCTTAGTAGAAAGAAAAGCATAATACCATATAAAGTTGGTTATTACTGTTAATAATTTGATAAATTTTGACATTTGTTTTAAAATCTCATTTTAGTTTCCTCTTTCTTGAGCTAAATATAAATTACTACCTACATAGCCATCCTCTGATTCATATTTGTTCATATGAAAAAAATATCAGGCTTTTTCATGATGATCACATATATTCTTTGAAAGAATATATGTTTTCCCATCACTGTAATATTAGGAATAATTCTGTAGAAAGGAGGTGAGGGAGAGATGTTAACATTTAATTTTGATACTAACCCCACATTTGTAGAAACCTTTTGAAGAAGAGTAACTCTTTCACAGGCAATAATTTTACAGTAAAATGAAAGTAGGAAACTAATATTCTATTAAATACTACCAAAACAAAAGCACTATTTATATTTCCTAACAGTTTAAATGTGTTTTTTTCCTCACATAATTCTAATAGATGAGACGATAAGAAAAACTGCTCAAAAAATAATACTGGATTTTATATTTGTGTGTAAAATGTATTCAATAGGTTTACCCTCAAAGAGTTTATATTTACTGATAGAAAATAAAGACATGTTTAAGTATAATGAATGTGGCAGTTTAGACTTTTTTTTTTTAAGATTTATTTACTTATTCATACAGAATTGGGATACAGGCCAGAGATGCGGAGGGTGAGAGGATTCACCAGGGGCAGAGTGGGGAGCAGAACAGGCAGATAGGCGAAGTACACTGCTGAGGGGAACAGCGGGCTGCTCAGGAGAGAGAGAGAGAGAGAGGGGTCTGCCAAGCCATGTGGTCTCCTCCGGGGCAGGTGGGGATCGAACTCGTGTGGAAGTGGCTTACGCTTCTTAGCTTCTTAGTGCAGCGCTTTAACCTGTCGCGCCACCAGGGAGGGCCCTAGATATTTTTAACTATATGTGAATTAAGCAAATTCTGAGTCCTTTCTTAAAATTAAAAATTTTCATTTTAGATATATACATACATACTTTATTCCCTCTTCTCTGTAACTATTTGTATATCTCCATCTTTTATTGACCTGACATGAATTGTTTATCATTGCTTTACCTATTAAGTATCAAACAAGATTTTCTGTGGTAGTAACTTACATATTTCATTTGTTAGTTATTATGCTGTATTAGTAAAAGTTTCCTGTATAAAGCAGCAAGGAAAAACTTAATTTTGAAATACCCGAAAATGAAAGATTTTGTTTTGTTTCCTTTTGCTAGAGTATATGATACTCATTAACAGTTCTCTTTTCTAATTCAAAGACTGTGCTTAATTCTGGTGTGACACAACCTACCTTTTTTGTTGTGAGTTGCATAATAGGTAGATTGTTTGCCCTGATTGTTGTTTATGTAACATGCTAGTAAATCATGTTTTACTTTTCACCCATTAATAAAAAATTCCTTTTGTATGGTGATATGTTAGCAGAATGAGAATAAATATTTTTTTAAAAAATTTTCTACTGAGATTTTTAACTAATCCCAACAGCTTTGAATGCCCATGCTTCTCAGTAACTATAGGAGACTATATGGTAGGACAAGACAAAATCTGTTATTTCTTCTCTTATCTATCAAGAAGGAACAAAACTGTGATTAAAGCAGTGGATTTAGATTAAATTAGATGGCACTTGGGCTTTTTGATTTTTTAGTTGTTTGCATTATAGTTTGCAATATTTGAATAAATAAAATAGTACAGAACTTTTAGAGGTATATACGTAATTTTTATTTTCATTTCAGGAGAATGAAAAAGAGTTGGAAGAAGCTGAGGAATATAAAGAAGCACGTTCAGTACTGGACTCAGTGAAGTTAGAAGCATGAAATTTTTCTGTACAGGGTGTATATGTATTAAATCTGGGACCCATTCCATAATTCATTATTTTGACCACTGCTAGTATGTTCACATAGTATGAGAATGTGATTCTTTTTATGCAGTTCCTTATATTTGTCTTTGCTTAATGTGTCAAATAAATGAATTCGTCTAATAAAATTGTTTATTTCATACTTTACAAATTATCTTTTATTAAGTCACCAACCTTTTTTAATCTAGATACTTTGCTTCATAAATATCGATGAGCAAAATAGGATACCATTTGTTTGGGTAAAAATCCAAATTTTGAGCAGTTTATTCTGAATAGGGTACAACTTTGACAAAAATAACTTCTCTGTGGATAGTAAGTTCTCACATATTTACCCCTTTTCAGTGAAAGTCTGACATTTCTATTGCAGTAGACTAATGGGAAACATCTTTTTCTAGAAAGATGAATTTATGAAGAAAATCCACTTAGATCTTTAAATAAGATTCTTATGAATAATTTTTTTTAAAGATTTATTTATTCATATAGAACTGGGGTACAGGCCAGAGATGCGGAGGGTGAGAGGATTCATCAGACACAGAGCGGGGAGCAGAACAGGCAGATCGACCAAGTACACTGCTGAGGGGAGCAGTGGGTGGGTCAGGAGAGGTCAGCCTCACCATGTGGTCACCTCTGGGGCAGGCGGGAATCGAACTCATGCGGAAGTGGCTTTAGCTTCTCAGTGCTGTGCTTTAACCTGCGCCACCAGGGAGGGCCATGAATTCTGTTTTAAAAGAACAATGAATGGCTTTTGCCAGTGATAAACAGCTCTTCAAGATGGTTTGGGACCTCTAATTTGTAGCTTTTGTTAATTTCTATAGTATAAATACTCCCACTGTTCCTGGTTTCAAGCTATCACTGGCCACACAATTGGAAAGATAAAAGTCAGTTCCCAGCGTATGTACTCATTATAGCTAAACCTTGATTATCTTGATTGACTAGAAAAGAGTATTCTAGTACAATTGTAAACCCACTACTAAATTATAAGCTTACTTCCCAGAAATATAGTTCAACTTAGTTTTTTTTAATTTCTAGAAAATATACATGAGCCTTATCTCACTAGTCTAATATGAACAGTGATCTAATGAACCAAAATAGTAATTTGAACTTTAAAAATCATAATTGAAAAAAGAAAATTTTCATTTTCATAAAGTAAGTACTTATGGTATGGTTGGGCTGATTTTGAAAGTCTCAACGTAATCACTAGAAACTAACATGTATTTGTAAATCTGTCAAAAACTTAAAAGTGATAATGTTCTTTCTAAAGGCTATTTGTTTTAAATCACAAAATGTACCTTTTATAAAATAAAATCATTGTCATACAGAAAATTACCAGAGAATAACAAGTGTCAAAAGCATTTCTAAATTAGAATATTGTAATCTTATAACACTGTTGTCATTTTAAAAGTACTTGAGATCAAGGGGAATAGTTAAACAACTAAAAACTTAACTATAATCACAATGTAAAATTTTATACTAAAGTTCAATATTAGAGGTTTAAGTGCCAGGAGAATTGAAACTTTACTTTTTGCAGTTAGTATTAAGTACCAGAACAGGTTGGTGTTTGGAGGGGTTTTGGAGAGAGCATATTTAGTTTTCTAAATAGTATGATGTTTTGAGAAGACACTATACTACTTTTTAAATGTAAAATGACCTCATTTCAGCCTATGCCAGGTGTGTGCATATACACATATGCAGATGATTTCCTGGCCAAGTAAGGTGGAAGTGAACATAGCTGTAAGAAAAATAGTCCCTGTAGAGAACAGTAATACTGAAGGGGAAGTTTTGCAACCAGTCCCCAACTTTTGACTGCTAAAATGTCATTTTCTTGCTAAAATACCTAGGGGAAAAAATCAGCAAGATAGATGAAAAGGAATATATTTTGCCATCTCAACTATGTATTTTATACTGCATCTCTCCCCAGGTATTGATGATAAGCAGCAAGAAGCTTAACATTCAGTGAAGGCTTATTTCAAGTATTCTTTGGACATATTTCATGTAGGTTTTTGTCACTATCAAGAACTTTTGTGAATGATATGGCATTAAATTGTTTCAAATGTTTTATTTAAAACCTTATATCTGTGTAATAGAAAAAAATACACTAATCTCTTTTTTTTCCTCCCTGAGCTAACACCTGCCCCTCAGCACCATATATCAGTTGCTCAATAAACATTTGTAGAATAAGTGAAAAGTGAGACTAATTTCTGGAGAGTAGGAATGCTATGAAGGATTCCATCTTTAGTCACAAAATGCTTTTCAAACCTTTGTAATTGCATTGCAAAGCACAGTAAGAAATACATTTTCTGTTGTGACCCAGAACATATTTATAGGGGTCATATATACACAATAAGTATCATTCATATGTATAATTCCTTGGATTTTTTTCTTTTTTCTTTTTAAGATTTATTTATTTATGCATACAAGAACTGGGGTGCAGGCCAGAGGTGTGGGGGTGAGAGGATTCACTGGAGACAGAGTAGGGGGCAGAACAGGCAGATGTTCTGAAATACACTGCTGAGGGGAACAGCCACGAGACAGGAGAGGTCTGCCACTCCATGTGGGTCACCTCCCTGGCCGGGGATAGAACTCATGCTGCAGTGTCTGGGGACAACTACACATTGCTGCGCTTTAACCTGTTGTGCCACCAGGTAGGGCTCTTCTTAGATTTTTTTCCGACATTTTTAAAATATTGATCATGACCATCTGAAAAACACTACTTATGAGACAATTTACAGTTCAAATTTATAAATAAATATATATACACACACACATAAACTTGATATGTTTCAAGTCTGGTATCTCAATGTGTGTCAAGTTGTACATGTTACAAAGTGTCATAATGAAGTATATAAGTATAAGTATATAAGTAGCATTTTGTATGTGTCTCTACAGACCAATACAATGGCTTCCATAAAGTGGAGAGGCAAAGTGAAGACATAACAAGCAAAGGGCACATTGTTTCTGAGTGTGCATATGACAAAGGAGTAATGACAGTATAGAATGAGTAAAGTGACCAAATTCCAGGCTAGTGTTTAAAGCCATCGAGAGAACTCTTAAGTCCTAGCGCCTTCACTCAGGTATTTATGGCTAGTAGGACTCAGTCTTTGTAAATCAAAGTACCACCCCAAAGACCTGGGCAGGAGTGTCCTGGGAGCTTTTAGAGCATTTACATTTTGGACTCATCCAAAACATCTAAAGAAATAGGTTGTCTTCCCTTGTCTTATTTTGTACCATGTGTATAAATCAAACATTTTCTCACAAAGAAATGGAACTGAAGAGGAAAAAAGCTTACTACTGGTATCCCTGATGGTACAAGGGATTAAGTCTTAGCACTGTGAGCTCTCCACAGCCACTGTAGCAGGAGTCCTATGCCTGCCAGGGAGCTGATACACATGGCGCAGCAGACCTCTCCTGTCTCGCCACTGCTCCCCTCAACAGTGTGTTTCAATCCGCCTGTTTTGCTCTCCACTCTTGTTTCTGATGAATTCTCTCACCACCTTGCACCCTGGCATACACCCCAGTTCTTGTATGCATAAATAATTCAACAAAAACTTACTACTAAAATAAGCATTGTCTTTATTCTGTGGATATTGAAAAATGGTTAAAAATATATAGTGATGTTCATTTAACAGTTCTCAACTTTTTGGTCAGGAACATTTAGAGCCTAATATTTAAAAATTGTCTCTACAACTATACCTGTGCACTGAATCACTTCCAAATTGAGCAGTCAAACCTGGTTAATCTAAATTACTTTGCAAACTTCATTACATTACTTGCCTTTTTAAAAATCCTATCAAATTTAATAAGGACATATCCTACAGCTGGTTATCACTTAAATCTTATTATTTGGTCATTTAGATAAACCAAGGACAGATTAATCCTTTCTTTGATGGCTAGTTAAGCCCAGTAAATGTCAGTGTAAACTTGACATGTATGTGAACAATGCTTTGCATTTGGCATTAAAGGGTTAATCAGGTAATTTAGTCCTTGAGACTCTTTTGAGTGCTTAGCAGAAAAGAAAATTGAATGGCTGAGAAATGGTACGCTATGAAACAAGTTATAAGTATTAGTGTACTTGAGATGTTCAAGAGTGCTTCATAAAAATCTACATTGCACTCCACTATTCGTCCTATTGCTCTTACAATAGGAGAGGCATTTGTTCATGTACTGGTCTGTTAAGCAGAAAGATAAAATTTATGTCACAGTAGACTTGCACCTTTCTTTTGTGTACTCTGTTGATGGCTGAATAGTTGACAGAATGCTTTCAAAGTCTTGGGAAAACATGTCACAAGTGGCTGATACTTTTAATGTACAGAAATCTTTCAAATTAGTAAGAAAAAGTCCTCAGTATAAAAAATAAAGGTGAAGGCCCTGCCTGGTGGCCCAGCGGGTTAAATAAAGCACAGCACTAAGGAAGCTAAAGCCACTTCTGCATGAGTTCGATCCCCACCAGCCTCGGAAGTGACCACATGGCGTGGCAGACCTCTCCTGACCCGCCCGCTGCTCCCCTCAGCAGTGTACTTCGTCGATCTGCCTGTTCTGCTCCCCACCTTCTCTGGTGAATCCTCTCACCATCCCTGCACCTCTGGCCTGTACCCCAGTTCTGTATGCATAAATAAATAAATCTTAAAAAAAAAAGGTTAGAAATACTCAATTCATGAAATGCAAATTAGCTTTTTTAATATTTCAAATAAAGGGTAAAAATACTCAGTTTATGAAATGCAAATGTAGGGTTTTTTAATGTTTCACTTCAGTAGTTACCAAGTACTTGATAGAGGTGGCATCTCAAGTTTGTGATAAAAGGATGGCTAATTTAAAAAATGGAAGAACAAAAGTCAGGGAGAAAAATAAAAATAGATTTCTTTATCATCCCACACAACCAAATCAAGCTTAAGTTGGTTTTAAAAATTAAAAAATTATGCAACAAGTATTTTTCCAACCTCTACTAGCCAGGCACTATCATGGGAATGGAATAGAACAGTAAGCAAGACAAAGATCTCTGCACTTGAAGAGCACACATCACTTGGAGCTTGACAACATGTGAATAAGAGCAGTAATATGTTCTGTGCATAAAATTAGCATAAAATTATGTGATCCTGAGCTGGGTTCGTGGAAAGTCTTCCTGAAAACATGACATTTAAACTAAGCTCTGAATCAGAAGCACAACAAAGAAAATGCTTTGCAAGCAAAAAGGAGAACTCTTGTACAGCCTAAGACAAGGAAATGCTAGATAAATTCTAAAAACTAAGTGGGGAAGGAGCCACTAGGAGAAAGCACTAGAAGAATTTGTCAGACATCACAAGTCAAGGAAAGAAATTAAGCTTTTATTCTAACAATAGTCCACAAAGGTTTTGAGCCAAAAGTGACACAATTTAATTAGCATTATTTGAAGATCTTGCTTCCCTGAAGAGACTGAGTCTTCCAAGGGAAGTCAGATTGGTTATTAAATAGTGCAGGGTTAAATGTAAAAGAAAGCACAAAAAAACTAACAATGTTTTAGTTAATACTTAACATTTGAGTAGAAGAGTAATGTCTTAAGCATAAAAGAAAATTAACAGATTTTGCTAAAAACATGTCTATTTCAAAATAAAACTGGATTCCATGATGAACAGCAAGTGGACAGGAGGTTAGTGATTCTAATAAATAAAAGTCTTACATTTTTAATATATATTAAAAGTACACACACATAGGGACAATTTCAGTTTTCCTTCCCACATGTAAGGAATTTGGAAGTTGCTACTTTGTCCTAAGAATAAAAAGCAGAACAGACTGAAAAATCAACAGCTCTTGGATAATAAGAGGAGGGAGGACAAAGGACAAACCATTTCACAAGGCTGGAGAAACAGACAGGAATACTGGGAGTCCTCTTCCTGGAGCAGGGAGCTGCCCAATCAAAGTGCCACCCCTGACTTCAACCAATTTGCTATGTGTTTCTATGGATTGAATTATTCTGGATGTCTCAAAAGGAAAACCTGAGCTATGATTGACAAATTGCTGGAGGCTTGGTGTGGACAATTCTGAGAGCAAAAACTCCACAAGAAACTCGTCAGAAGGGGGCTCCCACAGTTGTGTGAGTTTTACCTCTAGTAGCTCAACCAGGTTTTCAGTTAATAATGGAGAAAAATCCCCTTATGCTTCAACAAGAAGGTGGGGAAGGGACAGAAAGTAACCATTCTGGAATATGCCAGAACTCCCTGTTCTTTTATGAAATTTCCCCTTAGGTGAAACTACTTAGCCAGTGCATAAACTGCTGGGGTTTTATCTGAGCCTAACTGACCAAGGAAAGGAAATACTCAGCTCCTGTCAGTTCTGATCTTACATGCAAGAAAAAAGTAAATACCTAACTGGTCCCTCTAGTGATACTGTCTCACCCAACCTAAAGAATAGATATGTAGTTCACAATCCAGAGCACAGGATCATTAGAAACTGGGAGCTAATTATAACTATGGAATACTTTCCTTCCCCTCACACTATTTACAGCAGTTTCTTTTACCTGGCAGTATCTAACATCTGACTATCGAGAATAATTTACAGTACACACCAAAAGGTAAAACAAACACAATTTGAAGTGATAGAGTAAGCATCAGAGCCACACCTAGCAACTCAGCACTCATGACTTCAAGCAAAAGTCCTGCCCTACCTCATTATTTCTTTCCTCACTTGATGTTGCTTCCTTTCCTCTGAAGCCATTATTTGAATTTTGTCTGCTTACAAGGTGTTTTGTACAATATTTAGAGATTAAAAATGAAAAGCAGTTGCTACCCAGTTAGAACATGAAGTATCATGTTCCAATAATGTGACAGTTTAAAAAACAGGCCTCTACTGAACTGCCACTCTCCTCTAAATTTTACAAATTATCTCTTTCCTTTAGTTATCATTTTGAGATGATGCACTCTTTGATAGACATTCCCTATTCAGGTATATTTGGTACCCTTCCTGTGGGGGGATTGAACAATTCCCATCTTCTTGAAATCAGGCCTGGCATATCACTTGACCTTGGCCAGTGAGATATGGTTAGAATAGAAGTAACACTTCTGAATGGAAACTTAAGAAGTAGCACATAGTTTGCTGTGCTTATGTAACCTTTTGCCTAACTGGTAGTATTAGATACAAAAAGCCTGTTTCTGCAGCCTAAGCCCATAGTGAAGGCAACATGTAGCAGAGCAACATTTTCATAACCTGAGTAAGAAATCGATTGGTTCTAAATTCCTGAGATTCTGGAGTTGCTTGATATTGAAATTGTGACTAATATTCCCTTCTTCACCCATCTCTAAAGAACAAGTTCAACTTTCCCTTAACCTTTGTTTATCACATTTTGCTTTTGCTTATGCAGTGTCATTCACAATGCAATTTGTCTCTAATAGGCACTACTTGGCATCCCCTGGGTGAGGAGGACAAGTCTTGGTCCTTTTATTCTAGAAACATTCCTGAGATTCACCATGATTAGACCTGCAGTTAATCTTTCGACCTACTCCGCAGTGCCTGGCAACTACCAATTTGCTATGTGTTTCTATGGATTGAATTATTCTGGATGTCTCAAAAGGGATCATACAGTTTGTGACCTCTCTGTGTCTGATTCTTTGGCATAGTATAATGTTTTTAAGATTCACTCACATTGTAACATGTATCAGTACTTCATTCCCATTTATGACTTAACAATACTCACAGTATGTCTATACAGCTTAAATTAGTCATTCATCAGGTGGTGGAAATTTGTTTCTACAAAGGTCCAAATGCAATTGCAATTGCAAATAGCAATTATATGTTTAACTTTTTAAGGAACCACCAAAGTGTATTCCACTCAGCTAAACCATTTTACTTTCCCACCAGCAATGTACAAGGGTTTTCATTTCCCCATATCCCCACCAACACTTACTATTGTCCAGCTCTTTTATTATAGCCATTGTTGTGTAAAGTGATATCTCATGGTTTTGATTTGATTGCATTTCCCAAATGATTAAAGATATTGCTCCATAATGATCAATTATGTATCTTCATTGGAGAAGTAATTATTCAAGTCCTTTGCCCATTTTAAAATTAGGGTGTTGTCATTTTCTAATTGAGTTATAAGAATTCTTTGTGTATTCTAGAGGTTATACCCAGATCAGATGTATGATTTACAAATACTATATTCCATCCTGTAGGTGATCTTTTCACTTTCTTATCATAACCTTTGATTTACAAAATGTTTTAATTTTGATGAAGTTCAATTCACCAGTATCAACCCTGTTTAGACCACAGGACCAAACTTAAACTCATTCTTATAGTTGTACAGTAGTTAGCCTGGGCCTCAGTTGCTACCAGTTCTTGAGCCAATTACTTGTCTTAACCATGTGATGGAGGGCTGAAACATATATTGCCACTCCTGTGACTTCCAGGGAGGGAAAAGGGGCTACAGGGAGATAATATACACTGAGCACTTAAACCAGTAACAGTGCCACCCCTGACTTCAAACTTTCCTGTAAAGCACAAGTACTAAAACCAACACATAATTGGCACAAAACAGATATGTGGATCCATGAAACAGTATTGAAAGCCCAGGGGAGAAAATCCGTATGCATCAGGACCTAATCTG
Source organism: Condylura cristata (assembly GCF_000260355.1). Taxonomy (NCBI): domain Eukaryota; kingdom Metazoa; phylum Chordata; class Mammalia; order Eulipotyphla; family Talpidae; genus Condylura; species Condylura cristata. The sequence continues at coordinate 35,223,272 of NW_004567108.1, forward strand.
TGATAAAGCGGCCATGACCATACAATGGGGCAAAGACAAGCTCTTTAATAAGTGGTACTAGGAAAATTGAAGGACACATGAAAGAAGAAAGCTGGATCGCTCTAACCTTATTTACAAAACTGAATTCCAAATAGAACAAAGACTTAAACATAAGATCTGCAAAGTAGGTATGTTTGTGGGTTAGGACGCAGCTCTGCAAGCTAGCCACAGCCACTTCAGTGTGAGTTCGATCCCCAGTTGCAGAAGTGATCCACATGGCACAGCAGACCTCTCCTGTTTCGACCGCTGCTCCCCTCAGCAGTGTACTTCGTCAATCTGCCTGTTCTGCTCTCCACTCTGTCTCTGGTGAAACCTCTTGTTGCCCCTGCACCTCTGGCCTGTACCCCAGTTCTGTATGCATAAATAAATAAATCTTTTTTAAAAAAAAAATAAAGTTACTGGAAGTAAAAGGAATTGAGTGAGGACAGGTGCAAATGAACCCCTCAGTTCACAGATGAAGGCTGAACCACCAGGAACATGAAAGGCCCCAGCTCTCTGAGGAGAGAAGTTGGCCCAGAGCCCCAGCCTACTGAAGCCCCTTCTGCTCACTGCCTGTTAGAAGTGATTTGAAAATGCAGAGTTGCATGAAGCGACCAGATTAATGCCCTCTTTCTGTTTGGGGAGATGGGCAGGACATTCTCAGAGAAGGCGGCCCTTGGCCTAGAAGGAAATGCAACCCGCAGTAAATTAGCTGATCGCCCTGGATTGTGATGTTGTGTGTTCCGATATGAAAATGAGGGTTCCTCTGAGCAGCAAATAGAACTCTTCCAGTTCAAGACTTTTCATTCATTCCATGGTTTTTAATTAGTAATCCTAGTTTTTCTAAGAATTGTATTTCACTGCTGAATGTTTCTTGCCCAACTCCCCACCCACCCATTCACTAGTGGACAGCATGGGTCACAGCAATGTACAGAAAGAATGAAAATTGGGATCCTGGTACAAGACACAAGATGAAATAAACAAAAGAGCCATAAAATATTCAGAAAATTTTAAAGATATTAAGTGTGGTCTATTTGCTACAATAACTATATTTTTTTAATTAAAGAATACTTTGTTCTGCTTGGCATATAGTATAGCGCCAGCTTTTGAGGGGTTTGTTGTTGTTGCTTAAATGACGAAGTTAATGAAAATTGCAGACTGTCTGGCTGGCAGGAATAAAATAAAGCCACATCTGGAAACAGCTGCACTAGCAATTAAATGGCATTTAATGTGACTAATATCAAAAGGGTGGGTGTTTCTCCCTCTAGCATTAGGAATGTAAGATTCAGGCATCTATGCTGCTCTATTATAATAGTTTTGAGTCAGTGGGTGTTTAGAAGTCATTCTGATATTATAATGCAAAACCCCCAGTGAGCCATAGAAGGGGATTTGAGTTAGGGGAAAAAATGAGCAAGAGCTGCGCAGTTTGAATTTTGAGAACCAGCATAAATTTTACAATTTTTCCCCCCAAGCATTAACTGTTTAGTGTTTCAGTTCAATGAAAAAAGGCCTCTTGTTTCCCATACCAATCAAGTGACCTCCTGCCTCGCCATAATTAGTGGTAAACTTCAATATGCAAGCTAAAAGACCACCTAATTAAAAAGTGTAATTAATTTACATAGATCATTCAAAATGGTTATATTAGATAGCTTATGGAGATAATGTAAAACTCTTTGAGCTGCTTTTATTGGCTCTTTCCCTGCTGTTCCTCAGGTTCTGAGTATTTTCATGGGAACGAGTTTATCAAAGTGGGAAGGGCTTTGAGGTGATGGTTTTAGCTAATCGCTGCTAAACATTTAAAGCTTGGCAATTATTTTTATCAATTACGAAGTATGAAACAACAACAAAAAATGGCCTTCTCTTCCTACTTGGTGCTGAGTGGCCTAATGTTATTAGTGAATATTTATTAAGTACCTGTTGAGGGCTGGATGCCACTCAAAACACACAGTTATTTTAAGAGCTCACCACAATTAGCAAGTACTTCTCTCTGGGCTAGCCAATACTTTGATTATTCTACATCTTGATGTGATGGTTACAGGACCCAAAAGAAAGCATTTCTTTGTCCCTTAACTCAAAACTCATAATGCAAACTATGTCCTGTGTCATCTACTCTTCCAAGTAAACAGAGGTTGACCAAGCCTGTGGGAGGCAGGCAAGTGACAGTTCCGATGGAAAGGGAGGAGAGTTCCAACTTCTTACTTTCCCTAATGCAGAAACTGTACAGTAACATCCCATCATAAATGTCTTTTCCTTTACCTGAATAACAAAGGAAGAACTCCTTCCCAATTTATTTATGGAGGCAATATACCAGAGGGTCAATCAAGCAAGACTTGTGAGCAAAGACACTTCAAACAAGGGTGTTGTTAACTCTCTCTCTCTCTTTTTTAAAAGATTTATTTATTTATGCATACAGAACTGGGGTACAGGCCAGAGGTACAAGGGCAGTGAGAGGATTCACCAGAGACAGAGTGGGGAGCATAACAGGCAGATTGACAAAGTACACTGCTGAGGAGAACAGCGGTTGGATCAGGAGAGGTCTGCCGCACCATGTGGGTCACCTCCCGGGCAGGGATCAAACTCATGCTGAGATGACTTTAGTGCTGTGCTTTAACCTGCTGCACCACCTGGGAGAGCCAATTTTCTCTTTCTTTAGAAGTCCAGACCTTGAAATCACTTTGCCAAAGAACAATAGATAAATCACTACCCACTTTTAAGTTCATCAGCTTTCCTAAGAAGGAAAAATTGTTATAACTTCAGATGATTTGGGACTTGGTCTACAAGGTTGTCCTCCTGATGAGAGTGACTTGTAACAAGAGTAAATACTATTTTGTTTCTCAATATATTTCACAGTATGTGTCATTGTGACATAAAATTCAAGTCCTTAACGTTTAGGGGCTTTGAGTCCTTAGATAAGAAATCCTCCCCTATCAATGATGGTGTGATGTTGGAATCCGAATGGAACAGCTTGGTTGCTTACATTGATTAAATCCCTGTGTAACTCTTAAAATTTCACCTTTAGGTTCTATGTAAACAATGTATATTCTACTTCACTTCCTATATGCCTGGATTTCCTAATTACTGTGCTTCAGACAGTAACATCGTAGTTAAGTACACAAAAGCCTGATCTAATCAATTAGAATAATACAAATATTTATACTAGAGAATCTCAAAGATGGCAGCACACAGAATCTTTTGGGAAATAAAAATTAAAAATCCAGTTACCAAACTGCATTCCAGAACCCTCTGGGAGGAAGGACCCAGGTATCTATTATTCCTTATGTTACTGAGCAGTAAAAGCCCAGATGGAGTATTGGTCGGCCATCCCTTTTCCAGTCACTGCACTAACTTTCAGTCCCAGACCTGTGCCCTCTGCGCTCTCCTTCATTCAAGGAGCAAAATCTGATGGCTGTACAGAGTTGAGAAAGAATGACAACAAAATACTAAAATCAAGTTTGCAACCTCAAACTGATGATGTGGAACCTGGATGTGGCTTGAGAACCTGTCTGCAGTCGTTCCAGGGAGTGGCCTTTCCTCTGTTCATTACAAGCTTTACCCCAAATTACAGAAGGGTAAAAAAAAAAACAAAACTTAATGGTGAGCTGATACATTCGTCAGTGTTCTCAATTTATTCTTTAACTACAGGGCCCAAATTGAAAATGGACTGTGGGGACCTCCGAGGGCTGCCATGTAACATGCCCCCCCCCTTGTAGTGATAAAGGTTTCAGGGCAGTGAACCAGGTGCTCCTGCTGCTTGGCCCTACATGAGCTGCCTTGGGGACCTCTGTCAAGAAAGCTGCTTTACCCCATGGAGATGCCCCAAACCTCCACTCTGGATTGGACCAGGGTTCCAGGAGTCTGTCCTGTTTCCAGAATTACTGAGGTCAATAGTGGGACTTCTCAGCAGGAACAAGAGTGGATAGGAAGTACAAGAGTCAGACACAGCATAGCTATTACCAAATAGCACTTATGAGATAAGTGTTCTACACTGAGCCCCATTAAGACTACCTGTATTTTACTGGTCATTTAGGGAAGCTCTGTGAAGTGGGGATTGTTTTTGATAAGTGTTGCTTAATACTTGATGGAAATTTTAGCCCAATCCCGGAGGCTTCTATAAAAATAACTAAGGTTAATCTAGGAGACTGGAAACAGACCTGGAGCTTGGAGGATCTGAGCCCAGTTCTAATTCTCCACAAGCAGCTATGAGTCCCTGTCTCCTGTGGGTCTCTTTTCTCATCTTTAAAAATGGAAATGTTAGAAACAAATCTCCAAGGGCTCTTCTGGTTCCAACATCCTTTCATGTCAGGATCCCTTGTTTTGTCTACATTAAATTTGAGTCCAGTTTCTTGTCCAAACACTGAGTCTCTCACCATCAATGAATCATGTGGCAGCCTTAGCACTGGGCTCACTTCCAGGGCTTAACCCTGAGCTCAGAGCTCCAGAAGGAGAGCCTGAATTCATTCACAAGTCTGCACTAGATTCTATAACTCTAGCCCTTCGTGACACATCAGACAATTGCCCATTTGGCTCTGGACAGCCCACGTAAGACAGGTCAGTGGCGCACATCCCAACAGTAATGAACTCTCCCTGGTAATTCAGAGGGCCAAATAAGCCTAATTTGAATGGGGGAGAGGGAGGATCTGATTCCCAACTGATATTACTCAGGAAATCAATCATTTATTCAACAAAAATGTTTTTGAACATTCTGTATCAGGTACCACAATGTCTTCTACAACCTGGACACTCAAGTTCAAATTTATACTTCGGGAGCTCTGGCCCGTTCACTCCCTACCTACTACTTGCATGCAATACAGTAAGGGGTTTCCCTCTCATACAAGTGGCCGCTTCTCTAAGCTCCATGATGCCCATCACTACCAACTTCCCCTCAGGCCTAGGAGAGTGCATACTGCCGAGGGACTGACACGAGAAGAGGACACATAAGCTCCAGAAGCAGAAACAGGATAGTTGGATCAGGAATTCTGGAGCAAAGCATGGCCTGAAGTAGGACAGAGAAGGCTCTGGTGGACTGTGTCTGAAGAAAGTCCACATGGAGCCATGGAAAGCCAAGGTCCAAGATGGGGGCATTTTTTTTGTCCTGGTGTAAGTAAGGATGGTAAACTGTGAAGCTCCTGAATGACGAATGCTAAAAATAAGCAAGCTGTGCACAGAGATAAGCTGGGGGACAGAATGAGCGCTGTGCTAACCAAAGGATGGACTACACCTTTGGGATAAAAAAGAAGAGTTGATACCTTAGAATTGGTATCCTAGGAAGTTTGTTTCTTGTGTTTATTTCTTCTTTGTTCTTCTAACATATTTCTAATACATTCTTGCAAGCTTGAACCTGACTTAGCTAAGGGAGCCCAAGGATATTTTCTTTACATTTTTGTTTGAACCAGAATATTTAAGGGAAAGTGCCATTTGGAGAATATAGATTCCAGAGAAAAGAGTGAAACTGGAGATTCAGAGTGTTTCCAAAGTCCTCCACCTCCACACACACCCTTGACATTGTCTTTCCAGTGATAACCTTAAAAGTTCTAAGTAAGAAAGGAACCCCTTCATGCAACAAGAACTTTTAGAGACCCTCAGTATCTGTCCTTGCCCATTCTTCGTCAGTAACATCACCCCCACCACCTAGTGTAACCTAGACCATGACTGCCCAGTATTGTCAACATTTCCCATCCTTCCTTATTGGTAGGTATAATCATTTCACTAATCTCTAGTCAATGGGCGTGAGTAGAAGTGTCCACAGCAGCTCCTCTTCCCCCTACTCTCTTCTTACTGGCTAAACTAGTAACATGGTGGTGAACCATCCTGTACGATATGGACTAGAAGAAGACCACAGCAGAGAATATCAAGATAGAAGAGACTGTGCCCTTAACACTGTGGACCTACCAGAACAGTCTTGGTTTGCCTACATCTGGACAATGAAATGGGAAAAATAAACTTCTATTCTGTTTAAGACTCTTGGTTTGTACTGTTGCTGTTGTCTCCTCCATAGCTGCTAAATCCTCATCCCAACGGTCTGTATTTGCCACCTATGGGAGGGAATGAATTCCACAAATTTAATCTCTTCTGGATTTCCTTTGATTTGTCTTAAAGATTGTGGCTTGTCACCTAATACATGTTTACTCTCATAACCTTTCTGAATTGTATAGATTTTGATCATATCGCATCTCAGCACATGTCCTTTTGGGTTGAAATCCTTTCAGTTTTACTCTGACCTTACAGAGCAAGTCAGTATTTTCTAAAATTCAACTATTTCAATCTTATCATATGTTCTCAGTTAAATGCTCCTATGAGCTATATAGTCTTTAGGCTGGGAACCTGGTCCAGACCCTACAAATGTTTATTGAATTGAACTTAAAAAAGCATTTCTTTCCAAAGACACAGCATGAATTAAGTTCAAATTTCTAGCTTTTGTAGCCCAGGCTTTCATGTACTTCCCCAAGTAGACAACATGAAATCATGGAAAGAATTAGAACTTGGAGCAGATTCCTTTATATTCTTCTGCTTCTATCCCCTTTCACCTCCATTTCCTGCCTGATTCCTTCATATCACAGCTTAAACCTCACTTCCCAGATCCTAAACTAAGTTGGTATCCTCAGGTGATTATCGCATAGCCTTTAGTGTTTGCTCTTTACTCCGCACATCATGCTTTATCCACTCCTCTGTTGTCTACTTTCTTTGTCAGCTGTAAAGACATGGCCACACCCTTATATTCACAAATCCCAGTCCAGTGCTTGACTCACAGCCAGTGCTCAATAACAATCTGGTAACTGAATGAATGAATGGTAAATGAATAAATAGATGAACAAGCACTATCATTACCCTTGACTCTTCTCTTTCATACCCCACAAGTAGAAGCAAATCCCAGGGTCTTCCTGAGAAACACTTCTAGATTTAACCACTTTCCCCATAGTTCTCATACTGGTCCAGGCACCCATCAGTTCTCCAATGGGTTATTGCATTATGCTCCAATATGGCTTCTCAGCTTCTACTTCCCACCCCTATCTACCTCAACATACTCCATCATTTCACTACAAACATAGGAGAAGAGTGAGGATGAGTCCCAAAGCAGAGATGATGCCATGTTGAAGATGGTAGGTGTGCCCCTCCCAGAGCACAACCTTTCTTATGTTTCTAGCTCAGATAAAGATGACAGTTGTCTCCATTAAGGCAGATGCATCCATCGTGAGAAGTGAGCGATATATTACTTAAGCCCTGCCCTTAAAAGAAAACTTGACTTTTCAGCTTCCTTTCTGGCTGCCTGAAAGATGCAGAGGTGATGATAAGAGCTAGAGTGATCATTCAGGCCACAAGAGAGAAGCCAAATGTTGAGAAGAGCGGAGCAACAACAGTGAAGGCTGGCTTCCATCCTTTTAGAGGATGTGAAGAGAAATAATATTCTGCCTTTTCAAAACTACTCTAATTTGGAAATTCTGTTATAATAGCCTAGTTAATACATATCCTAGGTAATGTGTACTCCTTCCCTATTGCAACTGCTTCATGGGAGTGAAAAAAGATTGTGCCAGAAAATGTATATGGATAATTCAATCTTCCTCCTCATGGGTGACTTATGGACCTCTCAAAAATTAGAGGAAGGTGGGGGAGGATAAACCCTTGTTATAAGCATCTGAAAGAACCATCTTTGCCCAGAAAAGACCCTCTGGCTCCATATGTTAGCATCTTGGGAAAGCCTGAGAGGGTGGAGAAGGCAGATCTGCTGCTTGGTTTCAGGGCCTAATTTATAAAATGCCTTTGGGGAGTGAATTGAAGAATTAGTTTAAGCTCTGGATTTTGGGGCTTTAGTGGGCTTAAGACAGACTTTTAATCACCCTTTGCTCCCTGTAGTCCCAGAATGTGAATTTTAATCACGTTCACTTGCACCTTCACTCAGGGCAAGGTCCTCATATTTATGACACACCACTGTGTGGCTCGCTCCAGCCAGAAGTAGCCCAGGGTCTGAGGCTGGGGACAAGAGCTGCCCACTCACAAAGTAGGTTTCCTGATGACTCTACAACATGGGCAACTTTTATAGAGGCTTGGATTAGTATCAGCTGGAAGATCTGAATTTGTCATACTTTTGATAAACTACGTGTATCTTCCAATCAGTTGCTTTTTGTGGAACTTACTGGTGTCACGATTTATTTTTTATTTTTGACCCAGTTCTTCCCTAGGTTCAGATGTGCTGATAGAACTCCTCTGGAGATTTGCATTATTTCTCCTTTGTATGCCTTAATCACATGTATTAGAGGATCATGCAGATGTCATTCTCATCAACAGAGGCATGTGAGGATCCTGACACCCTAGGTTGTTGACAAATATATATTTGTGGAAGGAATATATATATATATATATATATATATATCTGTGGAAGGAAGTCCACAGCTTTCACCAGATTGTCAAACGGGTCTGCCATACCTAAGGATTTTTTTATGTAAGATACTACATCAGAACATCAGAGCTAGTAACATTGATTAGGAAAGTAGCTTAGATAGTAGTGATTTACTCCCAAATCCTCTTCTCTCAAGCTTTCTATTACCACTAGATAAACATGGAGTAGCAACATATGGAGGCAGCTTACTCTTTTTTTTTTTAAGATTTATTTATTTATGCATACTGAACTGGGGTACAAGCCAGAGGTGCAGGGGCTGCACCAGAGACAGAGTGGGGAGCAGATCAGGCAGATCGAAGAAGTACACTGCTGAGGGGAGCAGTGGGCGGGCCAGGAGAGGTCTGCCGAGCCATGTGGGTCACCTCCAGGGTGGGGGTCGAACTGATGTGCAAGTGGCTTCAGTTTCTTAGTGCTGCGCTTTAACCCGCAGCACTAAGAGGAGGGTCCTCTTTTAAAATGAGAACATTTTATGAAGGGTATTACATTAACACCTAGTATCTTAGTATCTAAGAAAGCTAATTTATCAAAATTACTTTCTTCCGACGTTTCTTTCTGGATGGGAAGAGAATATTGGCTGACAAGGTGGGAAGGTCAGAGCGTACAAATGGATTTACTTCCGCTAGCGCAGGGTACAAACGTCTGCCGTGGTGTCCACCAGAGCTGAAGGACGCCAAGCAGGTATGCTGTAAGTACCCCTGGCCAACGATCCTTCCTCTGTTCGCCTCTCAATGCCCAGGACCCGGCACAGCACCTCACACATAGTTGCTCAAGAAATAGTGGTGAGTTGAATAAGAGAAATGTGTCAGGCTGCCTCATTCGTCATTTCAAGCGGATGTGAACCAACTGAGACTAGTTGCTAAATGATGAAACTGAATCAGGGAGAGCACCACTTTAATTAGAAATAAATACTGAGGTATCTCCGCATCTGGACGTTGGGTACAGGCATGTGTACACACCTTGATATAAGGAATTCCAAGGCTGCCCTAAACCTAATAACCCAGAAAGGTGGGAGCTATGCATTTAAGAAATCTTTCGACTCATTTATTCGACTTTATTTTTCTCGATGAGGTGGTTGAAAGAGTTTAGACAAAAGAGTGTCCCCGCTCAGTTCTTGAACATAATTTAGGCAATGATGTGGGAAGAACGAGAACCCAGGGGGTCCTTCCGCAGCCAGGACTCAGCCCCAGGCAAGAGGCCGCAACGCCTGCCGCGTGCGCCCCAGCCTCTGATCACCTGTTAGCCATGACGCTCTTTCCGGGTCGCATTCACGTCCACCCCAGGGGTTTGCACCTGCGCCAGGCCCTCGCCCCAGTCCCTGCCCCCGCCCCGGCCCCCACCGAGGGCTACTCGCTGGGGCTGCGGCTCCGCGCGGCGCCTAAAGTCCTGGAAGTTGTTCGCGCCAAGTCGGCTCCAACCCCAGCAGGGCGGGCGGGGCCCGAGAGCAGCCCGCGGCCCCTTCTCGGAGCGCGGCCACCTCCATCAGCGCCGCCCCGCCCGACCGCGTCGCCCGCGGGAGGAAGGAGACCGCGAGGCCGGCGCTGCGCCCCCTGGGGGCCGGGCGGGACAGTCCCGGTGCCCCTCGGGGACCGCGGGACCGCGGGACCGCGGGAAGGCGAGCGGCGGCCGCTTCGGGCTCCGGGCCGGGCCTGCAGAGGAGTTGGGCGATTTTGTAACTGCACCATCCACCCAAGCCTCATTACCACCTCTTAATGAGACCCCTTTACTCCGTGACGTGCAACCGCTCCATCTCATTAAGGAAATCGCTCTTCAATGCTGATTATTTTATTTGCAGCCATAATTATATTTCTTTCGGCTAAATCACGGTTTAATCGAGCCCACATGGAGGGCAGCAGCACTAATTACAGCGGGGGATGCGGCGGCGGCG
>NW_004567108.1:35233666-35262196 GCF_000260355.1 Condylura cristata
GGCAGGGGCGCGGGCGGGGAGGGGCGCGGGCGGGGGGTGGGGGTCCGGGCTCAAACACAACAACTTATTACTTCTAATTCCCCGACTGTCACCAAATCACCTGCACGAAACAAGAATCTAATTTGTTAAGCTGGCATGTCTGCAGATGGAAGATCGATCTTCTCTGTAGATTTCTCTAATTGAGTGAATATAGACGCCCGGAATTAGCCGCACTCGGGCTGCCGGGAGGGGGCAAAGGAAGGGGGGGTAGAGAGAAAAGAGGGAGCGGGAAGGAGAAGAAAGAAGAGAGAATAGAAAGGGAAAGAGGATGGGGGGAGCAGGGAAAAGAGGAGACAAAGAGGACCGACGCGAAGGAGAACGGAGAAAGAGTGAAGGTGAGAGGTAGAAAAGAGAAAGAAGAAAAGAGAATGGAGGAAGAGAGAATGAAAGAAAGGGGGCGGTGTGAAAGGAAAGGAAATAAGAAAAGGAAGAATGGGCAGAACGTTAAATAAAGGCAGAAAAAATGACGGGGGGGGGGATTCTACTTGAGAAAAGCTCATTACCTGTAGAATCATATTCCCCTCCACTCTCAGACATCCCCTTACCCCCAACACAAATGTGAAGTGGTTGGAGAAGCCAAGTCCGGGCGTCGGACGTAAAATGGGTCTAACTGCTTAGGAAAAGGAAAAGGTTGGGACGGTGGAGCCGGGCGGGGAGCGAAGGGGGAGGGGGGAGTGCCGGCGGCTCCAAGAAATGGCTTACAGAATTACATTTGTTTTTCTTGTGATTTTATTAAAAGTCACTCCTCATCTCCAGAATGCGTGAAAATATCTACTTTCCACTCAGATACACCGCATTAACTTGTTGGAGGCGAATTTGTTTGTTTGTCTATTTTATTTATTTGCTAGATAAGATTGATGCAGTCTTATTAGCGCTATATCTAGTTATAGAAAGAGATAAGGATGAGATGTTTTTCTTTTTATTCCAATTACTAGCCTTGTCACCTAACTGAATAACTGATATATGATTATTTATCCTGAGTAAATAGAAATCAGAAAAGCAACGAACTTAACACATGCAAGCAAAATCTCTATGTCACTTATTCTATTCCGTGTGGCTAATTGGGGCCGTTAAATTACAGGGCTAAAGGCAAAAAACAGGAGATACGGAGTCTGGGCACTGGTACTGATCCGTCATTGTTTTGTGCCGAGCTTTCTGAGTTGAGAGCCCCGGATGCTAGTTGTTAGAAGGCAAACATAAAAAAACAGTCGGGGCACAGGCCTTTGCCACCTCGAAGACTGATCCAGGTGTACTGTATGTTTGGAGTTAGCAACACATGGGAGACTGTTTATTTCAGGGAAAAAAATGATGTCGAGTTGGTGTATCATTATAGGCTTTCGGGAAGGGTAGGTAAATCAGACAGACCCTTTTGGGGCGAGATTTTTACTAGTTCAAACATCCCTTCCCCCCACCTCCCACAGTAGGCGTGAACAAGCGGGGAACCTGCTCACCAGAGCGCACTCGCCCAAATGCGTGTCACGGGCTCGCAGCTGCGGCTCCCTGCGCTTAAAAACAATCATTTGGGTCCTTGACTTTTAACTTCCTAAACCGGGCCCCGGGTCCTGTAAGCAAGGAGTTTTTGTGGCCACGAGTCCCGGAGTCTCTGCGCCCTGGCCAAGGAGGAGTAGAAAGCACATGTGGGTTTGCTGGGCCTGGGTCCACTTGGCCAAGGGTTAACAGTGTTCACTCTGCCCTCGAGAATGGCCGCTCGAAGGTGAGCCGAAGGGTTATTGTAGTGACGGAACAAGACACAGCCAAAGCCCCTCGGGCTGTGGAAGCCTTGAGAAAGTGCTTGTATGCAGAGATGGTGGAAGAGCCTGCCCCTCTTTTCAGAACCTTGACTGCCCTCTCAGATCTACCTCCTTCCACACAGGCCACCCTCAAGTCACCTTTCCCACATGAGGCATACATTAAACAGTCCCAACATCTGATGTGGTCAGGTGCTGTCTTCAGACCTTTATCCTGGACAGGAGTGGGAACAGTGACAGTGAGGCCTCGATCATCACTTTTGGACCAGGGACACGATATGGAACAAGTCACCATTGTTCCAAACGCAGTGAACTTAAAAGCTTCCCTTATTTTCTTGTATTTGTCCCCAACCTTTATTATTTTTTTCAGATTCTAAGGGTAGACCTGAGGAATATGATCTGATTTGCCAGTGTGTTTAGGTTATTGTATATCTGGAAAAGTAAACAGGAGTGTTCAAATCACTTGATTTGTTTTCTGTAAGCAAATAATACCCAAAAGCAGGGCTGTAATTTACCACGAATTAAAATTGATTCTTTTCATCAGCCAAGAAAATAGGAAAATGTGAGATCGTTAATTATTGAGGGAGGCGCTCCTCATTAAAGGGAACAATGTTACAATTCAGCATTTAATAGCAGGAATGTGAATAATAACGCGCCATATTTCAGCCCACTGTCTGCAAAAAGAAGAGAGCCGTTTACAAACAACCCAAGCAGCTGAAAGTTACATTAAATAAACAACCAAGGTTTCTATAAGTGGAAAAAGCAATTAGTATGTTGGGTAACACTACCCAATTCTTCCTGAGCACCCGGTTCGTATTTTTAATCTTAGTCTGTCTCTGTTTCTACAAAGGATTGGCAATACAGAAATACAATTGGAGAGAAAATCAGAATTACAAACCTAATCAGCCTAAGTCCTTCATTAAGGCACTGGCTACAGGGACCTCTCACCCCACCCAGGCACACTATGTTTCTAAAACTTGCTCTGAAATTGGATGGCAATGCAGGAGGAAACCGCAGATTTTGTAGTTGCCGTGACTGTAGTTTAAATATCAGTAACCAAGATTTTTAAAAATAATATGTCTTTCTCCTGAAAGCTCCCTCCTCTCAAAACCACAAAGTTCTTTGACTCGGTCTGGGCGCGCGGTCCTGCCGGAGAGGGAGCGGGTTCTCTGGCCTTTAAATGCTCTTTGTGCTTCGTTAAAAATGAGAAGGGGGGAAAAGGAGAAAGAAAAAATGATTTCCCTGTGCATCGCCCCTTGGCAGGCTCTTGTACAAAATTCAATCTCTATTTTTTATGAGAAGTAAACTGTCTAAATAAATTTTATTAGGGGCAACCAATATATTTTCTGGTAGTTCCCTTTGTTCCACTTCTACGTGTGTGTAACAATCTAAAACCTATTTATTGAGGAAAAATCACTGGATCCGTCATAGAAAATCCTTTTACTTTGGTTTGAAGTGATTTCTGAAGACATTCTTGTCATTCCGAAGATTTGGGGGCCATTGCGCTAAAGCCTCGCCTTGTTAGGGACTTCAGTTCCCATGATCATGTGGGAAATGCCTTAAATTATCAATAGCAATGGGCCTGACCGGCACTTTCCCGGCTGCCCCAGGAACGTGGAAAGATGACGGGAATAAAACTCTGGTAAATACATCTCAGGCGCTGCCCAGGTGGATTCAGACATTGGCCAAAACGAGCTGCCGAGAGGGAACCGGGCACGGGGGCGAGCGTTTTACATGCAGACTATTGTCGTTTTCTCCGCCACGCCTGCTGGCAGCGGCTCGTGACTCTCGGCTCCTGCTCCAGCTTGCGCCCTCCCCACCTCGACGCCCCCCACACCGCCCCTCGTCACCCCCTCCCATTCTGAGATTTCCCTTTATTCCCTCCTTTCCTTTCTTTCCCCCACCTCCAGCCCCGCCCCCCGCCATGCTTATGCTCTGAAGACTTGGAAGAAATGATTTAGTTTGTTTATACTGCTATAAAAATCAAGACCAATAGAAAAGTCATAAAATGAAGCGGGCTATCAATCACGCCGCAACATTGTTATTCAGCGGTTACTAACAGAGATGGATAATCCTCTGATTTCGTCCCATTGTTATTACTCTAATGTGTCTTCACATTAACTATTACACATTTTATTTATCGACCTGAAAGATACAAAAAAACAATATACGAGCGAGTGCGTGCAGGAGGACACTGCGCGGCTGCCGCCTGTCTGGGGTCGGCTCACGGACGAGGACGCCGCGCTCTGTGCACACGCGTGTGGAGTCGGGGCCTCTCTCGCGTTCGCTGCTCTCCCCAGGTGCTGTTCTTCCCTCCTCCCTCCAGGAAGGGTGCGGAGCCAAGGCGGTGCGGGCCTCGACGGACGACGGGCCTGCCAGTTTGAAGGAGCAGCGCACCGCTGCCAGTCCCCTCAGCCAGTCTCTCCCTCTGACACGTCTCCCCACCTCTGCCCCTGTGTTCCGGTCTTGGATACCCCGCAAGCTCCACCCAGGTGGGCACAAACCCTCCACGCTTTCCAGGGAGATTGCAGTCAGGTGCGCTCTCAGTAGGCCAGTCAGAGGCGAAACCCGCCCAGCCCCAGGCCTCACTCTGACCTCCCGCGGCGCTCGCCCTGGGCACCAAAGCTTCCACATTTGGGGGTTTGTTTGGGAATGGAAAGCCTTTATTGGAGGAACTGTTGTTGCTTTAGCTCTAGGTATCCCCTCCCAGGAAAGGCTTTTCTTGAAAGGACACGGCGCTTGCCGAACACGCTCAGGTTCCACAAACACGCGGCTGCGCCTGGGCCCTGCCGAGTCAGAGCCGGCGGTGCGGGCGCCCCATTCCCACACCCGCGGCTCCGGCAGCACCAGCGTAGGCCGCGGAGCTCCTCCAGCTGTGGAGCTTGCGGGGAAGCGGTCTCCTCCAGCTGTGGAGCTTGCGGGGAATCAGTGTGGCTGATACCCTGAACCCACACGAGTGTGCATGTGTGTGCGCGCGCGCACCTTGTGTGTGCATGGGAGGAGGGGAAACAGGCTGTAGGAGAGCGGGAGGAAGCAAAACTGCCCTAGAGTTCGCTTTGCCGCCTCCTTTGTCTCTCTCCTTGCTGGGTCCCTGTCACACACACAGCAAAGGACACACACACACACACTCTCACACACACAGACGCGCGCGCGCACACACACACAATTCCTCTCGCATCTGCTATCAGGCAGCATTTCCAATGTTTTGTGTAAATCAATTGGACGGCGAACAAAAAAAGCCATTTGCTCCGTATTATTTAAAACAGACTTCATAGGACCACCCTTTTGTGGAAGCTTTATTTGCACTAAATGAATAATCTTAATTGCATCACTCTCGAATTAAAAATCAATGTTAATCAAGTTGAGGGTAGTAAATATCGGTTTTCATTGTGCCTGGGTAGAGGGCATTTTTCTTGTGTTGCAAATAAAAATACAAGTCAAATAACTTTAAAAGGGCATTATGTTCTGCTACAAATACAATTGAAACGGATTGTTTAGGAGCAGATCAGAAATGGTACAGAATTTTGCACTTAATTTCCTCAGTTATCATTTACAATAAGAACCTCTGGGCTTGACAGCCAAGTCTAAACAGTAGTAAATTAGTACAAATTTATACTGATTTTACTCTAATAATCGTAATAAAAGCTTATAGATTTGGCACTAATTACATAAATGCCTAATGATCTTGAAAATTACTCTGGTTAGAAATATATTACTAATCTAAACTTTGTTGTTGGCTGGCTCTGAAAAATCAGAACATTAGAAATGGTTCGCTTCACTTGTGCAAGGCACTTTAAATTGTTCAAGTAGTTTAACATATTCAAGACGAAAATAAAGAGCATTTAACTTTATTTACAGTCCTAAATGGAGTTGGGAGCCTGCTGAACTTAGAAACTTTGACCAAAAGTGTGTTGCGGGCCAGGATGCCAGCGTGGGTTGGGCGAAGTAGCAGGAGTCTCACACGAAGGTGCAGAGCTTACGAATCCTCACTATGCAAGAGGCCCTGAAGCCGACCGCGGGGCCCTGCAGGGGCCGGGGACTCTGGCTCTGGTGTTGCGGAGGGGCTGGGGCTTTGTAGGCCCCGGGCCTACACAGCGGGTTTGGACCCTACGCACAGGCCTGCAGCGTGGCAGCGAAATCTAGGTTCGGTCTGGAGGCCGCGTTGGGAGCCTCTATGGTGCTCTGAACTGGTGGGTCCGAGCCAGCCGAAGGCAGTACTCGTCCGCAGCGCTCAGGCTGGGGCGACTCTTCGATCACGCCGGGGTCATGCCCTGTTCCCGCCCCAGCTCTGCCTCTGCCCCAGGAAGATCCTAGCTCAAAGAGCCGGAGCTGCGCCTTCGGAGAGAGCAGAGTGGGACCAGGAGAAGGAAGCGTGAGCCTGGAGAAAATCGAAAGGATGAACTAACCGAGGACGGGCTCAGAAGCTCAAGGAGAGACCGAGGCGGCCGCTGCTGCTTCCGCAGCTGCTCCGAGCTGGAGCAGCCAGGGCTGCCGCCGCCTCCTTCAAGCAGGCGCGGGCGGGCGGGCGGAGTGGGGGACTCTCCGGGCGCTGACATTTGCAGGCTGCCCTCCTGATTGGTCCCCTCGCCGAGCTGCTCACGGGTTCATTCAACTGTTAAGCACCTCCCCGTCTCTCTAAAGGACATTATAATGCAAGAAGCCCCCTTTTTAACCACAAACCGAATTTTCTTTCATTTAGGTGATCTATATATATCTATATCGTATAGCTTATAGCTTATATCTATTTTAAATAACTTAAAGCCGCTAAAATTTGGGGGGGAACAGCTTTCGCCCTGGAGCGGTGCGCGATGCTGTCTCACGCCGACCTCCTGGACGCCAGGCTAGGTGAGTGTGCGCCTCTCGCCCGGGCAGCCAGGAGAAGCCGGGGCAGGAAATTGTCAATTTGTTCCTTATTTTACCTTAATGCGCCCTAAATGGACTAATTTCTTTAAAAGTAATTGTGCTGCATTAAAGTTTAATTTGATTTAACATCGTCTTTAAAAAAAAATCTATGGAATATGTAGATCCAAAAAAGGAGTTGGGAAATGTTGTTAGTGTTACCTTTTGTTTGTCTTATTTTTTTTCTCTTATCCCCTCCCCCCTTATTATTATTTTTTTTCTGAAAGGCGATCTACGCCTAGATAATTTGTTTGGAGGTGTTTTCTTCTCTCTCTCTCTCCTGTTTGCTTTGATTTGGAATTTCTTTCTCCTCTTTTTTTTCTTCTTTTTTTCTCTCCCCACTACTTCCTGCTCTCCTCCTCTAAGTGTGATTGGATTTGAAAAAATCTGGCGTGAAGGAGAAGCCTCTGCAATCAGAAACGGATTTGCTAAGTGTACTCCTTGTGAAAGGAGAAAAGCCAAATTCATCCTCACAGGCATCCCCGCCTGCAAGAGACTCGGTGTTGCCAATGACTGAGACGCACGCGCCTTTTATTTCTCCGGAAAGAAAAGTTGAATTCTCTAAAGTTTGATTCACTGTTAGGTGTATAGAGTTTACTTGAGCTTTCTTAATGCTGTCTAGGTTGCTGGGCTCTGGGTTTCCAGTTTGCGAATCTTTGGTGATGGATATGACTCCATTTTCCAAACACTTTTTCTGATTTGAGGGGGAGGCGGAGCTGATTTGGGTTGATTTCGGGGGGGTGGAAGTCTTGGACACTTATTCATCTTCCGAAAGTGAGAGGGAATCGGCTGAGGGCGGGATAGAGTTGGTCAGGCTGCCTAAGCGCAGGTGGGGCAGCAACCAAGGAATCCCTTAATTTTCCTTTCACCCCTTTTCCCCAGTCCGAGGATAAGCTTGGGGGCGTCAGGGGTGCGGTTCCTGTAAAGGACTAGGAGGGGTGTTTCATTGCCGGGACTGGAAGTGTTTCTCTGTGGGAGACGCGAAAGCAAGTGCTGTTTACTACCCGAGCCCGCTGCGGAGAAAGGGGAAAAGGCTGGAACGTGTTATTCTAGGCAGGCAGTCCAAATCCTAGGGCACCCAACTAAGAGTCCCGGGAGTTTTCTCCATAGGGCGAACGTGGGCACAGGGAGCCGAGGATGGGGCTGAAGGAGAACCGCTCAGGAAGGACAATCCCTCTTGGAGTCGACAGGAAAGTAGTGACCGCGATCCCCTTGCCTCCTCAGGTATGAAAGATGCCGCCGAGCTTCTGGGCCACCGGGAGGCGGTGAAGTGTAGGCTGGGCGTGGGGGGTTCCGACCCCGGGGGCCATCCTGGGGACCTAGCGCCCAACACCGACCCAGTCGAGGGAACCACTCTGCTGCCTGGGGAGGACATCACCACTGTGGGTTCTACGCCGGCCTCGCTGGCTGTGAGCGCAAAGGACCCCGACAAGCAGCCGGGACCCCAGGGTGGCCCGAACCCCAGCCAAGCCGGCCAGCAGCAGGGCCAACAGAAACAGAAGCGCCACCGGACGCGGTTCACCCCCGCACAGCTCAACGAGTTGGAGAGGAGCTTTGCCAAGACTCACTACCCCGACATCTTCATGCGCGAGGAACTTGCGCTGCGTATCGGGCTGACCGAGTCCCGAGTGCAGGTACCCAGGACTGGGGCGCTCGCTGGGGCAGAAGATGAGAAGGTGGGGTGGGTGTAGACTGGGCAAAGGAAGCATTATTTTCCCGTCCCTCCCAACCGGGACCTGGGCTCTGCTCAGGCTGTCTCTGCGTTAAAGTGTTAGATCCACTACGGGAAAAGCTTTCTGAGTCACCTTTCCCCGCATTGGACAGACAGGGACCCATCTCTGACCAATATAGCCATGTCCCCGCAGAAACTCCTCAAAAGCGAAGCCGGAGTTGTTTGCCAGCTGCGTTGTCCCCATCCTCTGGAGAAGGGAACCTTGGTGTCTCCCAGGATCCTAAGCCGAGGATGAACCTCCACTCCAGCTCGCGTTATTAACGGGCAAATATTTCATTACCTTTTAATGAGTTTGTGTTGAACTTTAGATTAATAAGGGAACGTAGAAAACATATAACTTAGTGAATGTCTCAAAAAAAAGAAAGAAAGAAAGAAAGAAAGAAAGAAAGAAAGAAAGAAAGAAAGAAAGAAAGAAAGAAAGAAAGAAAGAAAAAGCTTCACATTAGTGTTTTACAGTGTAGCTTAATTTTGCTGAACAGTCCCTTCCTGCCGCTCTCAGGTGAATTACTCTTAGCCTTGATGTTTACAGGTTTTAACTTTGATGGTCTACTAATATGCTTACTCTACAGTCTGTGAATCCTGGTTTTCACCTAAGAAAACAGAAAGAGGAAGGGTTTGTGTTGTAGATATTCGATGTAAAGAAATGACATTTAGGGCAGAAGTTTGTCAGGTGGTAGAAGATATCATTACTGACTCCTTGCTCTTGACCAGTCCTCCTCCAACTTGTAAGTCATATATAACATAGAAAACCACACCTCTAACTTTTCTGAAAATTGAGGTATAAAAATTATAATGAATGGCTAACCGAATGGCAAATATTCTCCTTGTTTTCTAGAGCAATGAAAGCAATATAACAAAAATTTTATGGACCAGTGCTGTAAGTGAAATTCCAAGTGGCACATTTGATTTGGGGCTATCCAGAGTGCTGAAAACCTTCCTTTTCTGTCTTAGGCTGGGTATTTTCTATAAGTCAGTCTTAGCACTATCTGCGTTTACCAATTACATTTAAAGAACTCAATTATTTTACATTGGACCTAAGAAGTAAGACACAGGAGTGATCATAATCAATGTTAAAATTTTCATGTCCATTTGGCATTATAAATAAGACCTAACATAAAAAATAGTGTATACTTCTATTCTAAATAATCAGAAAATGAAAGTCATCAGGGACTCAAGTGGTCAAATTAATAAGGTAATATTCAGGGCATAACATAGATGAACGTTTTTATTCAGTATAAGTCTGGGTGGTTTCATTAGCGAACTCTGGAAGCCCTGAACCATGGGCCATTGAAACTAAGCACCAAAAGAGTACCAATAGCGTTATGCAGATATATTTTATTTATGCTCTTTAATTTGTCTTTTTACCTGTACCTCTTTTTGAATCTAAAGTTAAGTTCAAATTTTCACAATTTTAATACTTCCATTACTGCTAATGGTAGTAGTGGTTTTTACAATTTTTATAGGCTCAAATTTTACAAATTTATTATTTTGTCTCTCAAACAAAATATTATCTAATTATTTTTGTTTTAAGTAGTAAATTCTGTTATTTAAACTAGACATACTGGTGATTATTTTAAGCTAGAATAGAACCTGGAATCACAAATAAAATATAATTGGACAACTGATTTTATGAAAAAAGAAAACGAGGTCTATTAAACTTTATTAGGTCTTACAAAGGTTAATGGCAGTGATTCTTTTAATAGAAAAAGCTGTAAATGAAATAAAATATAAACTATGTAATAGAAACAGTTATTTTCAAAAAGTACACAAAAGAATATTCAGGAAGAAAAAGACAAAGTACTTTAATTGTTGTAGCATAATGTTCAACCAAAGATAATAGCTTGAGGCTGCTGATAGGAATAATTTAATAGAATGGCAATTTCAATATTTTTAAAAATAATGTTCCATAGTTTAAAAAGTAATCAGATCAACATAACCTTCTTAATTAACATTTCAAAGTGATTAACATTATGTAATGTAATGCAAAAATAATTTATGGAAAATGTATTTACTTCACAATTCACTGTACCGATGCTCCTTGACCAAATTCAAATTAAATAGTAATTGGTTTATGTTCTTATATGATGAGTACTTCATAGTTTTCTTTATAGTTAACAGATTGCCACATATTCTTTTCAGTATGTGGGCCACCACACTGATTAAAAATGATCTAAATATTCAATTTATTGCAATTGTATGTTTTTAGAGATGATTTTTTATTCTAAACTAAATAATACAATCTATTTTAAAATCTATATTTGGTGTATACCACACTTTAAGTATTTGTTAAAGCACCTTTACTCACAAGAAGGCCAATTCCATGTCTGATATCACTCCCTTTTTCTGGCTAGTGTAATAAAACCATTCCTTTTATAGCATGCCATTATTAGAAACCAATTTCAGAATTATTTATAACCTGGAATGGCTTATTAAGCAGCAATGCGAGAATCATGCAAATTACGCGATCAAATGCAATATAATAAGCATAATCATTAGTCTCTAGCACGGATTAATTAACTTTCAATATTTTATTTACATAAAAACCAAATCAGTGAAATAACTTCTGCACAGTCAGGCTTGCCTTTCAATATTTTATACGAACAAAAATAATGTGCTGTAATTCCATTGACCGTGTCCCCCAGAATGGCCCTGTCACCTGCCACATCTTAATAGGGGGACAAGCTGAGAGTATTTTCTAGTTTTCTAATGGAATGAGAAATTGCATTTTCTTCCTCTCCCAGCACTATTAAAGTGTAATGAATTCGGCCCAGAGTTCACGGCTGGCTGATCGAAATGAACCTGAGATCTAGGCTTTAATATAGCTCCCCAGATTTCCTCCCAAATCTTCACATTAATCATTTGCTGGATTCCAATGAGATCTTCATAAAGCGTTTGCTTCTAGGAGGGAAAAGTAATATTCACTCTTTCTCCCTCTCTTTCTCTATTTCTGAGCCATTTATAGGTGGAGAATTAAATGGGCTATATATTTTAAAATACATTTACAGTATGTCTATATTACTGTAACAGCAGATATCATGAAAGTGGATTTTTAAATTCCAACCTCCATTAGATTCTCACTGTTGTATTAAGCATTTTCTGAGAGGAGCTGCATTTCAAACTGAGTACAAAGTTGGCCAGTGGCTGCGGTTAATATATTTCCTGGAGTTGTCATCTGTGCATTCTCAAAATCTCCCTTAGGTTTTACCTGCATTTTAATCAGTCATGCTCTAGTTTTCAAGTGGAAACATTCACATTTTAAAAACATATGCATCATAGCTTGGAACGGAGGTGCTCAGATCCCATGCAGATTTTTTTCCCCAATCCCAGTAAGCCATGAAACATAAAAAAATTTTGTAGCCGTCATTTGACTACTAACCCTCAGATATAATTGAGCCTGATTTTTCGATTATTTCTTTAATATTTAGTTCTTTAACAGCTGTTCTTTTCTGCCTATGCCTGAGCAGATCCTAGAGCCAGAAATCTTTCTGGTGGTTGTATTTTCTATTGAAATTCTATAAGGCCATTCTCTGTCTCTCCTCCCCCCCCATGCCTTTTTCCTTGTTTCTCTCCCTACTCCCTCTGCCACCCCAGACATTCAAACATTTCAAGACTCCCTGACTCTTATAAGGTGTTAGGTATCTAGATATTGGCTTTTATGGATGTATTTCAACATTTATCTGATGCGACAACGTGTGAGAGATGGGGGACAATTTAGATTATCCATAGACATGGACCCTGTCTATGGCCCCACTGGGGCTCCATCCCCACAATCCCAGCTGGGTCTTGCAAAGCGCCCTGACCCACAGGTCCTTACAGGGCTTTCCTGAGCTCCTGTGGGTTATTCTCTGTCTAAGGCTACTAACAGCTCAATTCTTGCTGGCTGCATTGATTCCACTCACTATTCAAGAGCTCCAATGCCTCATTTAATTCACCGCCCCTACAGTTCGGGGCTTTAGCAGAGAAGAGACCCGTCTTTAGCTAACCCAGAGACTCAAGTAGGCAAAAACAGGAGAAATGGGGGTAGAAACCAAAGAAAGATTAAAGTGTGTGTGCGTGGGGGGGGGACTATGAGGGTATGGTAGAAGGGGTAAGGGCAGCCCAAAGACTGGCACCAACTCTAAGACTGCTACTCCCTTCACACTGGGAAGCATAGATAGGTTGTGTCTTCACTTACACTGGTAGGTACAGCCCATGTGCATTAGGTAGCTTTCTAAGAACCCTACATCCATACTCAAAACTCTCTAGCTTGCAAAATAAACATTAAATACCTTAGATTAGTAAATGAATAACCTTTTGACCATGAATATGTTGGTCAGGTTGCATTGCCCAAATTCTAAGATGAAGCTTAAAAGTAACTGAGCTGTGTTAAACTACAACATGCCAAGCAGGCATGCTGGCAATTTTTTTTTTTCAATCAAATTCAAATATGTGGAGGCAGTGGTTATTTGGTCAGGCAGCTTACTTTATATTGCTCAGAAAGAAGTCTTTTTCCCCCTGTGGTAGTAAATTTGACATCCATAGGCAAATTTGCCTGGTAAGTCTGACATTCAAGAGCCACTGTTAATAAAGAACAAGCAGGAGACTTATTTTCATCAAGTATTTTCTTTTAAAACTCACCGGGACTTATCTAAGTGTGAGCTTTAAACTTGACTTTCTTTAATTTGTAGCGCTCAGAAAATTTTGTTTTAGTTTAGATGATACAGAGGATTTGAGAGAATTGGAGGCCTTGTTTTGTGGATTTCTTAGGAAGTCCCTGAAAAGAATAGAGTGGAAGGCCCTAAGGTACAGGGCTCTAGCAGTAGGTTCCAGCACACCTACACAGACCAGACAAAGGTGCCCCCTTAGAGGGGCTTGATTGAGAATGAAGCACGGAAATTTATGGCCGTGTACCAATCTGAGGAGTCAGAAGTAAGGCTGGTGACCCAGGAGCGCTGTGGGTCAGTAGCGCTTGGTTTCCCACACGGATCACTATGTTAACCCATCCCCTCTGTCATTGAGGCGTTAGGGGTTTTCCTTTGTTTTTCGATTTTCAACTGGCTGTGTCATCCAGGGCCCTCCATCAATTTCCAAATTTTCAGCGTTTCTGAAAATTCTATACCCCATCAGTGATATAAGGCACGTTATTAAGCCACCTAGGTACTCATGTTTATCTTCATTTGTACACCTGTGGATACAACCTTGACACCTGCCAGCCTGCAGAGACCTGTGCATTTACGCAGGGCACAGAGTATGCCAGCGTGCAGGGCCGTGGTGAACACTGCACGGCTGGTACGTTTGCACTGGTGTAACCGCTTTGAGGCACGTTCTCTCAGGGCCCAAGGTCCACGGTGGTGGGTACCAGGGACGCCAACTGGCCTCGAGCTAGTGGAGAAACACTGTCCTTGGCTGCGCGCCTGGGTGGTTGTTCGGCCGGAGGCTCGGTGGGTGTAGTCGCGCGCGTTCTTGGGCTCCAGCCCCCGCCCCGCGTGGCCGCCCGCCCGCTAACCGCGCTCGCTCTCTCCCCGCTCCCGCCCCTCCCGCTCCAGGTCTGGTTCCAGAACCGGCGGGCTAAGTGGAAGAAGCGCAAGAAGACCACCAACGTGTTTCGGGCGCCAGGCACGCTGCTGCCCACGCCAGGCCTGCCTCAGTTTCCGTCGGCCGCCGCCGCCGCCGCCGCCGCCATGGGCGACAGCCTGTGCTCTTTCCACGCCAACGACACCCGCTGGGCGGCGGCCGCCATGCCGGGCGTGTCCCAGCTGCCGCTGCCGCCGGCGCTGGGCCGGCAGCAAGCCATGGCGCAGTCGCTGTCCCAGTGCAGCCTGGCGGCGGGGCCGCCACCCAACTCCATGGGCCTGTCCAACAGCCTGGCCGGCTCCAACGGCGCGGGGCTGCAGTCGCACCTCTACCAGCCCGCCTTCCCCGGCATGGTGCCCGCCTCCCTCCCCGGCCCCAGCAACGTCTCGGGCTCGCCCCAGCTCTGCAGCTCCCCGGACAGCAGCGACGTGTGGCGGGGCACGAGCATCGCCTCCCTCCGCCGCAAGGCGCTAGAGCACACAGTCTCCATGAGCTTCACTTAATGCCGCCGCGCCCCGCCCGCTCCGTCCCCGCGCCACCCAGGGCCGTCCGAGGCCCACCCGGCGCGCCCCCGGCCCCAGCTCCCCGCTCGGGCCCCTGCCGGGCGCTCTGCCCCCATCCGGCCCCGGCGCCCCAACCCCGTCGGGACTGGGCCTCCGCCTGGTTTCGTTCAGTCCTCCCTTCCCGCCTCCACTAGCTCGGGCTAACCCGAGCCCCAGCCCGCCCCTCCGCCTGATTTCGCTCGCCCGGGTCCCCTAGTCCCTCGCCCACAACTCCTCATCTCTTTTCACCCAGTTCCTCCCTTCCCCCCCCCCCCCCCCGTCCTGTCTCTGGCGCTTCACCCCATCCTTTCCTGCTTTCTCCGGCCTCGGGGCTCGCACACTTAGTGCTGGCGCCTCACCCCCCACCCCCTACGGCCTTTGCCTGGCGCCTTCCCATTCACACCTTCAACGCGACGCCTACGACCCAACCCCCTAGCCCACCGCCGCCCTTCGGTCCCTCCTTTCCCCGCACCTTCTACCCTTCTTTCCGCACTCTGCAAAAAGCATCCTTCCCGCCATTTTACTTACCAGGGAGTCGACTCAGGATCTGAAATCAGACACCAATGGACTGGTTTGTGGGCAGAAACACACACACTCCACACTCTCGCTCACTCAGACACCACACACACGCGCACATACACATACACAGTGCACCTAGGTCACACACGGACGTGTTCAAGGCACAGCACAATGTTAGGGATTTTTGTCTTCAAGGAGGTAACAGATTACCAACCACCTTATCCGAAGGTCCAACTGATGGAGTAATTTGATTTATCCTTGAATTGTTTCTCTGAACTCCTCTTTCTTTCCTCTCCCACTACCTTACCTTCGCACCGTTCACCCGTCCACCCCCATCACATCCACGCAGCCCTCTATTGGCTTGCAAAACAGCTTTTATTTGATCTTATTTCTGTTTCCTATACACAACTTCGGGCTGTGCAGGTATAGAAGGGAAGGCTTCTCAGGAGCAACATGCCAGTGCATTGGGTGACTGGAGTAGATTACAGCAGTCATGTGATGAAGAGGAGGTGATTTGTCCATTTTGATAAGTCTGTAAGGAAGAATAAAAGTGTAAGAAACGTTTCCCTTTGTAAAAGCAAAGGCCACATCTTTCTTCTGGATCCTTCAGGACGGGTTTGTTTGCTTCCTTTTCCGTTTCTCTCTCCTGGCTGCTCTGCGCCCTTGGTTGTTTTGTGGTCGTCCTGTGGTCCCTGGTGCCCCTCGGCCCCTGCCGGCTGGGTACCCTGGGACATCTACAACCCTGCCACTTTGTACAGAGAAACACAATCAGCTCTTTCTGCATGTGCTGGTCAAATTCAAACCCAGAGAACAGAAGCGCTTTCGAAGAATGAACAAACATGTGAAATAGGATGTTTTTGTGTAGATAAAGCACTCTTGTTACATACTGGTCAATTTGTGATATGTTTTAACTTATTGTCTGTGCTTATTTATGGAATTTGGTTTTCTTAATAAATGTTTGAGCTAATATAAAGCATATTATTTGACTTTTCCGGACAAGTTTATATCAACTGAAATGTAAATGGATAAAATAAAATCATTTTCAGTATGTGATATGGAGAATGATGGGTTTTGGTGTGACTTTGCATGGCGGGAGGGTTCTCCCACAGGGAAGGAAGAGAGCTGTTGGGATGGTCTCAACGGCGCTGAAAGGGCTGGCTCCCCGCTTTTGGGACCAGTCAGTCCCTCAGCGGGCTTGGGCTCCATCTCCTTGCTGCACAGCAGCCCCGGCAGCCCGGCGCACGGGCGCAGGACCCGGGAAGGCTCGGCCTCGAGTAGGCCTCCAGGCCGGAAGTGAGGGGGGCAGGCACCGGCTCCTCACGCTGCGCGAGGCCTCGCGAGGCTTTGGGCCAGCCGGGGTCTACGAGCCCGAGACCGCAGCTGAGGGTACTTAGTGCGGAGCCGAGAGTTGATAAGCGTCTAGGGTAACGCTTTCCCCCAGACGAACGCTTGGAGGGCGACCCTTGCCCGGTCGCGTGCGTGTGACGGGGGAGCCCTTGGGCCGGAGGAAGACCACGCTGGGAGGACCACGATG
The DNA here is from genome assembly GCF_000260355.1 of Condylura cristata. NCBI lineage: Eukaryota > Metazoa > Chordata > Mammalia > Eulipotyphla > Talpidae > Condylura > Condylura cristata. Next base: position 35,250,233 of record NW_004567108.1, read on the forward strand.
AAGAGCGTGGGGACTGTTAGCTCTGCCCGCCCGCGTGGCCCGCAGCCGCGTCTGGCCCCAGGTACGCCGTGGGCGGGAAAGCCCCGGGCGCTTTCTTCCGCCTGAGACCTCTTGCCGCCAAGCGAAAGGGGAAAGGGGCGACTGGCTGGCGTCTTTGTGCCGGCAGATAGGCTTGATTTCGGACGCCCGAGGCTGCCCAGTTGGGGGCAAACCTCCTGCCTTCCGAGGAGTGAGGAGTGAGGCGTGTCCCAGACTGTCTGGTTTGGGGTCGGTTCCTCTCAGGCTCCCCTCCCCCCACACCCCGCATTGTTGTCCTGGTTTTCTCCCACTCCACACTAAGTGCGAGGTAACCTCGAATTTAGCCACGTGCTAGTGGCTTTCCCCCAGATAGTTGCATCTCTGGTTCTTACTTAGGTAGCTTGATGGAAGGTTGCGATTGTGTATTACACTTGGAGGCCACTATTCCAAAGGAGTCACGGACTTCCTTCGGAAGAGTAACTAAAGTCAAGTTTGTGGGTTGAAATTGAAAGGTCATTATAGGCATTGAGCACTCACCCCTGTTTTCCCTTGGGAGCATTTCGCATGTGGTTGCCACAGAGTGGAAATCCTAACAACGTTGTCCTAGAATAGTTTCATAACCACTGGGCCACAGGTGAATTTCAGGAGCTCTGTAATTGTTGCCCAATTAAGAGAATACAATGGAATCTCCTCTCAGGTGAAGACAAAAAAAGGATTTCGAGGATAAAGAAAAACCATATGATCATATTACCCTAGAAATTTCAATTAGAAGTAAAATTGGTGGCTGGGGGTCCTATAATATTTCAGGTCTACTTTTCCTGAAGATATTTTTGATACAACGTTAAATTATTAAAGTGAGAATAGAAAAACCTGCTCATTGTGATTTTTGCGTAAATATGGAACAGTTGTGTATTTCGGCTCTCACCCTAGAATTTAACAACAATAACCACATTTCTTAAATATTAGTCGCTAAGAAAGACTCCCTTGTTTTTACATTTCAGAATTTTCTCCTTTGTCTTGGGTTAGTACTCTTTTCTAAATCTTGAAATTGTGAATATAGTAATCTGAAGTCACATTTAAGAAATCAGTACAAATCACAGATTGCTCCACCAATGAGCATGGAAGGTTGTTTACAAGGATGCTAATTTTATAGCTTTTTTATGCTGCTATAAAGCATAACTTTATGATGTAGGAATGCAATAAAGGATGTTAAATGGAATCTTTAAAAATTGTATTTCTCAAAGGCAAAGGAAATGGGATCTTTCATTTGAAAAAAAAATGGGCTAACTCAGAACATTGATGAAAAGTTACAAATCAACTGAAGTGATAGATGCTTTCAAAGATACTTATATTTCATAATGTAGTGGTTATTTGTCAATATTATAATGAAAGTGTACAGAGTTTTTCACTTGACCTGACGCTGGAATAATATTTGTTTCTATGGCAATAGATTTTTGAATTAAGAATCCTGAATATTTCAGTGTTATCTGTTCCATTAGCATACAGGGAAGCAACCTGGCCTAAATTATTACTATTGACAGTGTAGCCAAGATAAAAGCCAGGGCATAAGAATCTGTCATGAGTATGACAAAGATTTTTGAGGGAGATAAAAAACTAACACCAGAAAAATTCTTATTTTTCACTTCTTATCAGCATTATTTTTAATTAACATTGGTACAGTATTAACTAACTGAACTTAGTAAGATAATGAAAATAATAATGACTAATATCAGAACACAAGGTAGATAGTGTAACATGCTAGGTGTCCTGCCTCTAATGAATTCTACTTGTAGTTGAGTAGCCTGTTTGGCACTGAATACTATAACCACATGCTGCTAGAAAAAGTCAAAGTTCATTACATTATAACTGTATGACTGGTTTATTTGAATATACATATTCATCCTTATGTCTATTTTCTCCTCTATATTGGCTAAGTATCACACTTGGCATACAATTGATGGCATAGTAATGATGTTATGCTTAGTTTACCTTCCATTGATAGTGGAAGAAATAGGCTATGGGAATTCAGCCTGCTACAGATGATGTTAGGTATGGAATACAAACTAGAATGCTGGGCATTTTGGGTAAATAAAGGTAAATGTGAATGGAGAATATAGAAGAAATTGTAACTTTGGGGCAATTTATTATTGATGTCCTCAGTTTCTGCTTGCCCCCAAAATAAAAATGTTTTTTTACTTATGTTGCGGAATTTACATTTTAATTTTTAGTGTAAAAAAATGTAGCCCACAAAGTAATGGTGGTAGTTAACCTGTCAGTTAAAAGAACTTAACCTTCCTTTTCTCCTTTTCATGACATAAAGGTAATCTCATCTGAGGCATTTATGTGAAGAAATAACAGCATGGCATGGTGAAACCACTGGCTCATTAATCCTGGCATCTACTTCCTACAGGCTTCCTTGATTAGTTAGATTCATTCATCGGGCATTTCAGAATTTTTGATTTGTCACCATTGGCTAGGTTCACTGAGTTCAGGCTAAATTGAGCCAGAAGTAATGTTTATTAGTAATTTTGTAGTACAGGCTATCCTAATAATTCAACCCAAATATCTCATCTGAAAAATATCCATTCACCCTTGCTTATAGGTTGCAGCTGTGTTCATAGGGAATTGAAAGAACACAAGTGATTGGGCATGTATTTTCTAAATTATTAATATGATGGCTAATAGCTGTAAACCCATCTCCATATCCAGTGCAGAAATTATGATTCATTTAAAAATCAAAACAGCAACAAAGGGGGGCACCCCTGCTTGACTCTGCTAACTCTTCAGTGCAGAGCTTTTGGCATAGGAACCATGGCCTATTTAGCATTTGGTCATTACAGAGACAAACAGAACCAATGCCTTTTGCTTTTCCTCATGCATGCGCTATCAAAACAAGATATGGATTTATAAGATTGACTAGAAAATGCTTTTTTAAATTTTTATTTTATAACAGTTTATTTTTACATCATTTTGTACATTTTTTTTTCCATCTCAGTTGTAATCCCCCCCTTCTGTGCGCCATCACCATAATCACATGCACTTCCCTCCTCACCCCCCTGTTTTTGATCCCATTCCCCACTCCACCCCCACAATGTCTTTGGTATGTGGCTGTTCATTATTCTTGGTATTAGAAAATGCTTTTAAGGAATTTCAGGCTTGAGATAAAAAGAGGGTCCTCTTGATTTTGATGTCATAATTGTGCATTTAAGCTTGATCTTCCATTCAAATGAAAATATTCCATATATCCAAGTTTCCATCTTGAAAGCCGCACTGGATTTGATACACTTGTTGCAGTTGCTTGTGTACCACAACCTCACTTAGACCTGAGTTGAATTAATTTACAAGTACCTGGAAATACATAATTAACCCATATGACATATAGTGTATATTCTTGATATCTTTCATTAAAATGTCACTGGGCTTTAATGTGCTTTTATTTAGTGTCCTTATTGAATCTATTTAGGTTGCATTAAAGGTCAGATTAAAAACTCAGTCGTTGACACTGAAAATATTTGTGATTCTTGTGAAATTAATATACTTCTAGATTGTAAAACACAAAATATTGATATTTTGAAATTAAAGCAAAATTACAAATCCTGAATCTGTTCAATAAAATTGAACTAGTCTTCCTTTTGGCTTCCCTTACTTTATTATCCATAGCCTGCCTGTTAGGCACTCCTGATTTCTGAGATGACATTTTCCATGAGGTGCTTATATTACTCTCTCTCCAGAGATTTACATTCGAACCCCCTCTTTTTTTTAGTTTACAGAGCACATTATCTCATTTAAACCATGGCAGTTTTTTTTTTAAATTAAAGATTTATTTATTTGTGTATACAGAACTGGGGTACAGGCCAGAGGCTCAGGGGCGGCGAGAGGCTTCACCAGAGACAGAGTGGGGAGCAGAACAGGCAGATCGATGAAGTACACTGCTAAGGGGAGCAGCGGGCGGGTCAGGAGAGGTCTGCCGCGCCATGTGGTCACCTCCGGGGCAGGCGGGAATCGAACTCATGCGGAAGCGGCTTTAGATTCTCAGTGCTGTGCTTTAACCCGCTGCGCCACCAGGGAGGGCCTAAACCATGGCAGTTTTATGGAGTAAATCTTGTAACCCCTATTTTACAAATGAGGAATACTAAGACTCAGAGGCTAAATAACTTGTCTAAGGTCACACACCTGGTTAGTATGTGGCAGAAATAATTTTTTAAGTCAGGCCTTAAGATCTTTCAGCAATACCTTTTGTGTGTGAAATGTAGATATTGCTTTTTCTCTTAAAATATTTACAAAGAAAAAAATAACTTTGCTCACTTAGCAGTTTAACATTCCACTTTTATAATATAAAAAATAGACATGAATTTTGATGGATGTGAGAAAAGAATTTTGATGGATGTGATAGCTGCATTAAAAAAAAAATCTCAGGAATTTAGAAACACTTTCCTCCTGAACTTAACCCTCTATAGAGAGTAATTCAGCATAGTTCTAGTTCACTGTGAAGGTTCTTTAATGTGTGAAGTCTCTTTAACAGTGCAGTTGTCTCCTTGTGAAATGAGCTCTGAGTTGAGGTGGTAAGAAACTTGGAGTCTAGTCTTGGGAATACTTTGAGGGAGAGTGGCTTGTAGATGTGGAAAGGATCCTTGAGCACCTTGGTGCTTCAAGTGTGTTTCCTGTTGAAACTTTGCTAGAGGGCGATGGTACCAGAAGGTTGTGGGGAACTTCCTGGGCTTGTCTCCTACAGACACTCCAAGTGAATAGCTATAGTGGAACAGTTCTTCCAGGTGTTGCTTGTCTTTTCCTGTGAGATTTAAAGGAGGGGTAGGAGTCATTTAATGTTTCTGTATAAGGTTAAATAGTCACAGGTCAAGGTAAGCTATTTGTTATTTTTCTGTTCTCCCCGTGCTCTAAAACTACCTATCGTAGATGCATACAATCTTAGCATTGAAAGAGATTTTTGAATCATTTAATTCAAATTCCCTGATCATTGTCTCCTTTTCACTTCCTGCCAAGAACCTGCTTGCAGATTGTGGTTAAACACAGGATAGATATCAGGTGTTGGCCTAAGTGGTTTATTGAGCCTAGCTTGCCTCCTGATCTTCTGTAGTCTTGCCTCATTAAGGGCTTTACATCACATGTCAGGAACTGAAATGATTTTTCTTTTTAAATTTTTACTAGTGTTTCTATTAGTCAATCTAATACCAGGCTATGCTGAGCTATTAGATAAACTTCTTATCTCTGACTTAACACAGGTTTATTTCTTAGTGTAGGGTAAATGACAATTGTTCATGGCAGGTATTAGCCTTAAAGGCATTGACCTGCAGCCTTGAATGCAGGTGGCATTTGGGAATGTGGGCTCAAGGTACTTGTGTCTGACAGTGGACACCTGGAGTGTGATGTGGGCATGTATAAGTGGGTGCACTTGAGCTGACAGACTGAGTCTAGAAGGACAGTGTGGTAGAGAACAGCTCCCAAGAAGAGACCATGAGAGCCCAGAGTGAGTGAAGATTTGCCAGAGGTCTATCAGCCTCCTGGATGCCCCCTCACTCCCCTACACCCCTGGCCACTCTGCCTATTCTGCACCTGGTTGCCATACTACAAAGAGTCATAGAAAGATCATTAAAACTTGAAAAAGCTACTAAAGGCCCCAGAACTCTCATTTGCCTGCTTTGCTTGCTGGCTGCCTACACTAACTTGGTCACAAATACCCTACTGTGAGTGAAGTGATTTTCTAGAATAACTCCCTCTTTTGTGGTGACTCAGTGATCCAATCTGTTTTCAGCTTGTGGGTTGGCCACCTTATGGGTTTCCATCAGCTTTGGGGAAGGAAAAGTGAGAACTGGAAGGCTGTGAATTAGCTCAAATCCTTTAGCGTAGAAACTTCTGCTCATGGATCAATAAGTAAGAACTAGTTACATAGTTACATGGTTTCTCTTGATTAAAAGATGGTTGGCAAATGTAGGGAAACATGGGTATTGGGTGAGTGGAAGATATCTCTGCCACATTCTTATTTCCTGTGGTAAACACACTCAGTTCCCTTTTTAACATGTTTTTCATACTTGCATTAAAAACCTTTTGTGTTTACTAGCAGCAAGTCAATGAGGTTGGGACATTGAAAATAACCTAAACTTTTTTTTTAATTTTACAACAGTTTATTTTTACATCATTCTGTACATTTTTTTTCCCATCTCAATTGTAATCCCCACGGGTTTCCCATCACCAAGTCACCGGTGTGACATCACCATAATCCCATAATCCCGTCCCGTGCACTTCCCTCTCCCCCCCCACCGCCTCGTTTTTGATCCCATTCCCCACTAAACTTTTTTTTTTTTTTTGAAAATAACCTAAACTTTTGAGGAACTTATGAGTAATTGGGTAGGCAAGATACATACTTAAAATGAAAGTAAACTAGGCAAATTGTAATGGTTTGGTCAAGTGCTAACTACTCTGCTCCATGTTGGAAATGTAGCAGTAAGTCAAGAAGCAGGAGAGCATTGGGGATAGAACTCTGGGCAAGTCTTGCTGAAGGAACTAGACATTATCGGATTTCAAGGTTATCCTGTAGGATTTTCTTCACTACTTTCCTGGAATTTTTTTTTAAAAGATTTTTTTTTAAAGATTTATTTATTCGTACAGAACTGGGGTACAGGCTAGAGATGCGGATGGTGAGAGGATTCACCAGAGACAGTGGGGAGCAGAACAGGCAGACGAAGTACACTGCTGAGGGGAGCAGCGGGCGGGTCAGGAGAGGTCTGCTGCGCCATGTGGTTACCTCGGGGCAGGCAGGGATGGAACTCATGCAAGTGGTTTAAGCTTCTCTTGTGTTGTGCTTTAACTCACTGCGCCACCAGGGAGGGCCCTTTCCTGGAATTTTTTATTCCAGGTTTTATTTGCAGATCAATAAGGTATGTTTGCTGAGATACATTCTGTTAATAAGTTCTCCTAAATTTGGAGCCATTGAGAAGATTCAATTCTCTAATGACCAAGACAAGCCATGGTGGATCATTGCCATATTTACACTAGTAGTCATTAATAAGCTAATATAATTAGCTTATTAATTAATTAAATCTAATTAATTAATTAATTAGATAATTCAAATGGATAAATTGAAACAATGTAACTGCCTAATATCTAGCATAGACTGGCACATAGTAGGTGTTCAGTGGATGGTTATTAAGTTGAATCTAGCTTTAGCTTAATGTACTTTTCTGTTATCTAGGGGACATTTAAAAATACCCTCTTTTAAAATAAAGAACATTCATGATTATTAAGGTGAAAAATAGATTACTCTCAACAACACCATGAGATCATTCTCAAACTGCAGTGAACACAGTGTGCACTTGGAGTAAACTAGTCACCTGTGGGAGGCTAATTATCTTTTCCAAAGAACTGGGGTACCATGTTGAGTCTTTAAAAAGGCAATTTAGTAAATGAAGCTCTGGTGTCTTGGAAGAGTTAATATGCCACTCTTAGGAACTCCAGTGACTGGATTGTCTCTCACAAAAAAGGGAAGAACACATACTTGCCAGGAAACCGGCTATCTTAGATTTCCCTATTGAAGACTTAAGAGCTTCGTTTTCATTATAAACACAATGGCTTCTCTGAGAACTGTTTGTGTGCCAGGAGACAATTCATGTTTGAAGCATTATGATGAGAATTTTCTCCTTAGGCAGAACTGCAAGGCAGGACCTTATGGTTTTGGTAGTGGTTGCTTTGATAATATATTAGAAAATTGCTGCTTCTCAAGAAGATAGAATTTTTCCTTTTGTTACAGAAGAATCATCCTTGTCCTTTATCTACTTTGCTATAGTTGGGTAACCATGAAGAAATACAGCAGGTTTGAAAAAGATAGTTGTAATCCTTGGTCAGTAATTCTTTGATCTAGTTACTTAGCAGCGGTGAGCTTCTACTCATCTCTCAAGTTCTTTTCCAAGGCTAATCATTTCTAATAATGTTATATAATGTTAAAGGACTGACTAGAGTGGGAAAAGTAAGTTAAAAAAAAAAAGTATTTACAGAGACTTGGTCTTTGTCTAATGCCTCCCTTCAAGGTATTGTCCTTTTATCTGGGAACAGGAGAAAGGGAGGTCTGATTTTGAGCCTAGTTAGTATTTGTGTTCAGGGGTGGGTGTGTGTGTGTGAAAGGCAATCATAGAACTTCAGCATTCTAATAAAGGGGTCACCACTGAGAACATCGCTAGCCTTCTAGTAAGGGAACCTGGGTAAGTAGGTTGGTATTGATGGGAATTATTTTTCAGATTAGTAAAGGAAGACTATGGCATTCAAGAATTTAACTTTCCATACACAAATTATGACTATAAAGGGATGTTACCTCTGTCCTAAACTTATTAGTGCCATGGGGTTTTATATCATCCAGTTAAATATTGTTATCTCATGGATTTAACTAGAAAGTGTAAATTAGAGAATAGTCAATTTAGACCTTTTATAGGAAACAGTAACTTTTGGTTAGATTTATTATATAAGGAACTAGTATTAAATGAAATCTAAAGTTAACAAGAGGGTTAGACAAATACTTAAGAGTGGCTGTGGGTAGTAGCTAATTTATTCAGTTGCCAAGGTAATGCCTGGTGTTTATGATCACATGGTAGAATGAAAAGAATGACAGCCTCCTGCCTGTTCAGATGAGCATATGTACACAGACCAGCAAGTATCTTTCCTTAACCTCTCTCATACATGGATGAAGGCAAAGAGTTCAAGGGCAGGGTAAACCAATCAAGTATGTGAAGTTTGGGGGAGCTTTTGGCTGGCTTTCCTCCCTGACATCTTGTCATAGGACCTTCTTTTTCAAAATAGGACATTTCTTTTCTATCAAAATAGAAAATTAGCTGCTGCCATTTACATTTTAACTGAGTAGATTTAAAAACGTATGTTAACTCTTCTATTTTAATCACACTAGTATAGAAAGACTATCTTAATCTGTTTAAATAATTTAAGCATTCCTTAGTAGGCAAGTAAGAATGATATTGGAGGTAGAGCATTTGCACAGGGGCATTCTGCAATTTAAGGAAATTATACCACGCTTGAGACTAGTGCCTCCAGCTTAATATACTTTATTTATTTAGGGATGCACCAGGAGTTGGAGGAAAAGGAGTAAAGAAAAAACATTGTTCATTAGAGAGGAACACAGGTATTTTTCTTATTCTTTATATTAATCTTTTGTTTGGATATATTTCACAGAAAAAAAAGGAAAGTATCAGTAGTAATTTCTTCCCTTCCTCAGTGTCCCATCAATAAATAGCAGTTTTACTGGAATAACCAAAGTTTTATAGGTTCCCTTTGAGATTGGTTGCCTGAAAGTACACAGAAGCATTTCTCACTGATTGAAGACCTGGATTCTAGAGTTACTATGCTATTTTTCCATATCCTGGTTTTAAATTTTAAAAGGGTCTTCTATCTTCACCAACCTTTGTAAAAACAAACAAACAAACAAAAAAAACCTCCCATTTTTTTTTCTTTTTTAGTCTTCTGCTTTGAAATATCCAGAGTATTTAAATACCCTGAGTAATATCTTGGTTTGAGTTCTTTCTTCTCCTACATGGCAATCCTGTTCTTCCTTCTAGACAGGCAGTCTTTATCCTTCTGTGTTCAAATTGCTGCTGTCTCGGAGCATCCAGAGTTGAGGGCTGGGCTGGGAAGAAGCAACAGCTGGACATGTTGCCCACATGTCCCTCAGGTAATTGGGGGTAAAAGGAAGAGGGAAAATGGAAGCTTCCTTGTATGTGATAGTAGAAAGTGACCTTGAGCATGGGGTTGATTGAGCCTATGAAACCTGTGTATAGGGAGAATCAAGCCCAGGACATATAACTTGTCTGCATTGATGATTGATTTTAGGAGTGCTCAGGAGTACATGATAACTGATACTGATTAGATGGCAAAAAGTATTTGTTGAATAAACAGTGCCGAGGTGGTAATATGGAAAAAACACAGCTTTGATTTTGATACAAAAAAGTGAGAGTAGTCAAATGATTTGCCATGTACAAATAGTCATATTGGTATGTGTGAGCTACTTATCTGCTACCTTGAAATGCTGAAGCAATTATGTGTAAAAAGTACTTTCAAATGAATGTTGTGTGTTGTAACAGTAGTAAATACTGCTATGTGTATGAATGTCAAGGTAGGAAGGAAGGTAATATATTAATATTACTGGTTAAATTAATAAAATAGTAGACCAAATGATCATTTAGCATTAACTTAGGCATGTCCAAGAGAACAGAAGCTCACCACCTTTTAAGGGAGCCCATTTTTTCTAAAATATTCTTATATCAAGCAGAAACTGTCTCCCCACTGGCTTATTTGCTATCCTACAAAACAAGTCTGCAACCTTTCTTAGATGGCACGTCTTCCCATGTGTAAAGGGAAGTGACTGACTGAAGTAGAGATGCCTCTTTCTCCCCCTCCCCCCCCACCCCTGTCCCCCTTTTTCCTCCCCCTCTCCCCCAGCTTAGCTCTTACCTCCAGGAAAGCAACCATCTTACCATTTAAAGCTTGTCCAGTGCCTGATCTGAAATTAGCCTTACTTTTCCCCCATTATATCCTGAGTTCCCTGTAGATCTCAAATACTGTTATACATTAAAACCCTGTGGACCTGGTCAGATGATCTATATTAATTACAATGCAGATCATGGTTGTGGATGCTGTATGCAGATGTGCATAGAAAACTTGCAGATGTGCACAAAGGAAAAGCTGTTGAGCAGGCTTGAATAAATTGTATTGGTGCCAAGCATATTTTTAACAGGCTAGTTACTGAGAATGCTGATGGATTTATTATATGACCTGGATGGTGGACAGTGTCAAATATGTAATAAGCAAGAGACTCAATTTAGGTAGTAGGAAACAAATACACACACATCCATTGTACCTAAGCCCACTGTTTAGATTTTTTTTAAAGATTTATTTATTTGTGCATACAGAGCTGGGGTATAGGCCAGAGGCTCAGGGGCGGTAAGAGGTTTCACCAGAGACAGAGTGGGGAGCAGAACAGGCAGATCGACAAAGTACACTGCTGAGGGGAGCAGCGGGCGGTCTGGAGAGGTCTGCCGTGCCATGTGGTCACCTCTGAGGCAGGCGGGGATCGAACTCATGCGGAAGTGGTTTTAGCTTCTCAGTGCTGTGCTCCAACCCGCTGCGCCACCAGGGAGGGCCTGTTTAGATTTTTTTAAAGTTTCAGATGTTGCCTTAGAAGGAACCAATTAGTTTTTACTGTACAGATTTTTTTTTTTTATTAAGGGTAGCATTGGTTTACATCACAGTATGATTCAGAGAAATAGATTGTATACCGCCTCACCCATACTGTGTGGATTTAAATAACTTTAAAATATTTTAAATAACCTGGTATCATATTTGCTGGTAATATTGGGGAATTGCGAACTCATCATTGACTTGGTTTATAGCATTCACAATGAGAAGGTATTGTAGCCATTCATTTTTTTGATTGCAAAAAATTTCAAACATACACAAGTGTAGAGAAGAAAGTACAATGATCTATACCCATCACCCAGATTCAATAAATTTAGATTTTTATCTTATTTGGTTCATCCTTTTCCCCCTATTTTTCTGTTGTATTACATATATTAAAGTGCACTTAAATATGCATATTTCAGCATCTCAAAAATATGAACATGTATGCTGTTTATACCCCCAAATTAGCATTTTTTTTATATCCTCTAGTCTAAACTCAGCTTTCTTTGGCTATCTCAGAAATGTCTTTTTATAGTTGGTTTGTTAGAATCATATACAAGCAAGGTCCATACATCATTGTTTCCAATGATTTTTTAGAAACAATTCAGTAATCTTTAATAAAATTATGGACTTGGGCAACCATCAACACAACCTAGTTTTAGAGACTTTCCACTCCCACATTTTTTTCTTTCAGCCCATTTGAGGGGAACCACTGGTCTGTTTTCATTTTGCATAAATTTCCTCTTTTCTGGACACTTT
>NW_004567108.1:35262492-35264722 GCF_000260355.1 Condylura cristata
TTTTGCCATAAGTATTTTAAAATCTATCATCATTTCCTCCTCTTTCACTTGACCCTTCCTACTCCATCCCTCTCCCCCCCACTTCTTGTTCTGTACGTTGCCCCTGAGCTGTCATATAATTTGTTCCTTTATCTTCCTCATCATAGTTCTTATATTAGAATTTGGCTTCAAAGCAGCATTATCCAATAGAACTTATGCAATGATGGAAATATTCTACTTATCATTACTGTTTGAAGGCTACACGTGGCTTTAGAGCACTTAAGATAGACCAAACTTTTTTTTTTACTCAGGAAATTTAAATGGCTACTTGTGGCTTGTGACTATCATTTTAATGATGCTCTAGAATCTTAGCTTTAGATTCAACAATTTTGGGCATGGATATTCCATAGGAGATGCTGTATGCTTTTTGTTGGATCATGTCAGGAGGCACGCAGTTTTTGTCTCACTTTCAATAACGCAGTGAGTCACCAGTGGTTTCAGGTGACTTTGTGCCTTTATGCATAATGAGATTTGGGAAGCCTATCATTCCTAAAACATTTTTGGCTGGAATACATTAGTAAAGAATTCTCCTTCATTGACTTGAGTGATTGGGTTATCCTAAAATAAATTTTGTAAAGAAAAAAGCCAGATAAATCTTAATTATTGTATTGTAATTGCAAGTTTTCACAGAGTGTCCAGTTATTTCCAGTGGTGTTCAATGAAGAGACTTTCTTTTTTTTTAAAGATTCTATTTATTTGTGCATACAGAACTGGGGTACAGGCCAGAGATACAGATGGTGAGAGGATTCACCAGAGACAGAGCGGGAGCAGAATAGGCAGATCGACGAAGTACACTGCTGAGGGGAGCAGCGGGCGGGTCAGGAGAGGTCTGCCACACCATGTGGTCACCTCCGGGGCAGGCGGGAATCGAACTCATGCAGAAAAGTGGCTTTAGCTTCTTAGTGCTGTGCTTCAACCTGCTGCGCCATCATTTTTTAATATCATTATAAACATGCAGTTTATCTGTTTGGTGTGCTATAATCAGTTGTTTTTATTTTTATTTTTGATGCTTGCAGTATCCCATCTTTACCTAATAGGAGCGCTTTGTGTTGTCTCATACAGTCTTTGATAAAACCACTCATTATTAGGGAAATGAAAATCAAAATTACAGTAAGATGTCTTATGTCCGTTAGGATGGTGATGATTTAAAAAAACCCTGAAAATAACAAGTGTTAGCAAGGATGTGGAGAAATCTGAACCCTTGTGCAATATTGATAGAAATGTAAATGGTAAACTGCTATGGAAAGAGTAATGTTTACTCAAAAAACAAAAAATGATATTACCTATAATCCAGCAACCATTTCTGAGTATTTACTCAAAGGAATTAAAAGCAGGAACTCGAATCGATACCTGTATACACCCATGTTCATAGCAACATTATTTGTAATAACTAAAGATGCGAACAACCCATGTTTGGATTGGATAAATGGATAGACAAAATGTGGGTTGCACATAATTAAATATTAGGGTTAAAAAGGAAGGAAATCTTGACACATGCCACAACTTGGATGAATCATGAGAGCATTATACTAGGTGAAATAAGCTAGTCACAAAAGGACAAATACTATGTCACCTCATGTATATGAAGTACCTGAGGTAGTCAAGATCATAGAAAGAGAAAGTAGAATAGTGTTTGCCAGGATCTTTGGGGGAGAGTAGAGGTTATTGTTTAATGGTTTTAATTTTGCAATAAGAAAAGTTTTGTGCATGGATGGAGGTGACAGCACAATAATGTGAATGTACTTAATGCTGTTAATTTAAAACTGATTAAGAGGGGCCTCCCTGGTGGCACAGGGTTTAAAGTCTCAGTATTACGAAGCTATCATCAGCCACTGCTGCATGAGTTCCATCCCTGGCCAGGGAGGTGACCTACACAACACCAGCAGATCTCTCCTGTCTGGCCCACTGCTTCCCTCAGCAGTGTACTTTAGTTAGTTAATTTGCTTGTTCTGCTCCCTACTCTTCTCTGGTGAATCCTCTTAACACCTACCCTCACACCTCTGGCCTACACCCCAGTTCTTGTATGCATAAGTAAATAAAAGTATCTCTTTGAGAAAAGAGATGGTTAAGATGTTACATATTTCCTTTTTTAAGATTTATTTATTTATTCATATAGAACTGGGGTACAGGCCAGAGATGGGGAGGGTGAGAGGATTCACCAGAGACAGAGTGGGGAGCAGAACAGGCAGAT
>NW_004567108.1:35265064-35296628 GCF_000260355.1 Condylura cristata
ACGCCATGTGGTCACTTCCGGGGCAGGCGGGAATCGAACTCATGCGGAAGTGGCTTTAGTTTCTCAGTGCTGTGCTTTAACCCGCTGCGCCACCAGGGAGGGCCGATGTTACATATTTTACCATAGTTTTTTAAATTGAGGTAACATTGGTTTGTTACATTACATGTGACTCAGAGGCATAGGATCACATCTCAGATGCATGTCCTTACACTACAACCACCACAAGACATCCATAGCTCTCCACGTTAATCCCTTATACACCATCACACTATTCCCTACCCCGTCAAAGCCTCAATTCTACAGGCAGTTTTCAAGGATTTGTTACTGGTTTCATTTTATTTGATCCTTTTTTCTTTCTCTATATTTCACATGCAAGTGAAATCACCTAGTATTTGTTTTTCTCTTTCTGACTTAATTTCATTTAGCATTATCCCTTCCAGTTTTATCTGTTGTTGCAAATGGCAAGGGTTTATCTTTTCTAATAGCTGAGTAATGTTCCATTGTGTATGCACACACACACATTTCCAAATCCATTCCTCTGTCCTTGGGTACTTTGGTTGTTCCATAACTCGACAACAGAAATGGTGTTGCAATGAACACAGGAATGCATCTATCCCCACGAATTAGTGTTTTTGCCTTATCAGGTATATACCTAAGATTAGAATTGCTGCATCAAGTAGGTCTATTTTTATATTTTGAGTCACCCCTATACTGTTTTTTGTGTATACTGGACTAGTATACATTTCCCACCAACAGTGTACAAAGGTTTTTTTTTTTTTTAGTACATGCCAACACCTGTTTCTGGTTTCTGAAAAATGGACTATTCTCACAGGTGTGAGGTTATGTCTCGTTATGGTTTTGAT
This sequence comes from Condylura cristata, assembly GCF_000260355.1. Lineage (NCBI taxonomy): Eukaryota > Metazoa > Chordata > Mammalia > Eulipotyphla > Talpidae > Condylura > Condylura cristata. Next base: position 35,265,928 of record NW_004567108.1, read on the forward strand.
TTTATTGCGCTGATGGTAAGTGATGAGTATTTTTTCATGTGCCTGATGCCATTTTTTGGAGTTCAGAGTTCTTGGATTCACTCTGGGAAAGGTTTTACCAGAGGTCCCCTTTCAGTGGCATGTGGCGAGTTCCCCTGGCAAGTTTCTCAATGTGACAGAGACTCCATTATATTTAAAGAGCAGGTTTATTAGAGAAAAGGACAGGAGTATTGGACACTTGCATAGGCACAAGTGGGCAGGAAGAGCTGCCCCAAAGGGACAGGTTTGCTGAGAGAGGCCTGCATGGTTGCAGGTAGGTGACCTTAGGAGAGCTGTCTCCACTGAGGGAGGTTAGTGTAGAGAAGTCCTGGCAGGCAGGAGGCTGCTGCCCTGCAGAGGGAGAGAGTGGGTAGAAAGGAGCCCCTACATAGTCACAGGTGGGCAGAACACTGCTGCTCTGAGCCAGTGCAGCGACTGCCTTGATATAGTCCTTTCTCTTGCTGAGGACTCAGTCCTTTGTAGAGTGGCCTGTTTGCTGCTGATTTTGGAGAATTCTGTGGAATCTCACAATGGCCCAATCTCTGTATCTTTACCTCAGATCTATGCTTCCGATATTACCTATAGCAGTCTGATCAGGAGGCTCTGTGACAGAGTTAATGATCATGTTAGTTCCTTCTGCCCCCACCTCCTTGCTTCGGTCAGGTTTTAACCTTATGATGTCTCCTGCTGTTCTTTATCTCCATCATACCTGTTAGCCATCTTTAGAGAAATGTTTTTTTAGCATCTGTCCATTTTTTGTTTGGGTTATTTCCTTTTGAGTTAAATTCTCTGTAGATATTGGATATTAGTCCTTTGTTGTATATTTGATGTGCAGATATTTTCTGCCACACATTCTTTTTATTTTACTTAGTTTCTGTCCCTATTTAGAAGCCTTTTAGTTTGATGTTGTTCATTTTATATTTACTTTTGTTTCTGTACCATTGGAGGTGAGTCACAAAGATCCTGGAGCCAGTGAAGTGTTTTGCCTATTTATTCTTCTTTGAGTTTATTTTTGTATAAGGTGCACCACAGTTTCTTAAGTAATTTCCTATGTGCAAAAGTCTGATTGGAATTCATTTTAGTGAGAATGGATATGCCAAATCAACAAAAAGAATTTAAAAGTCTTCATATGCTACTTAAAACCAGGCATTGTTGCCCAAAAGTGGATGACTGGATTAAAAAGATATGGTACATCATTACACAATGGAATATTACTCAGCAGGCAAAAAAGCCTTTTGCAGCAACATGGATGGAGCTGGAAAAGATCATGCTTAGTGAAATAAGCCAGAAAGGAAAAATACCATATGGTTTCATTCATAGCAGAAGTGTAACGGACCAGGCCAGAAAATAATAATAATGAACAGCTATATACCAGAGACATTTTATGGAAGTGGAGTAGGGAATGGGATCAAAAACAGTGGGAGGAGGGAAATGCACTAGACTATGGTGATGGCACATGGGTCATTTGGTGATGGGAAGCCCCAGGGGATTACAGCTAAGATGGGAAAAATGCACAAAATGATGTAAAAATAAACTATTATGTTATTAAAAAGAACCCAGGCTTTGTTATTTTAATCATATTTACATATTGCTAAAGAAATTTGGGTGTCTCATAACCACTTCAATTACTAAGGAAAACCAAGGGATGGCTTACAAAGTGACTTTAGACTTTTGGGGGCCTGGGGTATTGATTATCTGGAATGTGGTGATAGTTTCATGGATGTCAAAATTCATCAGTAGTTTAAGTTAAATATGTGCCATTAATAATACTTATACCACAATAAAACTTACATTTATATAATTAAAAAATCCACTGGGAACATTTTCTTTCATTGTATCCTGTGACACTTTACACACACTTAAACCAACATTTCCTGTGATATTAGATCTGATAGAGTAATATCAAGCATATAGTTTAATGTCATCTTTAGGAATAGGATATGGGGGCTGAGTTTATGTTTAAGGTTGTATGGCTAAGTGGTGGTACAACTGGCAGGATACCTCTCCGGACTGATGTTTTTATTACTGCCCCACAGTGGCTTCTCATATCCCCTTGGAAATTGATTCTACCTCTTGGTTTATCTGTTCAGTAGATCTTGGAATAACATCTTTTCCTAATAATGTTGATTGAAAAAGAAATTTTCTGTGATGTTGAATGAAATGATGTTGCTTGAGGACCTGGTTTTCTTACATGTCAATTAAGGTCATAGTTGCCAAGAGTTTGACAGCATTAAGTGAAAACTGTATCTGTTGGTGTATTCATTAGTACCCTGTCAGGCTTAAAGTAAGGGAATAATCATTAATTCCTATCCTCTTCTCTCCTTCTGTATCATCTCTAATACATTAAATCCTGTAGAATTTGTTTTGGATAGCATTTTACATAACCTCCAATTCTGACTTTTAGTGTGCGATAGTTGACCAGGGGGTTCAAGGGTGACAGTCTTACTTTAATGTATAGTTCGCTATTTACTTTTTTATCTAACATTTTTATCCACTGACGAATATTTCTCTTCCCCTTATTCAGAGCTTTATTCCTACTGTTTGTTTTCCTGGGCATTTTGATTTTTCTAATAGTATGTACTACTGCTTGGTTTTTCTTTTTCTTTTCTTTTTTTTTTTTTAAGATTTATTTATTTGTACATACAGAACTGGGGTACAGGCCAGAGGCTCAGGGGCAGTGAGAGGCTTCACCAGAGACAGAGCCGGGAGCAGAACAGGCAGATCGACGAAGTACACTGCTGAGGGGAGCAGCGGGCGGGTCAGGAGAGGTCTGCCACGCCATGTGGATCTCCTCCTCCGGGGCAGGCGGGAATCGAACTCATGCGGAAGTGGATCAAGCTTCTCAGTGCTGTGCTTTAACCCGCTGCACCACCAGGGAGGGCCTGGTTTTTCTTTTATACAGCTTACTGATCATGCTTTTGTCTTACACAAACACTTCTCTAAAGCCTAACCAAGTTCTGTGGCCTGAAAACTGAATAGCAAAGTGCTTTTTTGTTTTTTAACTTGAGTGCTTTTAGGCAAGGAACAGTCTCATCTTGAACAGCATGACTTTCTTTTGCTTTTATTCAACTCATTTCATATATTCATGCTTTCTAGTTGTTCGAGTAGCCATTGCCACCCTTTTTTCAATGTCCTGGTCTTCAATGCCCTGAGTACTGCCTGCATTCTATTTTTCCATCTTTATTTCCTACTACACCCTTATAGGAAACCTTGGTCTCTTTCCTTATCCTGGCACTGTTTTTCTTCTCTATTTCCCTTACCCAAATACCTTGACAGTCAGTTCATCTCACACTTAGGATCAGTTTCTGTCATTGTGTAGGAAATTAGGATGAATGAGTTTTTCTAGCATTGGTTGCACTCATAAAATGTTTACATTTTGCTTAAAACTGCAAGATAGTATTTTTTTAAGATTTATTTGCATACAGAACTGGGGTACAGGCCAGAGGCACAGGGTCAGTGAGAGGATTCACCAGAGGCAGAGCGAGGAGCAGAACAGGCAGGTCAACGAAATATACTGCTGAGGGGAGCAGTGGGCGAGTCAGGAGAGGTCTGCCGGGCTAGGCGGGGATCGAACTCATGCGGAAGTGGCTTTAGATTCTCAGTGCTGTGCTTTAACCTGCTGCCCCACCAGGGAGGGCCCTATATATGTATTTTTTACATTATTACTCATTTTGTACATGCTTTCATCTCAGTGTAATTCCCGTGGACTTTCACCACCACTTCACCCATGTCACCATATTGCTGTCACCATAGTCCTATGAGCTCTTCCCACTCCAGTTTTGATCTTGTCCCCCTCTCGTCCTCCATAGAATGTGTCTGGTTTATAGTTGTTAGTCGATGTTCTGGTTTATTTTGTTATGAGTTTATCTTTTTGATTGCTGAGTAATATTCCATTGTGTACATATACCACATGTTCTTGATCCAGTCATCTATTTTTGTGCATTTGGGTTAATTCCACATCTTCCCTATTGTAAATAGAGCAGCAGTAAGCATAGGGTTACAGTTGTCCTTTTGAATTACTGTTTTTTGTGCCCTTTGTGTAGATAACAAAGAGTGGAATTGGCTGGATCATACAGAAGTTCCATTTTCAGCAGCTTGAGAAACTCCATACAGCTTTCCATAGTGGTTGCACCAGTTTACATTCCCATCAGCCGTGTAGGAGAGTTCCTTTTTCTGGTTTTTCTAATATGTGCCATTCTCACTGGTGTGAGGTGGTATCTCATTGTGGTTTTGATTTGCATTTCCCTTATTACAAGTGATGCTGAACATTTTTTCATATGCCTGTTAGTCATCTGCATTTCCTCTTTGGAGAAGAATCTTTGTAGCTCTTCTGCCCATTTTTTTGATTGGGTTGTTCACTTTATATTTGTTGAGTTTCGTCAGCTCTTTGTGTATCTGTGATCAGTCCTTTATCATTTGTATTATGTGTGGAAATTTTCTCCCAGTCAGTAGAGTGTCTGTTTTATATAATGCCTCTTTTGTTGTACAGAAGCTCTTCAACTTGATTTAGTCCCAGCTGTTTATCCTTTCTTTCACTGTCTTTGCTTTGGCTGATGTATCTTTAAAGATGTTACTGAGGTGTATGTCATGTAGTGTTTTACCAATATTTTCTTCTATATACTTTATGGTTTTAGGTCTTACATCCTGTCCTTTAATCCATTTGGAGTTGAGTTTTGTGTATGGTGCAATTAGCTTCATTTTTTCCCCTATAGCAGCCCAGTTTTCCCAGCACCATTTGTGGAACAAACTTTCCTTGTTCCATTGCAAATTCTTTGCTCCTTTGTCAAAGATCATCTGTCCATAAACCTGTGGGTTTGTATCAGGGTCTTCTATTCCAGTCAATTGGTCTGTATGTCTGTTCTTGTTCCAGTACCATGCAGTTTTAATTATCATGGATTTACAGTATAATTTGAAGTCTGGGAGTGTGATATCTCCATTCCTTATTCAGAAGAGCCTTGGCTATGTGAGGTTTTTTTGTGGCTCCATATGATTTTATCAGTGTTTTTTCCTATTTCTTTGAAGGATGTCATTGAAATTTTTATAGGAATACCTTTTGGTAGGATGGCTATTTTAATGATGTTAATTCCTCTACTACATGAGCAAGGGATATCTTTCCATTCTTTGTGTCTTCTATTTCTTTTAGCAATGTTTTATAATTTTCTTTGTAGAGGTCCTTCACTTCTTTTGTTAGGTTTATTCCCAAATATTTGATCTTTTTTGTTTCAATTATAAAAGGAATGGTTTTGGTCTTTTCTTCAGAGTGATAGTGTATAGGAAGGCTGTTGATTTCAGTGTGTTTTGTATCCTGCTTTGCTAAACTGGTTTATTATTATTTTTGCATTGATTTTTTAAAATTTGGTGTATTTTTTTATTTTTTATTTTATAACAGTTTATTTTTACATCATTTTGTACATTTTTTTTCCATCTCAATTGTAATCCCCGTGGTTTATTATTTTTATAAGTTTTTCTGTGGAGTTTTTGGGATTCTCTATGTCTATTGTCATGTCATCTGCAAACAGTGATAGTTTTTCTCTCCCTTTTTGGATATCCTGTAAGCCTTTTTCTTGTCTTATTGCTCTGGCTAGGACTTCCAGTATTATATTGAAAATCACTGGTGAGAGTGGACCTCTTATTTTGTTCCTGACCTTACGGGAAAGGGTTTCAGCTTTTCACCATTGAGAATGACATTTTCACCATTGAGAAAACATTGGTGAAACACTACATGACGTACACCTCAATAACATCTTAAATAGATACATCACCTAAAGCAAACCATTGGGTTTGTCATATATGGCCTTTATTAAGTTAAGATATGTTCCTTCTGTCCCAAGAATTTCAAGTACCTTTATTATGAATGGATGATGGACTTTGTCAGATCCTTTTTCTGAATCTATTGATATGATCATGTTGTTATTTTTCTTTTTATTGAGTGTTGGATTACATTAACTCAAATGTTGAGCCATTCTTGTGCCGCTGGGATTAATCCCACTTGGTCATGGTGGATTAACTTTTTTTGCATTGTTGTATTCTATTAGCTAGGATTTTGTTTAGGATTTTTGCAGCAGTGTTCATTACAGTGATTGGCCTGTAGTTTATTTATTTATAAATAAAGATTTATTTATGCTTACAGAACTGGGGTACAGGCCATAGGTGTGGTGGGTGAGAGGATTCACCAGAGATAGAGTGGGGAGCAGAACAGGCAGATTGACAAAGTACACTGCTGAGGGGAGCAGCGGGTGGGTCAGCTCCCTGGCGGGGGATTGAACTCATGCTGCAGTGGCTTTAACCAGTTGTGCTACCAGGGCGAGCCTGACCATTTTTTTGTGTGTTGTCCTTGTTTGGTTTTGGTATCAGTGTAATGTTGGCTTCATAAAACATGGTTGGTAGTATTCCTTCTTTCTCAATTTTTGAAAGAGTTTGTGTCCTGCCGTTTTAATAAAGATTTACTGGAAGAATAGTGACATTAAATACTCTCATTAAAATGACAACAGGCCAGAAGAGCAGGCTTGGAAAATAGGCCGGAACCAAAAGGGCTCCAGAACATAGGTAGTTATAACAATTGACCAGCTAGTTGCTGTCACTTCCATACTGCCATCCTCACTTCATTCCTCCATAAATCAATCCTACCTTTACCTTTGACTTTGAGTCATTCTTCCAAACTCCAGCGTTCTAATCAGCCTCACCTTTTAGAGAGTGGAGACAGAAAAATCTGTCTCCTTCGGTTCTCAGAGCAAAGAATCTCATAAGATTATCCTCAAAATAGATCCTCACAAATAAGAAAATTTGATGCTGGACACTTGTTCCTATCCCCAAGAAGAAAAAAAAATCCAACAAAAATAACCAGTAGTAATGATTGAAGAAGCTAGGTAAACATTGCTTTGGGAAATTTGGAGAGTGCATGGCAAAGATGTGGATTATGGTAAAGATTCTGGGACAGACAGGTCAGGTAGGAGAGATTCAATGGTGAAGACAATGAGAACTGAGTGTAGACATGTAGAAAGTTAGACATTTTCCTTGGGTTCCACATCCTGTCATTTTACTTACGGCAGATTCTAGTCACTAACATGTTTTGGTAGCTCATTTACATAATATCATCAAATATTTAAGAGTTAAAACATACAAAGTTTTAGGGCTCTCCCTGGTGGCGCAGCTGGTTAAAGCACCACATTATGAAGCTCTGAAGCCACTGCAGCATGAGTTGGATCCCTGGTCACAGAGCTGAACCACATAGCATGGGTCAGCACTTCTGATGCACCCGCTGCTCCCCTCAGCAGTGTACTTTGTCAGTCTGTCTGTTCTGCTCCCCACTCTGTGTCTGGTGAATCCTCTCACCTCCCCCTGCATGTGTGGTCTGTACCACAGTTCTGTTAGCGTAAATAAATAAATCTTAAAAAAAAAAGTCTTTTCTTTAACCCTGTCCCCACATGCCAAAATTGTTCTTGATAGGTATTTATTAGTTTCCTGCTATGCCAAGGGTTTAAAATATACCTTACAAACAAATGTGGTTACTTGGTTTTTGTATACAAATGACATCCTGAACATTATGGACAGTGCTTTTTAAATATTTATGTATTGGTATGTTTCTACATCAGTACATAAAAAGCTTTCTTACTCTTTTGTACATAGTGTTTCCTTGTATGGCTGTAACATAAGTGATTTAAATTCTCTCTGTTAGTGGATATTTAGATTGTTCTTGATCTTTTCTTGTTACAAATGAACATTTAGTATATAATTGTATTTATCATTTTATATGTTTGTGGCCTTTGATAAATTGTTGAAAGTCAGAATTTCACATTTTTAATTTTGTAGCTAATGCCAAATTGTCCTCCAAAGAGGTTTGAGTTCCAAGAATTTACACGAATTCTTGTTCCTGCTATTAATGAGTTTAAGGATTCAATCTTGAAGCTTATGAGTAGAAAAGGCTGAAGAAGAATTACAATTTTTTAAACCTTATTTCTACTCTTAGTCTCTGAGGGAGACATCAGAAGCAAGAAGCTATATGCTGTTGGGCAGTAAACTTGATAAGGTAACACTGAGAGAAGTAGTTTGTATTGGAGCTACAAAAGGTCATCTCCCCTGAATCCTCAAGTGCCAGACTCTTAGTCACCTTGTAAATGGTTTATGTGATGTTTATAGGATGAGTTTTCAGGCTGCTTTCCTTACTCTACTAAATTCTTTGCAATCTAAATATTAATTTAAGAAAAAAAATTAACATTAATATGCAGTTTCTCTGCTTTAATTCTTTGTTCTTTTTAATGAGGAAATTTCTTGTTACTATGTTTACACCTCCCTAAAGGTATAGAGACTTCAGATTTGGAACTTGTTATTTCTTTTTCTAGATATTAAATGTCTTGAGAACATGGTCTTAGGGCTGTTAACTTACGGCTATAGGATTTCCATGGACTTAAGTGCAGACTAGCATTATGATTCTGTTCTCATTATTATCTGTGCAAATTTAGCTTGGCCTTATAGAAAAGAAAAAATACTACATCAAACTAGACTTTCCTTATTGGTAGTATCAGGAAACAATCCAAGCTATCTAGGAAAAAAGGAAATTTATGGATTCACATAATTCCAAAGTCCAGGTTGTCATCAGATATTCTTGACTGGAACTCATGCATTGTTTGCAAAACCTAGTTCATCTGTTTCTCTTAGCTCCAACATTGCTGTGGGGGTTACATTCTTAGGTATATTCTTCCTTGTGTTCTAGGATGGCAGAAGCAGCTCCTGTCTGTATCTTCCCAGGTTTCAGTATAGTGGAAAAGAGAGCAGCTCTCCTAGGACTTGTAACAAAAATTTCATTGAGTCTCATTGCCTCATCTTGTACAAGTGACTGTGCTCAGGGAAATGGATTCACTCATTGTGTAGGCTCAGGCTAATAGATGTAGGTCTAAAGCTTTATGCAGACATATGTACTGAGACTAGGCAGGGACTGAGTGCATTCTACAGAAGCAACTTGGCATATAGTTATTAAAGGGAGAAGAAATAGATATATGGAAGGCAAATGTTTGTATGTTTGTCATTTCTTCTATTAGACACTGGGCTAGATATTTCACAAAGGCAGTTGCATTTAATTTCATTCTCACAGTGCCACTATTAGGTAATTATTTCTATCTTTACAGTTAAGGAGATAATCTCAGAGGCAGAATCATTGCCCAGTTATCATATCTCAGGTGTTTTGTATGGGAATTTCATGTCATTGGTACTTTCTGGATTCCAGTATTCTAACCAAAGTCATTCTGAATCCAACCAAGTACAATCCCTTTGCCACCATTGTCTCTCTAGTGTTCAAAAAATAATCTGAATGATAACATCACCATTGAAGAACAATTTCAGTCTAAGTAATTATTTTGAAAATTAAAGCACTCATCTGGATACACTTGTATAAGTGATGAATTATATTATTCTTTGTTTGGCTGGTTTCATTCATCCCAGTAAATATTTTTTGAGTGCCTATCATGAAGCACTTACTGATCTAGGAGCTGAGAATAAAGCAATGAACAAGAATATTGTCTCAAGGAACTTATATTCTGGTGTAAATAAAGCACAGAGGTATATAAAATCAAGTGATCACAGGGCGTCTCTTTTAGTTTAGAGTATTGCAGGGGCTTCAGCCCTCACAGGCATTTGCTCAGGCAGTCAGAGCCATGAAATTTCATTCATAGTTTACCCAATATTGACCCTGACAGAATTGCTTATTGAGGCTCAACTCAGAAGCAAGGTAAAGAACTAAATGAGATAACCATATGAAATCAGTCAACTCTAAGGAAAGTCAAATGAATTAAATACTCTTTAATATTAAAATGCCTTCATCCTCATTTTTCTGGGTTGCTTTTAGAAAAACCTAGTCTCTTTTCCAAGTCACTACTTTCTCTTGTACACACAGAATTGGATAGTGTTTCTGCTAACGATTCTCAAAAGACAGTCTTTAAATATATGGGGATCCTTTTTAGGAGGTATGGAGGTTAAAACAATGTTCATAGTAAGACTAAGATGTGATTTATCTCTCCTGCTCTGATGGTACAAACTGTGATGGATAACACTCTTCCTGTTTTAGAGTGAATTACTGCAGTGACAACGAACTATTCAGTCATTGCATTCCTACTCAAAGTTCAGATTATTTTTCATTTAAGAACATTTTTTTATGAATATTTAAGAACATTTCTGGTAAATAGAATTAATTTTATTACATACCACTTTAAATAACTGCCTTTTATAATATTCTGGGTAATGTAATGGGAAGAATATATAAGACATTTTGCTTGTGTATCAAAGTACAAGGAAAATCCCTAGTGTGACTTAGTTGTGACCTGACCTATCTGCTTTATTCTTGGAATACTGATTTACTTGAGGGAACAATTGACAAACTGACTATTCAGAGTTGGATTTTTAGCAGAAATTTTTTCAAAAATAGAATCATCTTTTAAGGAACGCTTGATGAAAGCAACTCAAAAGTGTTTTGTCAATGACAAAAATTCTACCCCTTTTAGAAATTTGTAAAACTTAGTAAGCAATGGTGAGTTTGACAGTGTTGCATTATTTAAAATTCTTTTCTAATGAGTCTGGGTGACTAATTGATGATTATTATTTTTAGATATTATAATGAAATGCGTGGGGCTGCTTTTCTCTACCACTGGTCAAAATATATGTCTCAGTTCCCAGTTTTTTTCCTGCATGGTGAATCTAACCAAAGTGTTCCCACAGATTATCAGGGAACGCTTCAGTTAGGTTATAGAATTTATAGATTCTTCTTTGGTATCAAAGTCTAATTCATATAACTGAAATTTTGGGATACAAATCATTGGGGCTTTTTATTAAAATGAAATGTGATTTCAGAATTAGCCTTAACTCAACGCCATTTTTTTTGGGGGGGGGGAAGGTTTATTTATTTATGCATACAGAACTCGGGTACAGGTCAGAGGTGCGGGGGTGGTAAGAGGGTTCACCAGAGACAGAGTGGGGAGCAGAACAGGCAGATCAATGAAATATATTGCTGAGGGAGGCGAGCCAGGAGAGGTCTGCCGTGCCATATGGGTCACCTCCGGAGCGGGGATCAAATTCATGCTGAAATGGCTGTGGCTAGCTCTGTTTTAACCCTGTGGGTTATGACCATCAGGGAGGCCATCAGTTCACCTTTTTAGGCCCCTTCTCCAAGCCATTGGTGCCAGTAGTGGGCCCCTTAAAGTTGGAGACTTACAGAACTCCTTGATAAGTGGCAGGAGAGTGGGAAATCATAGCTGAAGGACACATGTTCTTGGTTTAAACCTTGAATGCTCTTTCTCCTGGTTGTGGCTAGCTTCTATAACAGATACAAGTTATGTGTGAATGACATGGCCTAAGTTCCAAATAAAATGTTTGGGATTTCACCCCACCCCCACCCAAAATTGGGAACTGCTTCTACTTTTTAAGCAAGTCTGCAACTTAAATCTGGATAAATATTTATGTATGCATAAATATTAGGCTATTATGATGACAGATTAAAATTAAAGATATTCTCACAGTAGTAAAATAGGATCCTTTTACTCTTTATGAGACTAATAATGGAATTTTGACCTGTGGGTTATAGAATTTAGCCTCATAGGCAGGACTCAAAATCACCAATGGAGAAAGTGCCTGAATGCTCAGATTTTACAAAGTGGCATCATATTTCTCAGGGCTGCTGGCATTCAAAGAAAAAAAAACAAACATTCCACAAAATTGTCTATTTTCTAGTTAAACTGATGTCCTAAACTGTATCTGAAAAGCTAAGTTGTAATTTTGAGGACACCATGGATGAAAGAGAAAAAAATTACTACCACTAGTAACAGATGTGAAATTACATTAGATAAATATAATCATTAGTTTCAGTCTCACCCTGGTTAATTTGTTTGTGGAAATGTGCAACCCATTATTCATTAGATAATTTTTCACACATTGATTAGAAAGCCATGTCGAATTGTGACCCTGCACATTTGGGCTTACCTATCTTGCAATGAAGTATACCACTTGCAATAGTGGAAATGGGGGACAAAATGTTTATCTCAAGCTGATTTTGTGCCAATAAATAAAGTAAATCAATAGCCAGTGAAGTGTGAACAACATTTCTCTGCTGTATAATACGGTTTTGGGGGCAATTTGACATGCTACAAGGGGAAACAAGGGTCTCAAACAGAAAGGTAATAAAAGCAAATCATGCTGGTAACTGTTATTGAAGGCCTGTATTTTTCTATACTTGGGCAACTTTAAGATGTGAAAAATAATGCACATAAAATTATAAAAATGTTGAGGAAACTCTCTCCTTTATTTATAAACATTCTTTCTTATAGCTGAACTTGATTTTATTCGTCATGCAGTCTCTACCTGTGACAAATCTTTTTCTGTTTTCTCTTTGACCTAATTTAGCACACAAATTCAAATAACTAATGTATTTATAGCAAATAAAATACAAAGGCTTTAAATTTCAAGTGGACTTTACTGGTAATCAGTAAGATCTCATCTGAATTATACTTTTCAATACCCAGTTAACTACTTAAAAAAAAAAAAAAAACCTCAAATGCTTTTTCCTGCTTGAGAAAAGCTTCTCATCCTGTGCTTTTCCTACCATTCCAAGCTCCCCAACAGGAAAATTAATCTTTTCTAATACTCTAAAGAATAATGGTATGTTGCATTTAGTGTATCTTCTTAACAGTTTAAACTTCAGATATTGTTTTTAAAATGAAGGTGAAAGTATCACATAATGTAGGTTATACTTAAATAACTAATGGTTATTTTAAAATAATGGTAAATAAAAATACAGTTTTTGCCTTTAGGTTAGACAGTGAAAAGCTATTCTATACTACCATAGAAAGGAAAATACTAGGTTGTTTTCTGGCTCTCTTGGTCTTAAAATATTAGTCAGGAAAGCCTACAGATCACAGGAGAAATAGTTGCTGCTGTCCCGGCAGTCTTTTACTGCTCTGAATGATGTTTCCTTGACAAAATCTGTGTACCATTGTTGGAATTTTAAAAAATCATGGGCCACAAACATTTTAATAATGTTTCCTGACGTGTAGAGTATTTATTTATAGTGAGTAGCTTTTACTCATTTGAAAAGTTCTGCAAATATGTGTGTATGGCTTATTTTGCGATTACTGCCTCTCATTTGATTTTTAAATTTAAACAGGGATTTAGTCTGTCAGAGATTAACTTAAAAAATATTGGTTTAAGCATATTTATAATATAACTAAAGGAAAGGTTCATGTTCTAACTTCCCACTCAGATGCCAAACAGCAGAAATAAAATACTTGCGAGATCTTATATAATGAAGTCTAGGGTGAGATAGAATGGGTGTTAGATTGTCAGATATACATTCTCAGCCTTGTTATTGGTTAAATTAGGTACATTTTCTGGTTTTAGTAGATAGGTGAGCTCTAAGTCTTTCAAGTTTTAATAAGTGTATGCATAAAATATTTTTATACAATAGCATCACATTATACATGGATGTATAAATCTTATGACTCAAAGGATAGTCTACTTTAATACCTGCTTTGTTTACATTTAATATATTGTAAACATTTTTCTATTATGTCTTGCATATGATTTACAATGGAGATAGTTTATAATGATTATTATATCCATGGTATGTATGTATTATAATTTATTTAACCATCTACTGGACACAATCAAAACTATCATCCTATCTTTCTTATCATGCTGTCATAGTTTAATTGGTTTTTTTATGCTCTTGTTCTCAGTCTATAATTTCTAGCCAGATCTTTTTTCTTTCTTTTCATGATTTATATTTATTTATGCATACAAGAACTGGGGTGTAGGTCAGAGGTGCAAGGAATCACCAGAGACAGTTGAGAGCAGAACAGCAAATCTACTGAAACATACTGTTGAGGGGAGCAGGGAGCGAGATAGGAGAGATCTGCTCTGCCATGTGGGTTAGCTTCCTGGCCAGGATTTAAATCAGTTCATTGGGTCACTGAGACTTAATTCTTATGCCCACATCTTTTGCTTTTAACGGCTAATATAACAAGGCCCTGCTCAAAACTCTACAGCTATACTAGAGTAAAATCCAAATCATCATGTGGCTGATAGTGCACTGTGGACTTTGGCACCAGCCTATCTCTGGAGCCTTATTTCAACCACTGTACCTCACTTGTTCCACTTAACTCACTGTTCTCTTAGCTGGTCTTGTAGTTCTCTAAGGCCCACTTCAGGGCCTTTGCTCTTGGTATTACCTCCGTCTGAAAGTCTTCTTTCTGATACTTTCATGATTAGTTCTTTTACTTCCTTTTGGTTTCTCTCTGCTTAAAGGACACCTCCTTGGTTCTTTCCTGAGTATCCTGTCTAAGCATTCTTCTACCATTTTTTTCCTCCTGTTTTTTCCTTCATCATACTCTTTACTGACTGACATTATGCATTTCTTTTCTAAATGTCTCTAACCCTCCAGGTAAAGCAGCAGTTTGTTCATTATGAAAACTTCAACACTAAGAACTATATTTAATTTATAGAAGGCACTTGAAACCATTTGTTGAATGACTTGAGGGCTTCTTCAATATTTTTTCTGTTATAAGTATGATAGGATGAGAAAAGTTACTTTTTTATCAATTGCCTTTATTTGGAAAGGCATCTTGATTAGCCTTTTCAGATGGAATGTGTGGCCCTGAGGAAATAGATTGAAAGAAAATGGCAAAGTCATAGCTAAAGTACACTGGGTGGTGGGGAGGGTAAGAACAATAATTTGGGAGAGGAGAATGTAGAGGATAGGTAGATGTGTGGAGAGAGAGAAGGTTGAAGCTATGGATTAGAAGGCTGAAGCACTAATAGGCAGAAATGACTAATGAAATTAAAAACAAGAACAAAATGGGTCTGGCCAATATTGAAGGGGGAATGACAGACCTTAGAGAAAAAAATTAAAAGCATACATCACCAAGATGAACTCAAAGGAAATATTAGAGGGGCTACTATAAAGAACAAATCTCTTTTAGAAGTAACAGACACTGAAATTAATCAAATTGGTAGAGTAAAAGGTATGGGTCATTAGAATAAGCTTGAGATTAAACTGTTTAGTGAGTCACAAATATAGATCGTTACATATAAACCTTAGAATAAGCCTTCAAACAAAACTTAATCACAGATTATAGAGTTGAAATTCAAACAAAAGGGAGGTAACAACAACAAAAAGACGAGTTAAATGACACGTTTTAACAATCACTTGAATTCACTAATTAAAAGGTATAATGTGGTTGACTGACTGGATTAAGACTAAAGTTAGAACCTCCTGTTGTCTGGAGGAAACTTTTTTTTAAAATTTAAATTTATTTATATTTTACATCATTCTTCATTTTGTGCATTTTTTTAAATCTCGGTTATAGTCCCTATGGACTTTCTACCACCAATTCACCCATGTGCCATCACCATAGTCTCATGCATTCTTCCCACTCTAGTTTTGATCTCATTCCCCTTTCCCTCCTGTGAAATGTCTCTGGTTTATAGTAGTTCGTTGTTTTCATTTTTACTTTATTGCAATTGCTTTTTAAAGTGATATACAGATTTAATGTTGTTCCAATAAAAATCTCAATGACATTTTTTAAACACAGAACAAGTATTGATGAGGTATTATGGAACCACAAAAAAACCTTGAATGGGCAGGGGCCCTCTGGTGGCGCAGTGGTTTGTTAAAGCACAGCACTAAGAAGCTCAAGCCACTTCAGCATGAGTTCGATCCCTACCCTTGAGGTGATCCACATGGCACAGCAGACCTTTCCTAACCCACCTGCTGCTCCTCTCAGCAGTGTGCTCCCCACTCTCTCTGGTGAATCCTCACCACCCCTGCACCTCTGGCCTGTAACCCAGTTCCGTATGTATAAATAAATATTAAAAAAAGAGGGGCAAAGGAGCTTAAGAGATGCTTCTCCAAAGAGGAATCTCATTTTATTGCTAAGGATAAGCATAGGCTTAATGTTAAAGGCTGAATGACAATTCTATAAGCAAATGATGATCAAAAAGTGTCCTGGGCCAACCATATTTATTTCAAATACAATAGATTTCCAGTTAAAAAAGGTAGAAAGTGAGATGAGCATTTTACTATGATTAAAGACCTACTATTACAAGAAGATCTAACACTTGTATTTCACCAGATGATGGAGCATCAAGAGACATAATTAATCATAATGGTGCATATATATATATATAGGTTTGAGTTCTGAGTTCTAGGGAATCATCAAGTCTGAAGGTGGTTTTGGGGTCTGCTGAAACAGCAGAGGAGGGAAATGGAATAATAATAATGGTTAATTTAACTTAAGGAAAGAAAAGGAACAAAAACAGGAAACAGGTAAGAAAATAAGAATTAAGAGCTAATAATTTGTTAATTAGCAATCAACAACCAACCAGTTGTTAACAAGTCAATAGACAAAAGCAGTCAAATCAACTAGTCTAGGAGAAATGTGAACTTTTAAGTTAACTACAACTAATATGTTGTTAAACAGTCAAGTCATTTGAGGGGAAATGAAATAATAAATTTTATTAATCTGAAGTGAGGTAAAATTAAGGTTCAAATAATAAAGTGTAAATTGAGCTGGGAGACTTAGATCCAGATATCATGACTATACTAATATCATAATTACACTAATGTTAATCTGATAAGTGATTCTAAAATGAATAACTTAAGAATCTTGAATAAAAAAATTGAAATATTTATGCTACTACATGTCATTGTAATAGAATTGAATTGACAAAGTTGAATAATTTTGCTATGAACATTCTTACAAAATACCTGAATACATGTTTCCAATTTTTTAGTTATATACCTAGGAGTAATAAAATGAGTTGGGAAGTGTTCTTCAATTAAAATATTTTTTGAGAAGTTTAAGAATTGCTACTATTTTTATTAACTATAACAACTATAATTAGTTTCTCTTTGATATCCTCATTTAATTTCCTATGGATATATACCTAGAAGTGGGATTGCTGGACCATATCTTTATTACATTTAGTTTTTTTAGGGAACCTCCATAATAATTTCCATAGAGGCTGAAAAATTTTATATTCTAAATCATCTTAATGTTCGGTGTAGTTTAGTAGAGAAGCCATCTGTGTCGAGCCTTTGTTTTTGTGTGTAGTTTTTTGATTACTAATTCAGTCTTTTTACTTGTTATAGAGCTATTCAGATTGTCTACTTATTTTTGAATTAGTTTTGGACATTTGTGATTTTTGAAAAATTTGTTCATCTCAGCTATCCAATTAGGTGTTTGTACACTTGTTAATAGTATATCACTGTAATTCTTTTTACTTGTGTAGGATTGGTAAAAAGTTCCTTCTTTCATTTCTGGTTCTTTTGGTTTTGTTGATTTGTTTTTCTATTCTTTGTCTCACTGATTACCATCCTGGTCTTTTTTATTTCTTTGGTTTGGTTTAGCTTTAGTTGTTTTAGGTTAATGTTTTATGGTTGGAGTTTGGTTATTGAATTGAGATCTTTTTCTTTAATAAAGGCTTTTTACAACTATAAATCTCCCTATGAGCTTTGTTGTTGGTACATTGGATCACTATTTTCATTTATCTCAAAATATTTTGATTTACCCTTGATTATAAAGATTTTCCTCTGCTTTTGATTTCTGATTTCATTCTATTGTTCTCAGGTACCATACATTGTATTATTTCTAACTTTTAAAATATATTGTAATTTGTTTCATATTCATGTGGTCTATGCTGAAAAATGCTTCATACACACTTGAGAAGAATGTATTTTTTTCCTGGGTTTTTGGGTGAGATGTCCTCTAGATATATCAATAGTTTAGTCTGATTTGTTTCCAGCGTTGCTTAAGTGTTCTCAAGTGTGTTTCCTTGCTGATTTTCTGTCTAGTTGTTCTCTTTTTGAAACATGCAATTCATCTATGATTATTGAGTTGTTTCTTTTCCCTTCATTTGTCAGTTTTTGCTTCATTTATTTTGGTGCTTTAACATTAGAGACCTATATGTTTGAAATTACCTTTTCTGTGTGAATTATCATTTTATCATGATAACATTTCTTTTACCTTATAATTATTTTTTTGTTTTAAAATACTTTTTTGTTATTAGTATCACAACTCCAGTTTTCAAGTAATTTTTATTTACATGTATATTTTTAAATCTTTATTTTCAATTCATTAGTAGTTTGAATCTGAAGTTTCTTCTGTGCTCATGTTTTTTCTTCAGTTTGACAATCTTGGTCTTTTGACTGGGTTAGTTATTGACTATGTTATTGACATAGCTGGGTTTATATCTGCCATTTTACTTTTTGTTTTCTACATATCATGTATTTTTGCTTCTGTTCCTCCTTTACCATCCTTTTGCACTTTGTTTTTTTTTTTATTTAAAAAAAAAAAGCTCATTTATTTATGCATGCATTTATTTATGCCCAGGAACTGGGCATAGGTGAGAGGTACAGGGATTGAGAGGATTCACCAGAGACAGCAGAAAATTGAACAGGCAGGTCAATTGAAATACACTGCTGAGGGGAGCAGCAGACAGTGAGACAGATGAGGTCTGCCATGCCATATGGGTCACCTCCCTGGCTGGGAATCAAACTCACTGTTTAGCCACTGCAGCTAGCTTCTTTATGCTGTGCTTCAACTAGTTACACAACCAGGGGATGACCCAAGACTTTAACTATTTTTTTGATCTTTAAAAAAAAGTTAATATAATAGTTTATTTTTACATCATTTTGTGGCTTTTTCCATCTCAGTTGTAATCCCCATTGGCTTCCCCCATAGTCCATTGCATTTCCCTCCCCCCACTGTGTTTTTTTTTTTTTTAAAGATTTATTTATTTATTCATACAGAACTGGGGTACAGGCCAGAGGCTCAGGGGCGGTGAGAGGCTTCACCAGAGACAGAGTGGGGAGCAGAACAGGCAGATCTACGAAGTACACTGCTGAGGGAAGCAGCGGGCGGGCCAGGAGAGGTCTGGCTCGCCAAGTGGTCTCCTCCGGGGCAGGCGGCAGGCGGGAATCGAACTCATGTGGAAGTGGCTTCAGATTCTCAGTGCTGTGCTTTAACCCGCTGCGCCACCAGGGAGGGCCCCCCCACTGTTTTTGATCCCATTCCCGACTCTACGTCCATAAAATGTCCCTGGTATATAGCTGTTCATGTTCATTATTATTACTATTTTCTCTCCTGGTCCATTATACTCATGCTATGAGTGAAACCATCTGGTATTTTCCCTTTTCTTTCTGGTTTATTTCACTAAGCATGATCGTTTCCAGCTCCATCCATGTTGCTGCAAAAGGCATGTGTTTCTTTTTTTGATTTGCTGAGTAATATTCCATTGTGTATATGTACCATGTCTTTTTAATCCAGTCATCCATTTTTGGGCTTTCCATGTCTTTCCAATTATAAATAAAGCAGCAATAAACATGGTGCAGGTATCTTTTTGAAACAGTGTTTTTTGTGTCTTTTGGGTAGATACCTAGGAGTTGGATCACTGAGTCATATGGAAGCTCCATTTTTAGCAGTTTGAGGAATCTCCAAACAGTTTTCCATAGTGGCTGTACTAGTTTGCATTCCCACCAGCATGTACTTTGATTTTTTTTTTTTTAAGATTTATTTATTCATACAGAACTGGGGTACAGGCCAGAGGTGCAGAGAGTGAGAGGCTTCACCAGAGACAGAGTGGGGAGCAGAACAGGCAGATCAACGAAGTACACTGCTGAGGGGAGCAGCGGGCGGGTCAGGAGAAGTCTGCCGTGCCATGTGGATCTCCTCCGGAGCAGGTGGGGATAGAACTCATGCTGAAGTGACTTAAGCTTCTTAGTGCTGTGCTTTAACCCACTGCGCCACCAGGGAGGGCTTCACTTTGATATTTTTTAAGGTAATGGTTAAATTTTTTTTTTTGTTCTCTAAAAATAAGATTTTATTTACAATTATATTCAGAAATAACAAAGCAACATTTTCAATCCTGTTTATGCCCGTTTCTTTCTTGCTTTTTGTTCATACACTGCTTTTGGGTTACAATTTCTTTGATGATTTTTTTTCACTGTATGTCCTTGTGTGTCTCTCAACCCCTCCCTCCCCCCAGTGTCTGCTCTTGGATTTAGCATATAAATCTTAGAATAAGTTCAGATTTATACCAGTTAACTTCAGTGATATATTAATCCTATATCAACTATTTGCCTTCTCCTATTTTTGTAGTATTAACATAGCAATGTCACAAACATAACAATACATTGTTTTAGTTTTATTTCCATAGTCTACTATAGCTCTTTGCTCCTACCTCTCTCCTTTTGGCTGTCATTTGCAAATATACTATACTCTCTAGAGTTTAGGCCAAATACATGTTATTTTATACAATCAATCACTTTTTAAATGAATTAAGAAAATAATGGAGAAAAATGCTTTTATACTTATTTTATAACTACCTTTACTCTATGTGGTACTTGTATTTGAATTACCACCAAGGCTCACTTTCAGTATGAAGAACTTTATTATTTCTTGTAAGACAAAATTGCTAGCAACAGATTTGTTTTATAAAAATCTGAATTTTTTTATCATACCTTCATTATTGAATAATAGCTTTGCTGGGTAAAGGATTCTTGTTTGATAACTTTGGGAGAAACCTTTGAATATATTATACCACTGCCTTATGATTTCCATTGTTTCTGCTTTTTAGTCAACTGATAACCTTATTAGAGTTCTGTAGTAAATGAGAAAATATTTTTCTGCTTCTCTTTAGATTTTAGCATGGTATAGACATACTTGTGAATGTTTGTATTTATCCTGTTTGGAGTTCATTGTGCTTCTTAGGTGTGTAGGTTCATATTTTTAATGAATATGAGAAGTTTTAAGTCACTATTTCCTATAATTTTTTTCCTTCTCTCCTGCTATTCCCATGAATGAACTTAATCATATCTCATATTTCTGAAACTTTGTTAATTTTTCTTCATTTTCTTTCCCCTACCCTGGTCTTTGGTTTGCATCATCACTCTTGATTTATCTTCAAAATCACTCATTCTGGTTTTTTAAAATTTTTTTTGCCATTTTAAATCTACTACTGAATGTTTGTAATGAAAATTTTTGAAAGTATCAGTTATAATTTTCAGCCTCAGAATTTTCATTTTACTTTCATCGTTTCTACTTCTATTATATTTCTATTTGATGAGCCGTGGTGATCATACTATTTTTTTACTTCTTCAATTATGCTTTCTTTTAGTTCTGTGAACACACTAGATGTTGGATTTAACATAAGAAGACTAATGTGTGCTCTCACCAGCAGTTTCAGTTGTCCACTTTCATTTTATGCGTCATACTTGCCTATTTCTTTGCAATCCTTAGGATTTTTTTTTTAAGTGAACTTTTTAGGTAGTATATTATAGTACTCTGGGAACTGGACCCTTGGAACTTGGACCCAAATCCCCCCCTGTAACTTATTTGTTTCTTCATTGACTATGTGAATCATCAATATTTTAGTGACCTCTACCTGTTTTTTTACCTCCCTACATTTTTAAGGCTTCTATGATGTTCATTGGGTGGTTCAGTCTGGGTATACTGACAGCGACATTAGAATGAATGTGGTATTGGGTTACCTCTTTGTCTTTCTCTGATCATATCCTGCTATTAAACTTTATTAACTGCTGACTGATTTCTATTTACAGCAATACTCTGGGGTCATAAATTGCTCTATAAACATAATGAATAAATTGTGGCTTCTTTGAAGTTACAATTTCTAAGATCAGTGTGTGTTTGTTCTAATACCAGGTGGGTTCCTTTTACAAACTAACCCATTGAAAATTTGGAACTACCCTAAATCCTTTAGTCCCCTCCCAATTGCATTTCACCACAACCTCTGCGATACTGGAGGATACCATAAGTTTTTGCCTCTCAAAACTCTATAATAAAATGTGTTTAAGTTTATGTAGGAAGAAATTAGACTTGCTTCTCTATCTTAAGCAAACTTTCTGAGTCAGGACTCTCGATCTCTGAGGATGAGGATAATGGAAAGCTTCTCTAAGTGACACTCCTGATCTAGGAGCCAAGTGTTCAGTGGAGGGGTACAAGCAGCTTAAGGTACCCTCCACTGAGCACTCGAAACCATCATCTCATGAGCTGGGGCTAGGGCAGTCAGGCATGAGTCACTGGTACCAGTTATGAGCAGTTATGAGCAGTCTATTCACCCAGTGTGCATTATGAAGACTACCCTTATTTTCTGTTACGATATAGAAAAAGGTCGGAAAGCATTCTTGGTTTGTAAGTTAATCCTGATGAAGGACTGAGATTTTTTTCATAGAATTAGTGTATAGAAATATGAGAAAAGTGTAAAGTTAACAAGATTTGTTTTTCTGTACCACTTGCCACATTTTAATATAGTTGAGTTAGAAGAACCTAAAAGGCATGGAGTCTACAAAATCCCAAAGGCTATGTCATAACAAGGCCTTGTCTGTAGCTTCCTGAGTATTCAGGATACCGTAGTAAGCAATCAGTCAGTTAAACCATTTTAAAATGACGTTATCAAATGGATGAAGTCTTCCCTGTAATCAGAGATTTAGCAGCTTTCTCCTTTAGAACCTTTTGTCACTTTGTACATATTTCACAGCATGTCTTAAACAGTGTATAATTACTTGTCATGTGGTAAGTAATTGCCATGTGACAACACATCTTTCTTTATTGTCTTCCCTTCCTAGAACTCCTTTACCTGTGTTCTGAATTACACCTTCCTGGCTCTAAAAATCTTGTTCTTTTGTCTGTCTTCTTGTTTTCTCCGTTTGGGCCCTCTCCTTCACAGGTAAACATGCACAAATCTCACATCTGTAATTACCCCCTAACCAACCTTACCCGCCCCCCTCCTAGATATCATCCTTTCTTTCTTCTTTTTACATCAAGTGTGTTACATATTGTCTCTCTCAATATGGTAACATCCACTTATTTTCAGTGTAACTTCTAGCTCCTTACCATAACAGTGTCTCTTATGAGCCCTCACTGCCAAATCCCATTTGAATTATTATTTACCCTCTTTGAAGCTCAGGCCTCTCAGTTCTTGAATCTCTTCTCCCTATTCTCTCCTCATCTTCCTGTCCTTTTATAGTATTAGCTAGACTTCTGTTTTTAGTCCTTTAACTTTATTACACTTCACACTCTTCTTGAGCTGCTCTGCATGGATACCCTATATGTATCACAGGTCACTGTGCCCAAAACTATCAATTACCTTTCCTCAAACATTGAATACACCTGTAACTTATTTGGCATATCAGTTTGGATCTCTGATCTAAGGTGCATTCTCTTATACTTTCTTTTTTTAAAAAAGTTCCCTTTTAAGAAATTTCCTTTTAAATAACTCAACAAACTCAACTCCTACCTCCAATCATTAAAATTCTTGCCCAAACTATTCCATCTGTATATGAAAGGCTGCTTAAATACTTAAAGCAGATGACTTGCTGTACCTTCACATAACTCCTTCATTAATATGTGTATAATCCTACAGAAGCTTCTATATTCAAATATACTTTATAGGACTGTAAATGATCTCACTGTAAAGTTCTTTTCTGTTTTTCACTGTAACAGACCTAGTGAAAGTATCCTGTCTTTTTCTTTGACTCAGAAATTACAGCTATTTCTTCTCGATTTAGAGTGGCATAATGTTGGGAGAAAGTATGTTCATTATACCAGATGATACACTTCAGCATGAAGTTAATAAATTGATAGTTTGGAATGATAAAGTTATTCATATGTTTTAGTGGGAAATAAGTTGTCTGTTTTTTAACTTCCTAAGTACATTTTAGGCTATTCTCTCATGGACAGAGTCTATTATGACAAGTAATTTTTGTAGTTAAAAAAAATTTTCGTTTTTCAGTTGTGTATAGTTTTGTGTTTGGTCTCTGGAAATTAAGTATCATTAACTGTATATGTCCTATAGATGTAGAAAAGTCATAGGAAGATAAGAATGTTGTCTTTTTTATTTACTTTGCTACAAGAAGAAAAATACAGGAATATATTATGCAAAGAAATGTTGAGTTGTATGGGAAATTGTGTTTTAAGACCTACTGTAGATCTAAGTCTGTCTGTGAAAGAGAGGATAATTAGTGCCTGCACTCTCAGTCATATCAGACTAAAGGTAATGGGGTGTAAGAAATGGTTCATTAGCCTCTCTCAAGTACTTTTACTGTGTCCATACTATTTATACCAGCAGAAAAAAATTCGGTCTTTAAAATCAAGTCAAAGCACAAGCCTTAGATTCTTCAATATGAGAAATAGCATTGAGTAACAGTCCCTTAAAGTCAAATGAAAAACTGTACATAAAAAAACTATAGTGTTTATTGGCTTATATGTCACCCCATGTTGAATACTTAAAATTCTTGACCTCCTTTCTTCACTGTGGTTCTACATCTGATGTATGTGCAGGTCTTGGAAGTGGAAGAAGGGGGGAGGTCAAAAAACCTAAAACCACTTTGTAAAACACTGTTATCATTCATGTAGGGATTTTATGGAAAGGAGCTTTGTTGTAAAATGTCTCCTTTTAGGTGAGAGGGGAAACAAGTAATAATGGGGCCTCACTCCTGAAAAAATTGATCAGTGGCAATGTATGTGAAAATTGAGTCAGTTAACAAATACTTTATTGTTTTCCCAGAGACTAACTCAGATGTTGTCACAGAGGTGTTGAAATAGGGGCATTGGACAGTGGTAGGCATAGTATGTTTGATGCAGATTGGATTACATTCAGTTGTGATGAAAATTTCTCAACTCAGTTTCTTTTCATCCTTCTTTATCCCTGTAGACCCCACCTCCTTTATATAAAACGGCTGAAATCAGGTGAACTTTGGAGTCAGTGCTATCAGATATTAATAGCTATAGTTAGAAGTCCTGTGCCTGTTTTGCAGAAGTGTGGAAAAAGGAGTTTTCATAGGAAACTTTATGAACTACCAGACTTAGCAATTTAGGACAAAGTGAGTCCTTTTTGCAACTTTAGAGAATAATGGTAAATAATCTGTAATTTCTGTATTGGGTTGTGTTTGAGTGATCTGATCATGCTCTAAAAAAACTCCTCAGATTAAGGGAATCTTACAGTAGTAAGTACAAGTCTAGTACTTGTGCTTGCTTTAGTCTCTTAAGGGCCTATCAGCTTCTGGATCTGCTAAGCCTTGCACATAGCTGGGCAACAGTAGTGGAAGCATCTGTGTCTTGGGTAGGAAGTAGCCTTTGAATCAGTGTCATTTGAGGGCACTGATCTATCTAAATAGTCTTAGCATATGCAATTATGAGTAAAAGCTGTTTCAGATTTATTTGTATGAATTGAAAAGGAAGAAAAATATGTATTGATTGACTATATTATCAATAAGCCTTCTGATGTTAACAGCATGCTGTAAGTGTAGATTATATCTGGGGTAAGTCAAAAGTTAAACATGGATTTTCAATTGTGTGAGCGTCCAAACACTCTCATTTTAAGGCTCAGTTGTATACATACACATACACACCCACCCACCTCTGTTTATTTGTTGATAATTTGTTTTTATTTTTCCATGCCTTGGCTGCTGTAAATAATGCTGCAATGAACATGGGGATGCAGGTATCATTTGAATTGGAGTTTTTTGTTTTCTTAGAATACACAAAATTGGGATTGATGGATTATGTGGTAGTTCTATATTTAATTTTTGAGGTAATCCCATACTGTTATCTAAAGTAGCTTACCAATTTTATCCTCATCAACAGTGCACAAATATTCTCTCTTTTTTTTTGTTGGTCTTTTTGGTAGCAGCAGCTCTTTTAAGAGGTACAAAGTGTTATTTTGATTTTTATTTGCAGTCACAGATGATTAATGAAATTAAGAACCTTTCACAAACCTATTGATTTAACCACTGAGTAGTCCTGAAATATCTATTATTTCTATAATAAACTCTAGTGCTCTTAAAGTTGCTGTTAGTTCATGTAGCTAAAGCAGACAGATGTAAAAATTACTTGAACATAGGATTTGGAGTCCAATGATCTCAATTCTGTTTTCAGCATTGCTGCTTCCTAGTTACATCTCAATTTTTCAATACTCCATTACTCTGTGAAATGGGAGAATAACCTCTTAAAAGTATCTCACAGTGAAAATAAAATGTTAGTTCTAAAGTGCTATGCAACTAGCAATATAAATAGTGGTTACTCTTATTTTTATTGGGATAGCTTTGTAAAGTGAACCTTCTCGTCCCCTTCTAACCTAGCTCTTTTGACAGTTTACCATATTCTTGATATGTCAAGATCCATTTCTCCTCATACTAACCCAATATGTTTAGAGTTAGGCCTTCTATGATTGCTTACAGAATTGTGTGGCCCAGAAGGTTCACATTTTTCTTGCTTTTTCAGCCACTAAGAGTGCAAATATTAACCCAGTTTTTTTTTTTCTCTATTGGCAAAACACTTTCCCCCTTTCACTGAGAATTGGGATTTAAACACATTAACAGCAATTAGTACTTGAGCCAAGAATTCAGGTTTTGATAAAAACTATGGTTGACATTTGCTCCTGGAAAAGAGAGTGAAAAATGGTCCATAAAGTTTCTATTAACTTCAAAAGCAGCAACATCTGCTCCAATCCACAAAGCTTCAAGGTCTACCATGGAGAGAGTGCTCTCAGCAAACTAAGAATCCATCCAGTCAGCATCCAAGTCTACAGTCTTTCTAGCTTAACATTAAAACATTGAAGTAGGAGAATATCTTTACCATCCAAAACTGGGAGAAGCATTGTAAAACAAAATGTGAGCTTCATAGACTGAGTCAACTAAGAAGTGCAGCTGCCTGAAACAAGTGCTGCCAGTTGAATTGGTCACACAAGAGTTATTCCGGTTGCCTCGCTTCTTTTTCTTGTGTTGTTTGTGTTTTTATTTTTGCCCTTCACCATAAATACTTGTACAATCAGTGTAAGTTTATGTCCTATATCCCTTTAGAGTTTTTGCTAGGAATTGCTGACTAAAAATACCCTTTCTAAACAACACAGTGATTTTCTCAGTTACATAAGTTTCCCCTTCAAAATTCAGGGGAATACCAGACCATTTTGCAATTAGTTAAGGATTATATTTCCTTATTTTTATTAATTTTATGTAAAGTGGGATTTATCAGTGGAGCATTCATTGACACTGACTTCAATTTATTCTGATGAAACTGACTGACATCTGTGTGTGCTGTTCATCAGTCATAATTTAAACCATTCTTAATTGCATTAAATGTAAATTAAGACATTCAATTTCAGCCATTATTTTTCATAAAATACTGTGAACTGAGTTTTAGTGGGTCATGAGATCTTAAATTCAAGATAAATAGGGTAAATTCAAAACTTACCATTGATGTTCATATTTTATACTTTGTCGACTTTTTTTGTTGCTTATTAGATTGGAACAAGTAACTTGCTCTCTGAAGAGATGATGGCTAAAGAAGATGTAGCTCAAGTTTTTAACACATGATTTTTACTATTTTTTAGGTGTTGGTTATATTTAAAATAGGTGATTGTAAGAATCCTTAACTATCTAAGCTCATGACATTTTTTCCTTTTTTTATGTATATTTTATATCATTCTTTTTGTACAGTGTATGTGTTCTCTGTTACATGGCATTTTGAATTGAACGTGCCAAACTGATTGAAGCTCATATTTTTAGACCCTTGGATTAAAACATTTAAGATTATATTTTCTTTAAAAAGTGGCTTGGTTGGCCCTCCCTGGTGGCGCAGTGGGTTAAAGCACTGTACTAAGAAGCTGAAACCACTTCCGCATGAGTTCGATTCCCACCTGCCCCGGAGGTGACCACCTGGTGTGGCAGACCTCTCCTGACCCGCCCGCTGCTCCCCTCAGCAGTGTACTTCGTTGATCTGCCTGTTCTGCTCCCCACTCTGTATCTGGTGAAGTCTTTCGCCACCCCTGAGTCTCTGGCCTGTACCCCAGTTCTGTATGCACAAATAAATAAATTTAAAAAAAAAAAAAAGTGGCTTGGTTAAAGCATATATAAAATTATGGGTTAGATGTACTAATATGAGATTCATACACACTCTCATGTAACATAGTAAAGTGTAGCCTCCAATATCCTTCTTGATAAATGTTGGATTTTTCAATAAGTTATTCTGGGTTTATTTGTAAGCAAGTTTCTTGAATACCAACCATTCTTCCCTTTAAATAAGAAATAATCATCATTTAGTTCTATAATGATTTGAGTCATAGTGATAGTCATTAACAGTAAATAACAATAGATGTTTCTATAAATTTAATGAGGAAATATATACATTTATAGTTAATGTGTACACATTAAAAAAATTCAAGTATTGCAGGCCCAAGTGAAAATCATGCTGTTAGTAAGAATAAATTTTTAGCAGAGTGAAGTATCAAATAGCTGTAGCTGCCAAGTTAGATTTGGTTAGCCTTTTGTTGCTTATTTTTATTTAGGGGAACTTGGGACTACTATGGGTGGAGATTTTGCTTCATTTATTCTTTGTTTCTTTTAAATTTTTGACTTTACTACATACCAGATTATTCTGGGTACTGAATCTTTTAAGATCTTCTGTATCAGACCAAGGGCTGAGTACTACATATCCATGGGATATGTAGGTTTATTTAAGAGAATACTTCTTTGTCATTTACCCCAGTTCATAGTGAGACTTTTGCTTCAGGAACAAACTAGCTACAACTTTATCATGTCTTTAAACCCCTTTGCTTTCCAAATAAAAGTTAGTCAACAAAGAGAGAGAAACTGTCACACTTGCCTTAGTTACTCATGTAGTAAAATTTTATGTGACTATTATATATGACATTTACACTCCCGTGTCAGTTCAACTGATGGAGAATGAAGTGTTGCAATAAGTCTGGGGAATGGGTAGTGATGCAATCATCCTACCAGTTTCTTGCTATTAATATATGTCTCTTCTTCATTTTTAAAGATAGCATAAATGAGAGTACTGAATATAAATGGCTTTTGTAAGTCATTCAGGTCAGTGAAGCATGTCATTGTTTGCAACCTGAGTTCCATGAGAGCCCGGCTGGTTGAGAGGCACACCATATATTTTTCTCATAAATGAAAAATAC
The DNA here is from genome assembly GCF_000260355.1 of Condylura cristata. Taxonomy (NCBI): domain Eukaryota; kingdom Metazoa; phylum Chordata; class Mammalia; order Eulipotyphla; family Talpidae; genus Condylura; species Condylura cristata. The sequence goes on from NW_004567108.1 coordinate 35,294,917, forward strand.
AAACAATATTCACAGGATTTAATGAATATTGTGAAATAATACAATATGAACTTTCATAGAAAAAACTAGTTGCATGTACTTAATAGTGTGACCTTAGCATGTTGTTTTTAGACTACATAAAGCCCATATAGAAAGGCATTGTATAATTTATTTCTCCAGATGTAATGTTAACAAACATTTTATTATGATTTATTTTTTTGGCTTCTTGAAAGATGAAGTAAGTTCTTTAGTATTAGCATTGCTAATGATTTTAATGAGGCATTAAAATGTTGAAGTATTGTAGGAACATTTTTCTTTTTTTAAACATTATTTCATTAATATTTCACATGGCTTTTAATGTTAAATTGATGAAAGAACCTGAGAGCATAATCCACAACATGTCAAAGTGCTCACATAGTGGGAAAGAACCAGAGAAAAGCAGGCACAATGATGTGGGGAGCTCTGATGAGATGCCCTGGCACTGGAAACACTCCATGACATTACAGTCTGTTATTGCTGAAATGAAGACAAAACAGTTTTATCTTCTTGCTTAAGGTTTTTCTGCCACAGTTCACAGAAAACTAGCACACATAACATATACTGTTTGGATTCCTAGACTAGGCATGGGTAAAGCAAACACACAGAGGAGCTTTTCAAGGAGAGGAGAGCCTGTTGATCAGTTTCTGTATTAGAGTCATGTTCCTCATTGGAAATTAATAGTTTGACACCTTCTACATAGTATTAAATAATTTGTAATGTTTTCATAGCATCTGAGAATGCACATAATGTATTATATTGTTTAATCCTCCCAAAGACCCAGATGAATTATGGGAGCTTTAGGGAGATAACCTTTTCCCCAAATTGTAGCATCTGTGCAAGAAGCTGCTATTTGGATAATTGACAGTTTCCACAATGTGACTATACTTCAAGTTCACATGGACCAGAGGAAATAGGACAAGGGGTTTTGTCCCCAGCAAATTTCTTGTGAATCCATAATTCTAAAAAGAATGACTAACTTTAATTTAGACATTTAAGGAAGTTCAAACAGCAGGTAAACCAAAGACTAAGCAACCTTCGCAGCTGTAGAGTGGAAATCCTAGCACAAAGGGAAACTGTTCTTGAATAAATTCTCCAATGTCACAGGCAGAAATAGCCCTTGTCATGTTTTGGCCTCAGCAGCTGTTTGTTCTGCCTGGATCACAGCATGGCAAAATCATACTCTGACTGGACAGTATCGCTATCTTGTATATTTCATTATCTGTAAGCCTGATCCTGCCCTTAAGCACCCCTCAAGGCTACTATTAAACCTCCATACACCCAGTAAGCCAATATTTTTATAACCTCTTGCTTTCAAGGAAGTGTGTCTCTGACCTTTAACATGATCTTTAAGTCAGAAACTAGACTCAACTCACCCGGGGGCTATGAAACCAAGAAAAAAAAACAGGATCTTTTGTTTATGGAATTAACTGCAGGGATATCCAACTCTCTTTTTCATGCCCTAAGTATTAATTTTCAAAGTGTGGTCCGTGGAACCACTATATTTGAATCACTGGAGAGGGAAGTTGGATTAGGAGCGTACACTAAAGGCTGAATAAAAAGAGGATGTTAAAATGCAGATTCACGGGCCCAAATCTGTTGAGTGAAACTCTAGAGGGACCTTTTAGGTATCTTTAAACAAGATTCTTAGGTGAATCAAAATAGCAGCAGTTTCCAGTTTTTTTTTTTTTTTTTTT
>NW_004567108.1:35296728-35320561 GCF_000260355.1 Condylura cristata
CAATGAAGGAGTTGCTTTTTAACTCTAATGTTTAGGTGAATCAAAATAGCAGCAGTTTCCAGTTTTTTTTTTTTTTTTTGATAGCCTGTTTAGGATACCTATATCACAGTTATTGAAGCTCCTCATTAGCATTTAAAATTGAAGCTTGTTGGTGATTAAAAATAGTTTTATGCATGAAATATCTGTATGGTGCTTACAATGAAGGAGTTGCTTTTTAACTCTAATGTTTATGTTGCAGTGTACCTGGCTCAAGTAGTACTTTGAGAAGGAAAATGGAGGTCCTGTTTTGGCTCTTCTACCTACCAACTACCTTGCACATGCATAGACAGAAGTTTGTCATAGAGGTGAAATCGGGAGCAGAAATATTTTTCTCTGGTGATTCAGTAACACCTTTTCAACAACGTTAGGTGGTATGGGGGAAAAACTAAAAGCTGGAATTTGAGCCCAGTCAGTTATGCTGTTTGTTTGCTAGTATAAAAGCTTCATTGAGGAAGTGATGGCTTAATACTTTGACTACTATTAAATTTTGGTATTATTTGTGGATTTCAATTATTCATGCTATTCTAAAACCCTAAAGCATGAAAAATCTGTAGGTGCCTATTACCTGTTCCAGTAGACATACCAGTAAGTATGTAGAAGCCAATGTCTGTAAATAAAGTGGTAGACTCTCTACCTCATTTGTTTTTAGCATTTTAATAGGGCTTAAATTTTCAGTGTCCAGCCCAAGTTATAAAATCTGGTTCATGTACTTCCATATTGGACTTCCCTGTGAACACTGGAACTTTTTTCCCATTGACACAAACTGATAGAAGTGTCTTATTCTATCACATGGAATGCCATTTAATTCTAGTGACTCCTGGTGCCCCTCAGATCATGCTGACTGTCAGGAAAACCAACCCACATACCTATACACGTGCACAGACTTTGATTGCAGTCAATTCATACACCCTGAGTTAGGATAGGTCTTTGTGTCAGAACTGTGTCAGAAGTATGCAACATATAAACAGTATAGAAAGCAAGTCACTTATTACCCTGACATAAACAAAATTTGATGTCATATTCTGCTTTCAAAGGCATATTCTGAAGCTTGCTATGTCCCCCACCACCAACTAAACACACACATCCCAATTCATCAAATTAGTAAATCCCTTTTTTTTCTAAAATAAAAAGGTAGAAAGAACCTAAAAACCCTCTGATGAAATATGTGTCTCAGTCTGCTTTGATGCTCTTTGAGATGGATAGTTGGTTCAGGGGGTATTTTTATTTGCATATTTTTGGTCAGTATTTTGTTAGGTAATCAACAAATATATAAGCATGTATTTATAGAGTTATGGAATAGTTATATCAATGTAAGTAGAGATCCAAGGAGACCTAAAGGACATATGGGAAAATGACTAGAGAACAGTTGCCTTAAACAAGCAAGTAAAGATTAATAAGTAGAAAATCATCTTCTTAATACTAGGTAGATGAGTTAGATGGCCACAAAAGTTCTCCTGGTGCTATTTTTCTGTGATTTTGTGATGTATTGGTTAAGAGAATTAACTGGAAAGATTGCCATGGTTTGAATATCAACTGTTCCACTTGTAAACTGTGCAAATCTGTCAGTTACTTAATTTTTCTGTTTTTATTTACTCATCAAAAAAGTTTCCTATAAAAATCTTTATAGCATTGTGAGGATTAAATGAATTAATACATATCTATGTCTTACATAGTAAGCATTCAATGAATTTTATTAATTACTGTAGTCTTTTGGGGAAAGGTGATAAAGTTATAATTACTTTCTTCATTACATTTACACTGAATCAATGGAGAAAGAATTCATAAAAGTACAATTCAAAAAATTATAAAATATGGTACTGACCAACATAGATTACAATAGGAAACAAGGAAGAAAGTCTAATGTGACCAGAGGACACTTGATGAGGTCAGATGGAGCTTACCTCTGAAGAATGTGTAGTGTTTAGGTTGGTGGGGGAGTTGAGAATAATTTTTAAAAATAAACTAAGGAATTGAGAAGGGAATAAGATTGAGGAACCTGTGTTATCAGACTAAAAATTAGTAAAAAGTGTAAGATGTGGCTAGATTATGGAGACTTGGAAATTGGCAGAGGAATTTCAGCTTAATGTGTCTGGCAATAGAAAAGTGTTGGAAAATTCTTAAACATTGATGTGCCATGATGAAATCAATATTCAAATACACCTTGTCTGTTGAAATTGGAGAAACTAGAGACATGGAATCAATTGTAACAGTGGTTTCAAAGTTAGTTGTGCATGAGAATCAATTGGAGAGTGTTAGTCCCCAAGGATTCTAATTCAGAGAGCCTGGGGTGGCCTGAGAATAAGTATTTACAATGGTCCCTCAAAGTGTTGCAGCCTGCATCCAGGATTTGAGAAGCACTGATCTCGGAGGCCATTGCATCACTCAGGGCATGAGGCCCTGCACAGAGTCATGGCAAAGGGAGGGGAAAGGGTTTCTCATATTTAAATGACATCTTAAAGAAACTGATGATAGGCTATATGAGATCAATAAAGAGAGGGGCCAAACATTACATCTAAATCTCTGATGGAAGAAAGGTAGTTTGAGAGAAAACATTCTGAGATAACTTGTGAGCCAGGTGAGTTTCAGTAGATGACAGTTCATTAACAGGGAATAGTTGGGGGAACAATGCACAAATCAAAGACCAGGACTGGAGACTTAAGATTTGGGGGTTAATAGCATAGGGAGGAATAAGGGGTTGAGAAAGAGGTAAGTGCTCAGAGTGGAATCTTGGTATGATACCTGTCTACTAGAAAGAATCAATGAAAGGATTTTAGCCACCAAAGAGACAAAAAGTTAGGTCATTTAGAATGACAGACAATGAATTGGTGGCTTTTGCAAGTTTCAAAAGTGGTGACAAAACTATGTAGAATGATACTAATGAAGTCTTAATACGTTGTTCTTCATATAGAATAATTTACTGTGAATGAATGCAATTTGATGACTACTTATATCATTTGGCCAGTGGCTCATATACAAAAATCTGAAGTAGCAGATGTGTGAAATAGCCATATTAGGATCTGAGGGGTCTTATTGGAGAAACAAAGTTCTAAAGAGTGAAAGTAAGAAGGAGAAAAGATCATCTGCTATGAAGTAGATGCTTTCTTTTCTCTTTACATGTATTAACTTAATTTAAATGTATTTCATCTTTACAATTGCTCTAAAGAGTAGGTATTAATATGCATGTACATATATATATGTATATATAATCATAGATGAGCACTGTTAGGCACATAATATTAAGTAATTCACCCAATGAAGAGGAGTAATTGTGATTCTAATCAAGACTCCCCTATTCCAAAGTATGTGTTCTTTCATATAACTTAATTGAAAAATCTCAGTGAATTATCTTGAATGGCAGAAGAGAAAGAATTCACATTCAAGGAGATCAGAAAGTGGGAATTTTTTGAATTCTCAAATTTAAAAATTGGTGTAAGGTTTGTCTTTCTTTACCTGCTTATTTTAATGTAAAAATACTTTAAATTATTTTATTTCCCCATCCAATAGTGTGTCATATATTTTAGTGGCTTAGGTATTACCTGGCACACTGCCTAGTACCTCCTGAGAGTGTACAGCACTATATTGGAATCATCTTTTAATGCATGGTGCATAGTAGGTACCAGCAAAAAGTTGGTGAATTAATGTATTATAGCAAAGGATCATAAAAGGTTGCTGATTCTGCTGAAAGGCTTATCATAGGGTGGTTTAAAAGACTTGTTGGGAATGGTTAACATTTAAATTGTATTGAATTATGTCTGGTCAGAGGATGGTGTGGTGAGGTGAGTTAAGGGTATTAACATAAAAGGGATATGAATTGTATTTGTATGGGAGGGCTTACTTGGTGACTTTGGCTGTGCAGTTGTCTTAGATAAGAATAAGGTCTACCATGTGGTGTTGCTGATGGGAGGCAGAATCAGACCATTCAGAAATGTTAATGTGAGGTTTTTACCTGTATGTGGTGGTTGAAGAGGTGGAGATTTCAGCAGTCAGCCAGGCATTAATTTTAATGATGATAAAATCTCATAGCTTTAAAATTTCATCAAGCTAGAGACCAATACTGTGCTATAATTACATGCTTGTCATTCATTCTTTCAACAAACATGTATTGAGTGCTTATAATGTGTCAGGCACAAGAGAAGGCTAGGTAAGGTGAAGGTGATAAAAGAAAAAATAGATTTGGTACCTGCTCTTGAGAAAAGTACAGTATATTGCAGGAAATGAGAGAATATCTATCATAAAAGGTAAAGAATAATAATAGTAAGAAATGCACAAATCAAATACCAGTAAGAATTTCGAGGAAGAAATGACTTCTTGGGAGAATCTGGAATTGCTCCTGGAAGGGACAGAATTTGAATTGAGACTTGAGGGATGAGGGGGATTTGTCACTTATAGAGGTACTAATAACATGTTTACTACCCTCTTGGCCTAAATTATTCTCACCCAAGCTGGAGGGAATAGCATGAAGGTTTATTAGAAGGAAAAATTCACCTGCAATTGTTTTTTTTCAACTGCATATCTGTAACACCCTTCAGTGGTTAAAATGCCTAGGCAAAATGATACACAAACCAAGGTGTCAGACTTTGTCTCTAAATTTATCATTTTCTTTAGCAATTATATAATTTTGTGTTTTCTTAGAAGGGAAAAATTTGGACATGCAATTTTCTGGTGAAGACATCATTAAGTAGCAGAATTTATTAACAACTATTGTTGAGCCAAAGGACACATCAGCTGATTGTTAGTTCCCAGCCACCAAATGAAGATATATTATCAGTATTTGTGTTAAATATTCCGTTTTAACGGTGCAGATACATATTCATTAACAGGCAGAATAACCTCAGAGTTTGCACTTTGGAAATGCTTGTTATTTTCACAAAGTCAGTGCAGGTTTGAAAACTTTGCATTACCTCCTGCATGTAATCTTAGAGTCTGTCATTCACATGTAGAAAACTCACCTCTCTATTTAGCCTGTGGTTGGTGAGAGATAGACATTTACAGGGCCCCTCTGCCCTTGAGCTGTTCCATTAGTGCATGGAAAGCACCTTGCAGCCTGTGACAAGCGCAGCAGATCGGCACTAAATCAAAAATCAGTGCCAGCCAGGGATCTAAGCCACCATGAAGGTCACAGCCATCAACTGCATGCCATCTCAATCCAAACAAAACACATTGGATACAGGGGGATTTTCACAACTCACAATAGGTGACAAACACTCCATGTTAGAGTAAATCTGAAGCTGTAAAACTGGGAACTAACCTCTTAAGTACTTTTGAGTATTTAATCAACTTTATATTAACTTTGTTTAATATGTTGAATTTAATTGAAAAAGCTGTAGGTAATTTGGTTAATATTTCATATTAAAAAACAAAACAAAACCTCCACGGCATGGTAACTATTACCAGGATTTTGATGAAATTTTTTGGTTGTTTTTGGTATTCATATGTGCTTTTAAGAAAATTACTAGGAACTTTAAAAATAGTTTCCTTGTTGATTTCTTGTTTCAAATATGTGCCATTGATCCATTATGAAATGAACAAATTCTTTTTAAGCCATTCAGTTTTGCTTATTCAAAACATTTATAATTAGCATTTATATTAAATAGGCAATATTAAGACTGTCTTCAGTACAATTTCACTTTTTGTGAAGTTCAACAGAATCTGATGGATTTCAATCTAATAGAATTTCTGTACTGTTCAGTGAAGGTTTGAGTAATATAAACATTATTTAAGTTATGGGTCAAATCCCCTTTTCACCTCTGGATAAAAAAGTCTAGGAAGAAAATGTATCAAAATTAAATGATATATCTTCTGCCTACTTGATGGATATTCTTTATGGCATTCTGAGAACTAATTGCCTGAGTTAATAAGAAGCACTGGATAGTTAAGAAAATGAAATCAGATTTTGCTAAATTAACTTGGAAAATGCCTCTGCTTTATAAAACAAAAAGCTTATATGCAAAATCATTTCATAATTGGACTAGCATATTAATGTGATCTGATTGAATTAAGTTGCTTTTTTGGGGATAGAATGAGACAAAACCTTGTTTCTTCAATTTGTAACAAAATAACTGACAAAAGGCTAAGAGGTACATATATTTTTCTTACTAATACTGACTTTTGTAAATGATTTTCAACAAAACAATGGATATACAGAGCAGAGAAGAAAATGAAATATTCTTTACAATTTAAATCAGACTTGCAGTGACCAAGTCTATTTTGAGAAACAAATGCTTGAACCCAGTAGCTCTACCATTGAATGAATTAATGGTTAATTTACACTAGCTGGAGAAGTTACATGAAACTAAAATCAAAGCAGTCCAGCAGGAGTGTATGTAATGGAAGAATGCCATCTGCTGGTGAACCCTATCAGATCCACATTCAATTAAGCAAAACCCAAGGACACAAGCCCCTTGCAGATAAGGCAGACTCAAAGTTTGTGGAAGCATTTTTCTTCTGAGAAAGCTCCCATTAAGCTGATGCATACCTTTGATATACATTATTCATTTTAAATTAACTTGATTACTAATTTCATGGAATCACCAGTCAGGAAAGCCTTGAAAGGAAATGGCACAAAGGGTTTTTTGTTGTTGTTGTTAATTTACAAAGTTTGTGTATTCATCATTCATCAGTAGTCAGCCAGTGAGTCTGTTCTATTTAAAAGCTCTGGCTTTTCACTTAATGCATCCCATCTGTTTCTGAAATAAATTGCAATAATCCGTGTTTAATTTTAATCAATGTATTACTAAATATGCAAATTATATTAAAAGCCGTGGTTTGAAAAAGCTTTCATTTGTAAATATGGTAGCTTTAACAGGAAGCATATCTAAAAGCCATTTAGCTACAGTAGCCTAACTCTAACACTGTAGCTGATTTATAAAGCAGATCACAAGTTGATCTTTCTCCCACAAGGGGATATGTAAAACTGTTGCATATCAGATTTTGTTAACATCTGATGGGCTAGTGCGAACAGTGTAAGAGACTCATACTTCAGCAACCATGTCTTTTACATTTAAATTAAGGTAATCTTATTCCATTCTACATCTTTCTGATTTTTTTTTTACACAACCTAACATATGAATGTGTGATTGGTTTATGAATCACAGTTAAAGCAATTTGAGCAAGCCTTTCAATCAATCTTAAATTTTAGTGTCTAATTTACTTGCGATTTGCATAATTAATTGTGGAAGGGATCCTTTGGGAGTCTCTTTTTTCTCCCCCTTTTCTTTCTACCTTGTGTCTCATTGACTGGCTAGATAGGAATGATACTGGAGTTTTTTTAGGGTTTGCTAGATGACTTTGTTAGAAACCCAGAAATTATGTGTTAACATTGCTCTTTGTGATATTACTGAACTCCAGGATAAATTCTGAAAATTAAGTCCATTATCTGCAAAATAACCTACTAAGATTGCTGGCACTGAATTGTATATGAAATTTACCAAACATTTGCCTTAAACGATAATCTTGACATTCTTTCTTATATACAGGCTGTGAGTGTTTGGGAATATATGTCTTTTGAGCTAATTGTGTTCATACACTGACAGAATTCAGTGTGTTTTGTGGTGTTTTGGAAACTTGACCCAGTTACAGCATGCTAAGAGTAAAACTTAAGGAATTTTACAATGAAGTTCCTTAAATGAATATTAAAGTAAAAAAAAACAAAGCTAGTAAATGCTGAAACACTACTTTTTAACTCTTGTCCTACATTTTATTGTTTCTTATGCTTTTAGTGTTATTCTGTTATATCTATATGGTGAAAATAGTAGACAGTAATGTCATTTCTATACATTTCTTTCCTACTACACATCTAGTGACATGAAATTTACTTCAAATTAATGGCTTGAAATTGTCCATGGTGAAACTATTTAAACCAGAAAGTTGGCAAATGCTGCAAGTCAGACTTTTTCCCCTCTGGATAGCTACACAGTGCCCTACTATCTTTATTCCTAGTACACATAGCAACTCGATGCAGATGATTTATTCTAGAGCTCTTTTAAAGGAATAACAATAGCACTCACAGATACTTTTGCAAAATAGAAATACATAGTTGACTCTAAGGAACTTTAGCCAGAGTTCTTTGTTAAATTTTCAAAATTATTTTTGCTCCTGGTGTAAACAGATAATTTAGAAAATACCAGAAAAGATTTTCAATGACTTTATTATTTTGAAATGAGGAAAAAGCTGTTATATAATTGTAATTTACTAAGTAGCTTGTCTTGCAATTGAGTTTACCAGGCAGTTTATTGTTAGGTTCAAGGGTCTGTCAGGCAATCCTGAGATTAGAATGTGTTGGGAAAAGTTTGTGGAATAAATTCTCTGCAGCAGTGAAAAATAGAGTAGTACCATGCCAAGGACCATCATTGTAGAAATAAACTTACTTATTTCTCTTTGCAGAGAGAATACTAATCATAGCTCAGGATACTTAATAATTATGTAAACAAATGAAAAATTTCAGCTTTTGGTCCTTTTCAAATTGGAAGTAACCTCAACCCATCCTAAGAGGGCTAGTGGTATAAAAAATAAGTAGGGCTGGTCTCCCAGGGAACATAGCACAGGTCAGAAAGGCGTTTTTGGTGAATGCACCAATCTTGTCTGCTTCCATATGCCCTTTGTACAGTCAGACTCCCTGGAAAAGGTGGGCTTTTTGCTGTTGCCTAGTACTTAAGAATTTTCTATTTCACTTTCCATCTTTTTTGTTCTTCTTGGTTTTATATTCACAGATTAGAAATGACTCATAATGTAGTAAAAATGTGAGCATGGTAAAATTTCCTCTCAAAGTGAGAGTACAAGATCTATGATTTTTTTTCTTTATAAATAGTTGTTTTTTAAAGTTAAATTGAATTAAAAATATGTTATGGTCTAAAAAATTAAATTTTGATGGTTACCTGTTAGTACTTTTTTAAAAAAGTTTTTAAGACAGTTGAGGTATTCAGTGTATCTATCCTTTCCCTTGTAGTTAGAAGTAGCCATAAATTTGCTTGCTTTTATTTAAACATTTTACCATATTTTTTTCTAAACAATATATTTGATTAATTCTGCATGTTTTGGTTGTTACAGAGAAAAGGTTAATTGTACTATATGGATTCTTTTGTGACTATTGCTTCTACCACAGTCATTTCTCACTGTCACATAGTACTCCATGATGTGACTATGCCACAATTTATTCATTGTATTCTTGGTAAACACTTGAACTTTTTAATATTATGAATGAGTGTGTGTGTGTGTGTGTGTGTGTGTGTGGAAGAGTTCATTTAGACACATCCCTGGGATTGAAACTTTTGAAAGGTAATACTTTTTACCCTCACATTATTACCTCCAACTCTACTAGGTAATAATCAACTAGTTTTCCAAAATGAATGTACTACATAGCTTATACCACCTCCAACAGAATGTGTTTTAGTGCCTCACTCTAAAACTTGAAATTGTTGGAATTTTTAATTTTTGTAAAACTTGGCAGGTGTGAAATTAATCTTTTTTTATGCTTTTATCTATTACGCTTTTTTGGTGAAATGCTTGTTCAAGTTTTTGTATATTTTTTATTGGAATTCTTTTTCTTATTTGTATTTTTCTTATCAACTTATAAATTCTAAGTTGATTTTTTTTTTGGATCACTTAATGGAGTATTGTAAATATTTTTTTCTGAGCATATTTATCATTTTCTGTGTTATCTTCTAATAAACATAAATTCCTAACTTTTCCCTATTGTGTTCAATGCCACTTCTGTCAAAAAACAAGTCTGTTCTGGGCTCTTTCACTCTGCTATTTTGTCTATTTGTATGCCAGTGCCACTGTCTTAATTGGTCTAGTTTGGTAATATACCATCGGATAAGGCAAATTCATTTTGTTGTTCTTCCTTAAAAGTGTCTGGGTTATTCTTGACCCTTTTTATATAATTTGTAGCCAACCTGTGAATTTCCACAAAGAAACCTTGTTAAGATTTTGGGAGGCATTGCAGTGAACCTTTATATCTTTATGAATTTAAGTTTTCCACTCCCTGAGTAGAATATTTATTTGGTAGTTCTTCAGTCTCAAAAAATTTAAGGCACATATATATGTATACACACATATATTTATATATAAAAGATTTATTTATTTATGCATACAGAACTGGGGTTCAGGGCCGGTGAGAGGATTCACTAGAGACAGAGTGGGGAGAAGAATAGGCAGATCAATAAAGTACACTGTTGAGGAGTGCACCAGGTGAGACAGGAGAGGTCTGCTGCACCATGTGGATCACCTCCAGGGCCAGGGATCGAACTTGTACTGAAGTGGCTGAGGCTAGCTAGCTTGCAGTGCTGTATCCTAACCTGTTGCACCATCAGGGAGGGCCAATACCTTCTATTTTTGATGCAATTATACTTAATGTCTTACTTATTTAAATAATCAATTGTAAGAAATAATGCAGCAAGATCTCTTCTGGCACTTTGCCCAGTTCCTCCCCAATCATAAACTTCTACAAAACTACAGTATAATATAATAACCAGGAAATTAATGTAAATCATGGATCCTACTTATTTTCCCATTTCAGTTGTACTTGTATGTGTTAGATTCAGTATACTTTATTTTTTTAAGATTTCTTTATGCATACAGAATTGGGGTACAGGCCAGAGGTAAAGGTGAGAGGATTTACTAGAGACAGAGTAGGGGGCAGAACAGGCAGATTGAGAAGTATGCTACTGAAGGAAACCCTGGGTGAGAGAGGAGAAGTCTGATGTACCCATATGCACCATATGGGTCACCTCCTTAGCCAGCGATGAAAATCTCGCTGAAGCAGCTGCAGTCAGCTTCATAGTGCTGTGTTTTAGCCAATTGCTATTCATAGGTTTAACCCATGAGAACTGTGTCCTCCCTGGTGATACTTTTATCACCTGTGTAGCTTCTTGTATCTGCTACCTCTGTTCAAATTACTGCTCACTTCCAATATATCACAAGATTCTATCCCCCTATTGCTTTTGATAGCTACTTACCTTTTCCTGTCTAATCACTATACTCTTCTAAGTGATAATCACTATTCTGTCCTTCATTTTGAATATTTGGTCTATGAAAAAAATCTTGCTAGTATTTTGATAGTGTGATGTGTTGCTATAATCCAGGAACTGCAGGATCAGTATAACAAAGAATTGAAACACCCCTTGGGAATAGCAGATAGCAGTAACTGGGGAATATCAATAAGCAAGTCACAGGAAATTTATTTAAAGACACAGGCCAGCTTCTGGGAGAAAAGCCTGCAGGTTTAAAGAAGCAGCACCTAGCAGGCCTGAGGAGATTTATGCAAAAACAGAGAAGCTACTTATTATTGACTTTTCTCCTGTTATGTCTCACAGGGGCCCCAGTCCTTATCTTTTTGTCAAGATCCGACCCCTCAATAAGAATCGTATTAAAATATGGCCAATTTGGGGAGGAGTGACATCTTTACTATAATGAGTCTACCAGTTTATGAACATGGTATATCTACTTCTGTTTCCCTTAATCAAAATTTTGTAATTTTCAGCAAATAGAACCTGTACATATTATGTGCATAGCATTTAATTTTATTGTATTTTTACCAGTTTTGGCATGCTTATTATTTATAAAATTGATTATGTTCTTTTACATTTATTTAAAGTTCTGTTATATTTAGACTTATTTTAACATTTCTATTTAATGATTTATTTGCTCTATTTCTTTCTTATCCTTCCCTGTATCAATTGCATTTTTTTTTCTTATTCAGTACCTCCTATTAGGAAATTTTATGCTCTTTTTTTTTTTTTTTTGGTAGTCACTCTATTATTAGCTTTTGAGTGTAACTTACTAAGGTCTAACAATATCTTTAAAGCTTTCTAAATATGCAAAATCCATAGGACATTTTGAGTTGCACCATTATTCCTGATCTCATTACAGGATACCTACTATAGATGTTCAATAAATACTTTAAAATTTATTTTAAGACCCAGTTTCTTACCATCGTAGTCATGTCTTCCCATCTGACTTCAGTAACAAAGAATGGCCTAATTAGTCCTAATCCTACTACATATTTGGGATCTTGACTATGGAGAGTGTCCATCCCAAGGTTAGCTGTTCCTGGAGATAACAGACTCTTCTGCTATGCTTCCTGTATCTAGGGATATGTGAATTAAACTTCATGACAACTTGTTTTACCATATTACTTAAAACAAATTGTTGGTGCATGTTTAAAATATAGTGGTTGATAATGGTTGCTGTCTGGAAACCTACATTGTAGAGGCAGAAGACAAAAAAAATGAAAAGTAGGCAAGGCTAGTTGGTATTCACTTGGCATATACCAGAATGCCCCCAAAGGTCTTTACTGATGGTCACTTTCATACCAACCATTTTTATACCATATCATAAAGATTTTTGTTAGCATCTCTAATAAGTAAACCTTAATCCTGTTTTACTTATCAACAACGTTTCTTTAGAGAATAGAAAGTGAGGCATTAACTAAAACCTTAGTATTGGGATATAAAATCCAGGATTCTTTCTCTTTACAATATAATGCTGACCTACCTAACTCTTAGCCCTTTTGACTTAGCTCATAATGTCTTATATCTTTCATGGAGATTTTTTTAGAAAAACTAAATTTCATTAGTTTTTTTTTCGTGATTTTTATTGCATCTATTAGAACATTTATTTCACTTCAATGCTGTGTCTCTTATTATCCTCTAGGGTCTTGGAGGTCAAGAAGATAGATGTATTGTTATACTCAGTACCTAGCACAGCGCTGCATACTTAGGATCTTAGGAAACATTGAAATGAAATGACTAATTGTAGGGAGACGTGTACAAGTGCTTACTCTCTGGAACTAAAGTCCTATTTATAACTTTCTTCATAGACTGAGTATGTATATATTAAATGATATTTATATTGGCCAGCAAAACAGTATAGGATTTTTTAATGTTTACAGTTTATAGAATTCAGTTTAATGTATTCTAAGAAATGGGAAATTGATAAGATGGATCATCTTCAACTTTTTCTGGCGCATACTTAGGTGATCCAGGATCGTTGTGATTATGAAATCCTTGACAAAAGTTTTGACTGTAATTACTCATCCTTATAAGGACAGATGAAAGGAAAAAAGTACACATGGACCCGTTTCTCTGAGAAACCTGTTTCTCAGTCAACATGAGTTGGGCTAGAAAATCCTAGCAAGTGGATTATACTTCTCATTTTCAGAATTTAAACTTCTGCTGTTGACCCTATAACATAATACTCCATGAGCAGAGACAGTTTGGTTTGTTATCAGGAAGCTGTTCATTAATTATGGCGACTGGGAAAGATGGGACAAATGAATGGACACTTTGAGTTCAGGATAATGGAGCCAGCTGTTTCTTTTCCTGTCATGGGGTTGAACACACTCGTCTTTTTCTGACTCAGGTAACCACTGCGGAAACCACTTAACTGGTAGAATGTGGCAGAAAATAAAGTCTTTATTACTAGCCCTCTGGACTAGTCATCCCTGCCTTTGAGTTGTGTTTTTGTGTGTGTGTGTGTACAATAGAGTTCACTGACATCAAAGCAAACACTGCAGTAGGTTTCCAAGAGAGAAAGCTTTATTGTTACCTTAGGGTCTGACATTACTTTTGACATTCTAAATCTCAGTGTTTATGAGAAACATCAATAATAATAACCACCCTTTGCATGGGTATAGCACCTTTCTCCCCAGGCTCTGAGTGTTTCATAAGCATGAAGCGTTTGTGCATTATTGGAAGATGGAGTGGGAGAATCTGGCCCCAGACAATTAGCTGCTAAAATTCTTCTCTACAGTGAGCATAGACCATAAGGGGGACAATTTAGGATAGGAAATGAAAGATGTTGTATCCAGCTGAGACTGTAAGGGGAATTTAGCAAGACAGTAATGACCTGACTCATAGTTTGTCCAGCTAAAATTAACCATGACTCTTAAAAAAAAACAAAACAAAAAAACCTTCAGAAGTCACTAGATCCATGAATACTCTGGCATTGGCCCACAACAGTTAATGTACTAGAATGAACTGGTTGATAGTAACCAGAAATATAAACAGATAATTATAACTAAAATTATTTTGTCTCAATTTGCACATTTTATAAACAAACTTTTTTTTTTGCTAAGGAGTAACACTAAAAACTCTTCCATTACCACTACCACACATTACTCCTTGATTTTAGGCATTGGTCCGTTAGAACAGGAACTATTCCTAAATGTCATATCAGTATCCCTGGGGTTCCTGGACTGTGCCTTTCTTACCAGCTTTACATGCTTATTGTTTGCTTAAGTTAAAAGGCTGTAGGTGCTTCATTAAAACTGTCTTGCACAAAAAAAAAAAAAACCAAAAACAAACAAAAAAAAACTGTCTTGCACAGCCTCTAATCAGTTACCTTTGGTTTTCTATTTTTCATGTAAAAATTTTTCCATGTATGATATTATAGATGCAAATTGTTTTAGAATGTTACCTGTAATTTTATGTTTTGACTGCAGTTCTCCATAAGACCTATGTAAGCATCCTACCTGTAAAGTATTTGGTATATATACATATACGTACCAAAGTATATATGACTGTACTTAGGTAAGGATGAATATTTTTTAAAATGTATATGTGTTTTATATTTGCAGAATGGGTATAGATAACATTTTATTACTTTTCTCCATTCATCACTGTTTGAAAAGATCAGTCCACATTACTATATGCTCCTTTTAATTAGAGGCTTATGACTGCTTCCTATGTTTCCTTCATCTGCATACCTCAGATTTCACTTATCACTTCCTCTTTTGCACACTTAGATGGCCTCCAATTGCATACTACCAATAAATTAAAAAAGTTGCAAAAAGTCTTGTGTCTGTAAGTAAATTTCTCTGGGGTACATAGCCAGAAGTGACTTTGCTGGTAACAGGCAGTGTACCTACTCAGTTTCATTGGCAACAGATAGTCAACTTGGAGTGATTGTGGTGGTTTGTACCATCACCAGGAGTGTGTGAGGGATCTTATTTCTTTGTATTCTTGCTACCATGTGTGCACTTTATCTTTCAGATGTTTCAAAATTGTGAAAAATGAAACAGGAATGTACATAACATTAAGTATAAAACAATAAATTTTAACATTAAAAATTTAAACATCCAGGGCCCTCCCTGGTGGTGCAGTGGGTTAAAGCACAGCACTAAGAAGCTAAAGCCACTTCAGCATGAGTTTGATCCCCACCCTGGAGGTGATCCACATGGCAGCAGACCTTTCCTGATACGCCCACTGCTTCTCTCCGCAGTGTACTTTATTGATTTGCCTGTTCTGCTCCCCACTCTCTCTGGTGAATCCTGTCACCAGCCCTGCACCACCCACCTGTACCCCAGTTCTGTATGCATAAATAAACAAAATTTTTTTAAAGAAATAGAATATACGTATATTAATCCCTTAAATGACTCTTCCAGTCAAAATCTTTTCCCTTCTCCTAAGCATAAACACACATCCTGACTTTTATTTCAGTCATCTCCTTATGCTTTATTCTTTTCCCCTTTACCACCCAAGTATTCATCCTTACTCATTTATATTTAGTTTTGCCTGTCTTTGAATTATGTATATATTCTTTTGATATCATGTTTAAGAGATGCAAGCATATCGTATATTAGTGTAGTTAATTCATTTTTACAACTATATAATATTCCATGTGATGATGTATCACAATTTATTCCACTAGTGATGAACATTTGGATTTCCAAATTATTTTTAAAGATTTATTTGTGCATACAAGAACTGGGTTTCAGGACAGAGGTGCAGGGAGTGAGAAGATTCTCCAGAGACAGAGTGGGGAGCAGAACAGGCAGATTTATTGAAATCTACTGCTGAGGGGAATAGAGGGGAGACAAGACAGGTCTACCATGCCATGTGGGTCACCTCCCTGGCCAGGGATCTAACTCATGCTGCATTGACTGTAGATAGCTTCACATTTAACTTCATAGTTCAGCACTTTAACCTGCTGTGCCATCAGGGAGGGACCAAGTTTTGGATATTACAAATAGAGTGGCTATGTAACTTTTTAAAAAAGTTTTATTTATTTATGCAGAAATGGGGTACAGGCCAGAGGTGCATTTTCACAAAATGAAGGTTTTGGGCAATCCTGCAGTGAGCAAATCTCTTATTATCACTTTTCTAACAACATGTGATTACTATGTGTCTCTGTGTCACAGTTGGTAATTCTCAAAATATTTCAATCTTTTTCATTATTACTTTTGTTAAGGTAGCCCATGACCACTGATCTTTGTTGTTAATATTGTGTTTGTCTTGGAGTGTAAAAAGCTGCATCCATATAAGATAGCAAACTTAATCAACGAATGTGTATATACTGACTGACTTCCTCATTCCTTTCCCTTTCCTTAGGCCTCCTTATTCTCTGAGACACATACTGTTACTGAAATTGGGCCATTAATGACATTACAGTGTTCTCTTAACTGTTCAAGTAAAAGGAAGAGTCACATGTATCTCACTTTAAGTCAAATTGGAAATGATTTAAGTATAGAAGGCATGCCAAATACTGAAATAGGCCAAAAGGTAGGTCTCATGTGCCAAAAGTTAACCAAGTTGTGAAAGCAAAGGAAAAGTTCTAGTAGGAAATTAAAAGTGCTACTCTATTGAACACATAAATGAGAGGAAAGGAAAACAGCTTTATTGCTGAAATAAAGCTTAGTGGTTTAGATAGAAAGATCAATCCAGCTATAACATTCATTCCTTTATGCCAAAATCTAATCTAGAATAAAACCTCTCTTTTTAGTTCTGACTCTTTAATTTCTCTTCAATTCCGTGAAGGCTGAGAGAGGTTTGATAGTGAAACTGTCCCTGGAATTTCCTTTTGGGATTTATTTTTTAAATAATAGTTTATTTTTACACCATTTTGTGCCTTTTCCCATCTCATTTTCAATCACCTTGGGCTTCCCATTACCAATGCACCCATGTGCCACCACCATAGCCCAGTACATTTCCCTCCCCCTGCTGTTATTGATCCCGCTCCCCACTCTACCCCCACAAAATGTCTCTGGTATAGCTGTTCATCATTATTATTCTCTCACCTGGTCCGTTATATTCCTGCTATGAGAGAAACCATCTGGTATTTTTCCTTTTCTTTCTGGCTTATTTCACTAAGCATGATCTTTTCAAGTTCCGTCCATGTTCCTGCAAAAGACATGTGCTTCTTTTTTTTTTTGGTTGCTGAGTAATAATTCCATTGTCATCTTTTTAATCCAGTCATCCGTTTTGGGGCATTTAGGCTGTTTCTATGTCTTTCCAATTGTGAATAAAGCAGCAATAAACATGGGGGTGCAGGTATTTTTTTGAATCAGTGTTTTTGTGTCTTTTGGGTAGATACGTAGGAGTGGGATTGCTAGGCTGTAGGGAAGCTCCATGTTTAGCAGTTGAGAAACCTCCAGTTTTCCATAGTGCTTATACTAGTTTGCATTCCCACCAGGAGAGTTCCTTTTCTCCCTTTTGGGAAATTTTTAATGAAATATTTTTAATTTCCTTGCATATGATTAGTCTGTTTAGATTTTCTATTTCTTCTGATTCAATCTTGGAAGGTTGTATATTTATAAAAATTTGTCCCTTCAGGTTGTCCAATTTATGACATGCAGATGATCCTAGTGGTCTCTTGGGATCCTTGGTATTTATATAGTATCTCTTGTAATTTCTTTTTCATTTCTGATTTGTAATTGTTAGTTTTCCTCCCTTTACAGTTACAGTTTAAAAAAAAATTTATTTATGCATACAGAAATGAGGTACAACCAGAAGTGCAGGGGTGGCGAGAGGATTCACCAGCGACAGAGTGCTGAATAGAACAGGCAGATTGACAAAAATACACTACTGAGAGGAGCAGCGGGCGATTGAGCAGGAATCTGTTGTGCCATGTGGATACCTCTGGGGTGGGGATCAATATAACTTGCACTGAAGCCACCAGGGGTAGGCTTAGCTTCGCCGTACAGTGCTCCAATCTGCTACACCATCAGGGAGGGCCCCTCTTTACTTTTTTTTAAAGATTTATTTTTATTTATGCATACAATAACTGGGTGGAGGCCAGAGATGCAGGGAGTTGAGAGGACTCACCAGAGACAGAGTGAGGAGCAAAACAGGCAGATGTACTGAAATACACCGCTGAGGGGAAAAAACAGGCCAGATAGAAGTCTGCTGAGTCATGTGGGTTAACACCCTCGTTGGGGATCCTCATGTTACTGTGCTGCTGAAAACTTGGTAGCCCTGAGACTTTATCCCCTATGCTACTAGACATCCATCAAAAATTTTTTATTAGTGAGACTAGGTAGAGCTTTTTTTTTTTTAAAGATTTATTTATTCATTTACACATACAGAACTGGGGTACAGGGCAGAGGTGTAGGGGTGGTAAGAGGATTCACCAGAGACAGTGGGGAGCAGAACAGGCAGATAGTCTAAGTACACTGCTGAGGGGAGCAGCGGGCGGGTCAGGAGAGGTCTGCCACGCCATGTGGGTCATCGCTGGGGAGGGGATCAAACTCATGCTGAAGTGGCTTTAGCTTCTTAGTGCTGTGCTTTAGACTGCTGCACCACCAGGGAGGGCCCAGAGAGCTCTATTTATCTTATTAAAGGAGCAGTTGTTGGTTTCCTTGATCATTTATACTGCCTTTAAACTTTTATTCCTGCTGTGATTTTTATTTCCTTCTGTTTGCTTTTGATTTCATTTGTTCTTTTTCTAGTTCTTGAAATGTAAGGTGTTAGATTATTTCAGATTTTTTTGTTTGTCTCTGGGTATTTTTAAATTTCCCCCTTGATTTTTTTTCATTAAACCATTAACTATTTAGTAATAAGCTGTTTAATGTCCACATAATAGGGACGTTCCTTGTTTGAGGTTGATTTCTAGTTTGATACTAGAAATATGATCAGAGAAGATATTTACTGTGACTTCAGTCATGAATTTAGAGTCTTGTTTTGTGTCCCAGTATGTGGTCTCTCCTTGAGAATGTTCCATGTTTTTGTGGTTGGGTTCTGGAGAGTTAGTATTGTATTATGATTTATCATCTGTGTATTTCATCAATTTCTGTTAATTACTGTCTCTACCTCCTTTTCTGTAAATTTTGCTTTATATATTTAAAGCCATATTAGGTACATGTTAATATAAACTAATTTTATCTTCCATGAGAATTAAGCTGTTTAGTTTGGTGAAGAGTCCCATTCTGTCTCTAATACTATCTGTTTCATAGTATTACTACAAATAGAGTAGCTTCCTTTTGGGATAGGTATTTGCATGTTATAAGTTTATCTTCCATTATACCTAAATACTTTCATATCCTTAACATGTATATATGTTGAACAGCATCGTTAGGCAGGTTTTCTTTTAAAATCCGTTTTCATAATCTTTTTACTAGTTCACTTAGCTCACTAATATTTATCACAGTTACAAATCTTTTTTTTTTTTTTTTTTGCTTGGAAGACCTAAAGTTAAACTTTCTGTGAATTTAACCTCAGGCTAATGGAGTACCTTTTTCTGGGATATTTAGTGGACTTACATATTTTATCTCTGTTAGGTGTCTTAAGAAAAATTCCTTTTTGTTTTAATATACTCTTGTGAAAAAGGAGTAAGACAGTGGATATGGTTTCAAGCCGAACTTGATGGAAATTTTGGTTCCATAAGGGATAGCTGTTAAAACATTGGCCGAGAAAGGTACTATGTCAGTTTACAAATACAGCCAAACTAAACCTTCACTTTCACCTGCCTGACCCACTCACAGTGTTGTAAACCAATGTTACTCCAATAAAAAAAAAAATGTCAATGTCGGGTGGGATGAGGGGGTCATTTCATCTGACTCAGGGTTCATAATCAAATTGACAGGAGTGCTTTATAATGTTTTAGATATTTTACTTAATACAAAATAAAAAATAATAGAAACCTTCAATATACTAGAGAAGAATTTTAAAATATAGTAATACTTATAAGCCTTCAATACTTTCTGTGAATAATCAGAGGCTTAGTCCTCTGGAATTTTGAATATAATAGTTTTCCTGAGTGTGTGTGTATGTGACACATAGAATATTCAATACCTTTTTATTTTATTTTAAAGATTTATTATGCATACAAGAACTGGGGTACAGGCCAGAGGTGTGAGGCGGGGATGAGAGGATTCACCAAAGACAGAGTGGGGAGCTGAAAAGGCAGATCCACTGAAATACACTGCTCACTGCTGAGGGGAGCAGTGGCCGGGACAGGAGAGGTCTGCCATGCCATATGGGTCACCTCCCTGGCTGGGGATTGAAGTAGTGCTGAAGCAGCTACAGCTAACTTTGTAGTGGTGCGTTTTAACCCATTGTGCCACAAGGGAAAGCCCCCTCAGTACCTTTTAAAATTTTTAAAAAAATTTATTTTCGTACATCATTGTCCATTTTTGTGCAATATTTGATTTCTCCCCTCAGGTGTAATTTCAGTAGTTCTACTACCACAGTATCTGTGACCCTTTCAGCCCCTTGTGCTCTTCCCTTTCCTGCTTTGGCTGATCTCTCTCCTCTTCCCTTGCTGTATGCCTCACAGCTCTGTAGTGGTTTGGAAGTTTTGTCTTTTAAATGGCCTTTTGTTCAGTTTCCCCTCTATTTCACCTATAAGTGAAACCATCCAGTATTTCTTCTTCCTTCTTACTTGTTTCACTCAGTGTACTCCCTTCCACTTCCAACCATGTTGCTGCAAATGGTATGAATTTGTCAGTTTTGATGTCTGATCCATACTTTTTGTAACCATGAAAGCTGTAAGTAAAAATTCAAGAAAAAAATTTTAAGTGACTGCTTATAATTGAAACAAGTTTAGCATGGACTTCTCAATAGATAAAATTTTATTTGAATCAGTGCATTAGAGATAATTTAATATTTACAGTAGTGGATAGATTAAATCTGGAAAGGAAGAAGACTGAATACTTGAGGCTTAATAAAAATCTGAATTTAATTATCTTGTTGATTTAATAAATAAATATAAAAATTAATTTCTTATAAAGTCATACTGTTAAATTGATTATGGTCTCTACTATTCAAGTAGTTTTTATTAAGTTTGGTGTATATTTTCAAACTAATTTATAAACAAGGTATAAAAGCATATATATATATATATGCTTGAGATAAAAATATACAGATTACTAATATCCTTATTTTTTAATATCCTTTTTTTTAACTTTATTTTCTTACACTGTTGTTCAGTTTTTCAGCAAACTTTTTTTTACAATCCTGAGAGTATATGCAAGCAATATGTATTACTGGATAAGAAAGTATATCCAGAAAATGTTACTTGCATATTTGCAAGCAATAATTTAAACAAGTTTATTTTACTAAGTATAAATAATTGGGTATCACATTGTAATAGAAATTACTTTCAATTTAGTACTCATTGCTGTAATTTATTTTTGAATTTTATCACTTTCCTGAAATGTATATTTAATGTACAAATTCTGTTATTTAATATTAACTGAAAAGTATACTATTTATACCTACTTCTGACATTTAGCTAAAGATCTTAAAGTTTTCATTTTCATAAATACAGTGCTCCTGTTTTGAATTGAGAGGAACTATATGCAAATCAACAATTTTTATAAGTGGTCGCAAAGAAAAGTAGTGACAACTGGAAAAAAAACACCCACACCCTTTTCACTGAGATGATTCATTTGGGATTAAATGTATATTCACATATATTCATTTAAAAATGAATTATTGCATTTTTAAACAGTGAATATTCTTTACCATACTATTATTGGATATTAAAGGTATGATACTGCCCATGGAAAAAAAATTCACAATTTTTTCAGGATATTTTCTTCTGAGACATTTGATTTAGAAAATGTGTTATTTTAATCAAAACACATTTCAAAGTCATACGTACTTCAGAATTAAGATAAAGTACTGAAAATGAAGGAGTAAACATATTAAGAAAATATTTTTCATATTCACTTTTATTATTGGAGTAAAGGAAATTTGTTAAAGTAGTTTCTGATCTTTGTACCATGTGAAAACAAATGAGTCAGATAAACAAGGCTATAATGCCATCTGGGGGCTTATGGAGACATCACAGTTTATTAGAACCAAGGCCTTTATTATTTACAGTTATCTCCATTTGCCCTTCTAAACAGTAATTATCACTTAATTCCCTTTTCTTTTAAACTGATTTTGTAGTAAGTACACAGAAAGTATAATGACTCAAAATATCATAGCTTCTATAATGTACATTATAAGATACTTCTTCCTTGTAGTTGACATTTTTTTTCCTCTCAAAAGGCAGGGTATGTCCGACATAGTGTCTGAAATTTTGTACTCATCATGAGATGAAATGGGACTACAGGATGAATTCAAGAAAGAAAAAGTTTTTAAAAAAGGATCTATTAATAATGTAGCTATAGTAGTGAAACTGGTTTCTGTGTGTGTGAGTATGTATACAGTAACCTTAAAAACAAATAGAAAGGTTAGTCACCAACAGAGCCATATTAGAGAGGTAACATTTGAGGAGTGGTTCAGCACCCATTTTTGAGGGAGTTCATTTGCATTCATCAATTTAGTAACTTAACTGATTGCTTGTTGTTAGCTAAATGCTGTTATAAAAGGTCCTTTCTGCTGTCAGGAGGTAGCAAATATGTACAATACACTTGGGATAAAAACATACAGACTATCAAAAGCCTTATTTTTTAAACTTTATTTCTTACATCGTTGTTCAGTTTTTCAGCAAACTTTTTTTTTTTACAATCCTCAGAATGATTTTACCTGACACTTTTTATCTTTCCCATTTGGATGATTTCCAGATCCCTGTTGCTATGTGCAATACCATTTAATTAGAAGCTCATTAATCTAGTTTTTAACTTATTCATATCTATTTTTCTTTCTGCTAACTACTTAGCAACCTGATATATAGTAGATGTTCAATATATGTGAGTAAAAGGTCAGTATTTTGGAGCTTTCTGACTGTTCCAACAGAAAATAGGTACCATAAAAGAAAATGTCGAAATAGACAGTGGGTACATTTGTTGATTGAAGGATTTGACTCATTGTTTGCAGTCTGACTCTTTGGCTAGGTTATGCACATATTGAGAGGACTTAGTTATCTAGCTGTTGAAGTACTTAAAATGAGTAGAATAAATTTACTACAGAGTCTGATTTAGTTTTTAGTCAGTCATTCACTAACAGCTGGTAAAAGCTCTGGTTAGAAGTTTTAAGATGTTTTAAGATTGAAGATCTATAAATTATTTGTAGTTTATTTGAACTTAATACATTATTGTGGTGGGTTAACCATAGTTCTTTAATTACATTCTTGTCTCTACCAATAGAATTTTTATCTGGGCATTTGAATGCCTAAAGTTAAAGGCATAGAGGCCACATTCCCCAGATTTCATTGTCTGTGCCCACATCATTTAAGTTCTAGCCAATGCATTGTAAACATCCCATTTTTTTATTGGGTTATTTTTTTTTGTTGAGTTGTATGAGTTCTTTGTAGATCTTCTATAACAGCCTCTAGTCAGATATGTAGTGTACAGATGTTTTGTCAATTCAGTAAATTCAGTGTCTTTTTGTTGTAGTGACAGTTACTTTAGCTGTCTAGAAGCTTTTTAGCTTGATTTATTCTTTTTTGTGTATTCTTTTTTTGTTTTGCTTGCTCTTGGAGATGAGCCCACAAAGACATCTCTAAAACCTATGTCATAGAATGTTTTGCTAGTTTTCTTCTACACATGTATTGGTTACAAGTCTTATCTCCAAGTCTTTTATTCAGTTTGAATGGATTTTTATGAATGGTGTGAGATGGTGGACTAGTTTTACTCTTTTGCAGATAGGTATCCAATTTTCCTAGTACCATTTTGAAGATTCTGACTTTT
>NW_004567108.1:35327736-35354748 GCF_000260355.1 Condylura cristata
AAACTTGTAGTAAGTGAGTCTATAGTCCGTTTTCAGTCCTCAATTCCTATGCCAGCTTGGACGCGGTGATCTCGGCGTCTTTACTCTGCCGCCATCTTCCGGAAGTCTACCACCATGCAAATTTTAACTTTACTTTTTTCCTTATTAACATTCCTTTTATTATTATGTTGAGGTATGTCCTGTCTATCCTGTTTTATTTTTTTTTTTTTAAGATTATTCATACAGAACTGGGGTACAGGCCAGAGGCACAGGGGCAGTGACAGGATGCACAGAGATAGACCGGGAAGCAGAACAGGCAGATCGATGAAGTACACTGCTGAGGGGTGCAACAGGCAGGTTAGGAGAGGTCTGCCATGCCATGTGGTTCACCTCTGGGGCAGGGGATCTAACTCTCACTGAAGCGGCTGCAGCTAGCTTGCAGTGCTGCTGCGTTTTAACCCACTGGGTCATCAGGGAAGGCCTATCTCGTTTTTTTGAGGGTTTTCATCATAAGTGGATATTGAATCTTGACAGTGCTTTCTCAGCACTACTGATATGATGATATGATTTTTTTATATTTCCTTTTATTGCAGTGGCGAATTACATTAATATTTATATCTCATGTCTCTGTAGTAAATCCCATTGGTCTTGAATTGTGATCTCTTAACACATTGTTGAACTCACTTTGCTAGGATATTGTTTAAGGTTTTTAGTTCTTCAGGGATATTGGTCTGCAGTTGTTTCTGTGGTTGGTATCAGTAATATTAGCCTCATAAAATGTGTTTGCAAATTTTTTTCTTTCTAATTTTTTAGAAGTGTTTGAGAAAAAGTATTTGCCTTTCAAGGTTTGGTAGAACCCACTTGCGAAACTGGTTGTGGCTTTTTAGGTGGTGGGCAGGGAGACTTGTTCATTGTTGCAGTTACTTTGGTTGTGGTTTGAATGCTCAGGTTTTCTTTTCATTTTCAGGTGGTTGCATATTTCTAAGAGTTTGTCCATTTCTCACTCAACTAACTGAGTAATTTGTTCGATGTCTGTTGTAACTTCTCTTTTATTTAGGTTTCTTTTTGAGTTTTCTAATTTTTTTCCTTTTTGAACCTAGCTAGAGGTTTGTCCTTCTCTCTTGCTCATTCATATCACAATATTTTGTGATTGATGATGTTTTCACTTTTACTGTCCAAGGAAAAAAAAGCTTTTGTAAAACAAAATATAGAAATGGTTTGAAGTAAACCGTCATACATAAAAGCTTCTGTGGACATGCACAACAGGTGCAAAAACTAGGTTATTCTCACTTTAAGAGTATAAATATGAAGGTTTTCTACCATACACACACTTTTGCAGTCAGAGGAGCTAAGAAAATGGGCACATGAACATTTCAAAAACATACTTAAAACCTAGCAAATACTATATGGAAACAATAAGTAGTTTTGGGAAATTGTTCTGTTAAATTATGTTTAAGGATACATGAAGGAAAGGTGTTAAAGGCATTTAAAAAGAATGATTTAGAAAAAAATGGGCAACTTCATTATGTCAGCTTAGTATTATGATTTTTACACTGTTACTAATGCAAGGAGGAAGGAGGCAGATGGATGGATGAAGAATAGTAATTTAGTTTCCAAGGAAACCTTTTTCTAATTAGAAAAAAGACAGTTTCAGGATTTGTGACTATGGTGATGTAAATAGACAGCTGTGAATTTTTCTGCTGTTATTTTCTAATTTTGAAGAAGAAAGAACTTGTATAAAAGATATTTTGAAGCCTACTAATTTAGTTACATGTTGAATGTTGACCAGAAGGTCTGAGAATAGCAGTACCACTAAAGAATTCGAGTTAACACTGAGACAGATCTATTTGTAGATGTGTGCAGATCTAAGCAGTAATAAGATGCTGGAATTTGAGTTAATTAAGCACAGGGATCTTTCTAAAATTTCATTGAACTGGGTTTAACAGAAGAGACTATGTAAAAAGTACACATGTCATGTAATATACATGTAGCTGCTTACCCCAAGAATGTAATAGGAACAAATCCATATATGCTCAAAATATGCCAATCAAAACCACTGTCACCTCAGTAAAATAATACTGTTAAAAAATTGCCAGTCACTTAAGTGTATTTGTCAGCATCTATGGAATAAAATCATTATTGTTTAAATCCAGCCTTTAGTGTTCACTCAGGTAGGGAAAACATAGCCCTTTATTTTTTCATAATTGGACATTTTCCAGTTACTTAAGATTCCCTTAAGACTTGAAACATGGATTGGCATGTAGCAAGAATGTTATATGTGAATATTAAATAAAATAATATATTTTATTGTATTCTATACATATATTAATTATTGACTTTTTGTTTCCAGAATTTAAAAATCATTCCATTACTAGCAAAATTGAAGTCCAACCTAGTTTTATGTCTCAACGACTTCTGATTGTTTTTCCCTCACTGCATTATTGCTCCCAACATTCATGCGCATGAATTTTTAAAAATGTACTCAGCTGTAATGTTAATAATTAGTGTGCCTTCTAAGAAGAACTTAACTTGGCTAATGCTTCCTGGTAACCTAAATGAAGATTTAACATTTAGGAAAGTTTTATGTACCAGAATTCCAAATAGGCAAAGTGAAAGTAACAAGAAAGCAACTAAGCTGATCTATTATAACTTTCTAGCTACTGACAGTGAACTATCTAAGCTGACCTCTACTGATAGAACCACAGCAAAATATTAAAGAGCTACCATATGTTCCAGCAATCCCACTTTGGCTTACATGTACAAAGGATATGAAGTGACGATCTTGAAGAGATATCTTCATGTTCATTACAGCACTTCACAATATCCAATATAGAAGCAATCTAAGTGTCCATAGATGATGAATGTGATTAAAAAAAAAGTGATAGGTATAATGCAAAATTTATCAACCATGAGAAAGGTGGAAATCCTTCCTTTTGTGACAACATGGAAGAACCTTGAGAACCTTAATGCTAAGTGGTATAATGCACACCGAGATTAGTACTCTAAATATACCTTAAGTATATGAGGAGTTTTTAAAAGCTGACCAGAGAAACACAGAATGGTGGTTGACAGTGTTTGAGGGTGGGGGAAATGGGGACATATTGTTCAAAGTTTACAACTTCCAGTTATAAGATGAGCAAGTTGTGGGGATCTAATGTCCAGCATGGTGAATATAGGTAACAACATTGTATTATATTCTTGAAAGTTGCTAGGGTAATAAATCTTAGTCTCATCTCATACAAACAGATAATTATATTAGGAGATAGATATGATGGGAACTTACACTGAAAATTTAGGATAGAAAATTATACCGTCAAAAACTGGAGGTAGGAGCAGAAAATTATCAAATTATCAAGACACCTAACTCCAAAGTGAAAATCCTTCTTCAAAATTCTCAAATAATGTTATCTAACCATCTGAAGTGTGAAACCTGGATTGCAACAGCTGACCAAAAGAACAGAATGCACCAATATTTTCTTTAAATTTTCAGCTTCTTTATACAATAGGGACTACAAGGTTACTAGAGGATTTACGTTAAAGCCTTAATTAGCACAACATGTCTACTGGATACACCAGTCCGCTGAGGTACACCTTCTACCCCCAGCCTTTAGGAAACCATGTAAAGGATGCAGAAACTATGGAAGGGCAACTGGGATCCTGGCAAGCGTTTGTCTGCCTGTCTGCCGGCGCTTACGTGCGTCCTCCACCAGGGGCCGCTCGAGCTACCGAAGCTTCAGCGCACAAACTAGGCGACGCTTCGGCGCGTGTATATTAGGTGTTGCGCGCGCGTCTGTGAATCCGCCCCTCAGCCCTAGCTTTCAGCTGCTGATTCCTTGGCGACTGCTGACTACCGCAAACCAAGCCTACTGTGGCTGGCTACGGGAACTTTTGGAGGACAAAAATCTTTCCCTCCCCATTGGGCTCTGTTTTGTACTGCTTCATTCTGTGGGCAAACCCGGGGCGGCAAGTATTAGTGTCTACATTGCGCTTTACCCGGGAGGTAGGTGGAGCGGAGTTCGGCGGGGAGTCCGGCTGATTAAGGCCCGGCCTTGGGAGCCGCTGCTGGAATGTTGAGATGGCTCATCGGGGGAGGCCGAGAACCTCAGGGACTGGCAGAGGTAAACCCCCAGGTGGACCCAGCTTAACCAGGCAGGGGCTTGCTGGAGCATAGGCTTTTGTTTGAGCTTGACCAAGCGGGCAAGGCGGGGCCTGCTGCTGCTGGCCAGGGCGGGGTTGGGGGTGGGGGAGACAGTGGGGGTAGGGCCTCTCTGCGGCCACACTTTAGGCCTTGCTCCTGAGAGCTAAGTATCTTTGTTCAAAGGAGGTGAGGAAATTGTACTTTGAATGAGCCCAGGATAGACTCAAGGACGTTCAGCTCATCTTGTGGCAACTTAAGCCGATCTTAGTTCACTTCAAAAAAGGGAACCCAATTAAGAGAAACGAAAAAGTGGCTACTGCAACTTTCCGCTTTTTTGGCTTGGTCGGTGTCTCTTCCCAGCATAATCTGATGCTTCTTGGGGAGTATACAATCATATTGTTTATCCAAGAACAGGAAAGGTTATAGTTATTTTTAAAATAATAATTTGCTTCGAAGTCAAGAAAATGAGTTTGCATTCTATAAATCACGCTTTCTTCCTAAGCCTAATTGAATAGACTAATAAGATTTACATTTATTTTCAAATAAAATAATTTTAAAGTGTTGGGGTCTAGAATTCATGCTATATAAGACTAGACTGTTTAATTCTTTATTTCTCCCAGAAGTACTTGTTTTGATTGTTAAAAAAAATAACTTGGGTTATAATGTAAGCAACCTCAACTTCTGAATTGTAACTTCCTCATGTTTTTGCAGCTATAGCATATGATCTATTTTTTAAGAATTCATTTCCTATTTCAAATTGGACTTATTTTAGATAGGTTGAAACCCAAAAGATTATGGGACACTGGAAAACACAGTAGTTCATATATAAATGGTAAAGAAACAGTTCTGTATAAATTGGATTGTTTGATTATTCATAGAATTTGATTACTTCTGCTATGTCTAGCAAACTTCATTTGAGAGAAGTGATGTTGAAAGACCAGACTGCATGACAGGCTTCAGAATGCTTCAGAACCAGCCAGGCCTAAGGGTGGGTTATCAACAAGGCACCAAGGCCAAGTTTAACTGTAAATGTCCTAATCTGGCTTATCCCATAAGAACAGCCAATTAGCAAGTAGGCAAGTAACCAGTATATATCAAGAAAACACCAGAAGTCCTAAGGTATGCGGGACAAGTAGTGAAGGTCACATCTTACATGCATAGATCAACCAGGTTAAGACAAGATAACTTTGTTCAATGTCCACCAATCAATGTACTGCTGAGCAAAAACTCCCCTCTGCTGGGCTGAAACTCCCCTCTTCTGTAATTAAAAACCCGGCCTTCCCTGAGCTCAGGGCTCTCAACTTTGCTGAGTCGCATGTTGGGAGCCCAGGTTCTAGCTTCCAATAAAGACCCTCATGTCCTTTGCATCGGAATTGGCTCCTTGGTGGTTTTTGGGAAACTCAAAACCTGACACAACAGTGTACAGTTCTTAAACTATTTACTTTTGCTTTTCTCATCACAATCTGTGTTAGAAGGGAGATGGAATAATTAAAAGTTATTTTTGGGGGATGGCTGTTTGAGAAAACATTCATTTTATATACTTCATATAAATTTACTTCAGTTGTGTAACTTCCATGAACCTGTACATTATCAAAATTTCCCCTAATTATGTAAGAATTTAGTGTCCAGATTTACATTTTAAGTAGTGTTTTTCGACTAGGATCCACAGAACCCTTTCAGGGTCCATTTGGTAATGTCTCGAAACACTTTTGATTATTATGACTTAGTATATAGTTTGTAGAAACCAGGAATGCTGCTAAATGTATATAGTGCACAGGATAATCCTCACCAACAAACAGTTACCTGGTATCAAAACATCAATATTGTTATTTGAGAAACTGCAATTCAGAGGTTAAGAACAAAGGCTTTATCTTGAATTAGTACCCTGGGGCAGAATTGTGAGTTATATATCATGTGTTTTGCGTAGTGTCTGTGATAATTCTGTTAAATGTTAGCAGTTGTCCTTGTCAGTATTATTGCCCAATTGAATTCCTTAATTCTAAATGATTTCATTGCTTCCTTTATTCATTCAGCAAGTATATATTGAAGGCCTAAAAGGTAGGCACGGTAGTAGTCTGTATTATATTTTA
The DNA here is from genome assembly GCF_000260355.1 of Condylura cristata. Lineage (NCBI taxonomy): Eukaryota > Metazoa > Chordata > Mammalia > Eulipotyphla > Talpidae > Condylura > Condylura cristata. The sequence goes on from NW_004567108.1 coordinate 35,333,944, forward strand.
CCCCTTTGATATGTAGTAGTTTTGTTTCTATCAAATATTTATTTAAAAACACCCATTCTAAAATGTTGACTTGGATTGTTCAATAATTGTTTAGCACAGGTTTATTGTATAATTTCCACAAAATAAAATACACTCTTTTTGTAAAATTTATGATGTAGATTTGTGGTAAGAAAATTTTTTGTTCAACTGGCAGTTGATTTTAGGGGAAATAATATGCAGTATTCGAATATTATAACAGTTTTTAAAATCTTGTGTGTTTAAATGTATACCATGCAATTTTATGCCTGTATGGTCTTTTATCATCAAGCATTTTACCTCCTTTTCTCTTTTTTCTCCCTCTCCCACACCCCATACAAGAAATCTCCTTTACAGACAATAGGTGAAGAACAAACGCAGAACCCCTATACTGAACTGCTTGTGCTGAAAGCTCATCATGATATTGTACGATTTTTGGTACAGTTAGATGACTACAGGTAAGAAACCAGTTGTCCAGTTGACTACTGAAAAGAAATCTTAGGGGTATTTTATTTTAAAAACAACTTCAGGACCTCCCTGGTGGCTCAGAGGGTTAAGTCTAAGCACTACCCTTTTAGTTTGATAATTTGCTAGTATGACTTGACAGAACTCAGGAAAGCACTTTACTTATGAATACAATTATATCATAATAAGCCAGGACCAACCAAATGAAGAGATACTTGCAACAAGAATTAGGAGTGTCTAAATGCAAAGCTTTTTTTTCCCTTCAGGATATCAGCATAGCTGTAGTATCAACAAAAGGAAGTTCAGTTGAACTCTGATGTCTAAAATTTTTATGGGGTTTTCATTGTGTGATTGTTTGACTCATTTGCCACCTGATTGAATCCAGTTTTTTGTCTGTCTTGTTTGGGATGTGAGACTGATATCCCATGGCTCAAAACCCCAACCTCTAATAAACATGATTCTTCTTTTCATGGCCAGCCCCCACACTGAAACTGTCAAGGGGCCTACCATGAATAATCTTAGCATAAACTCAGATGAAGTCTTAGGGCCAGGATCTCTTGTAGAATTCAAGACAGATTCCAACCAAATTATACAACATCATGCTTTCCTACTTTATAACTTGAAAAGATTGGCCTATCACTACTATTTGCTAATGTGATATGAGTCAGTGAAATCATAGTATATTAAACTATATAGTAATTTTGAGCCTTTTTGGTAATAGTCATTCTATCTAGAGACATTCATTTTAATGATCACATCTGAAACTAAACATTTCTGGAAAGGTAAGATTCCAGGCAGGTAGTGTTATGTTATAAATAACATTTTACTGTAGTAAGTTATAAGGGAGGTTAAAAAAAATCACAAGTAAGTTCTTAGAGCATAATCACTAATATTTGGGCCCTGAAGACTCCCTAAATCATTGTGTCTAAAAGTTAAATGAAAAAGTTGTAGAATACTTCCAGGTTGAGGCAGGGTGTTGGTCTTTAAATATTTTATAGATTAACTCTTAAGAGCCCATGTTCATTATCTTCTGTCCTCTGAAATACCCTTTATTCTTGTGACAGAGAGGATCGTCTGCAGAAAATACCATCTTGTAGAATAGCGATCATTGTAAAAATGCTGATAAATACTTCCACAGTGCTGCTTGCATTGTTTGATGATAACTGTAAATGTTCTGTAAACATTTATTTATTGCTCTATCAAATATCACCCCGAATTTGGTGGTTTAAAACAATCACTGTTTACCTCACCATTTTGCAGCATGGCACTTTGGAAGAGTTTGGATGGGTGGTTCTTTCTGTGTATGCAAGATCAGCTGGTTTTGATTAAGTTCACTTAGACATCAATGGATTTATTGACTCTTGCTATTTCACAGTGGTATCAGCTAGGATAATCGGTCTCCATGGCTTACTCACATTAGTGATCATGGAATTCTTAGGACAACAAAAGGATAAGTCCCTATGTAAAATAACTTTTTAAATCTCTTGAGTGGTGTTTGCTGCTGTTTTCATTGACCAAAGCAAGTTGGGAGCTGGCACAAATAAGTGAGTGGGTATATGAATTCTACCTCTTAATGGAAGAAGCAACAAAATCCCATTGCAAATGTATGTAAAGGGGAAATAATTTTAGACATTTTTATTGTTTACTAAAGTGAGTCTAAATGTCTAGAATAGATGAAGAAACCTACCATTGGCTTTTGCAATAAAGTGAAGACATTTCTGCCTGAATCACATTTAATTCTTTGTACTCAAGTGATTACTATATCAAATTGTACATAAAATTAGGTATGAAGTTTTTCAGTCAGACATGTAGAACTTTCAATTTGTGTATTTTTGGTAAAAGGACAAAAGATCTATAGCCTATATGATTATATTTATTATAAGTAGAATTAATAGCTCTGCATTTTATTAATTAACAATTAGCTTTGCAGATGTACATTGTTTATGCATTGTAGAACTACAGAACTGTCCATCCAGTTTTAAAGTAAACACTATAGTTTTACAGTTTTTGTTTTGATTTAGTTTTTGTAGATATTACACTCTGGATTTTTTGCCATCTGTTGTAATCCAGGTTTCACGCTTCAGGTCTTTGGATAATATCATTTTATTGAGAATTTTGCAGAAGGATTTTCTTGTTTTCTTGGTGGCTCAGCTAAAACCAGTGAGTGGAAAATTTTCTCAGATTGGTTTTTGAAGATACCAAATAAATCCTGTATCACCTAACAGACAGCTGTCTTTTCTTTTCTTCTTTAGTATTTTTTGAACATGAAGTGTGGGTCATATTGATTGGGAGATCACTAAAGAAGGCTAAGCCTCAGCAAGAGTCTTCCAAAAAATGGACTGTTCTAAAATTGCATTTAATACTCTAGCATTTGACACATTAAACTAAACTGAGTTCATAACACATTTTAAGAATAGTTTTCTCTGTTACTCATTCGATCATTCCTTGCCCCTCGAGGAAACAGACAAGGCTATGTAGGATAGTGATCATGACTGGAAAAAGAATCAGGTGACCCATGAAATACCAGACTGGAGAACACAATATGTCCGTATGACGGCTCTTGAAGCTGTATGTTCACAGGAAACAAAACTCAGCAGTATGGTTAGATGATTCTCTAATGACACAATATATTACACCTTTGAGAAAATAGCAAAAATAGGAATCAGTCAGGAGAATTTAAATCCTCCTGATACTTGGGTTCCCTGGGTAACAGGCAATAAAATGGAGTTAAACATGCAAAAGGTTTGAGAGAAAAACAGCAGTGAGTGGAAAGGGTAGGAAGCAGGATTGCACAAGGGGAGCCACTGCAGATTATGATGCAGATCTGACAGTGCCTGTAAGCCAATGGAAGAAGGAACCCCCTGCAGACACTGTTGGCTGGAAATAACTGACTTGCTCATTTATTGGCTGGGGGTCTTTTTAAGAATGTGCCCCTGGCTTGCAGTACTTTACTTCAGTCTTGGTGGCAGGGATCCAGGTAAAATGATATGGCTTTGTCTTGAAAGGTGAAATAAACCCTAAAACCAATAGTTGGAAGCAGGCAGCCACCTTTTCAAGGGGTATCTGGAGGTTACAAGTTTTTGTGTCTCCCACACACTTCTGTCATTGTACACTGGGTTATTTTTAAATTGTATGAATGAACTCATTGAAGCAAAGCCTTTTGCAGCTTTTTAAGAATTAAATTAGCTTAATTTTTGTTGTTTTTATATAGAGTTATGAGTCAGTTGAAGGAAGGATGGCAGTGTCATCTTGCATATGTTGCCCTTTCTCCTTCTTTTTTCAAATTTTGTTCTTTTGACTCACATTTGAAAGTGTAGTGGAGTTTGTTTGTTGCTAAGCTGTGATAAAATCTGAGAGGGGTGAGTGGAAAGGTATTGCCGTTACATATAGCCTCATAGAATCAAAATTTGGACTAGGGACAGTAAATACAAAACAAAATTTCAAGTTTTGTCACCTTATAACTAATTACTATATTTTGTAGGTAAAATTAGCCCTCCTAAGTTATATAATATCTTTACTAGGCATTTGAAAATTCATTCTTTGGGCATCTTTAAAAGGTAACTTTAAAAAATCAGTAACAATTTGGCATAGATACAGGTAGAAACTGCAGTGTCACACATGCTTCAGTTCATGAGTTCATGGAAATACTTGTCATTGCTTACCTTTGGCAAATGGTAGGGAACTAATTATGAAAATTGGTAAATAAAGGAGCAAAGTCAGTACATTGTTTCTCCTATACAAAAAAAAAAAAAAGAAACTATTTTGGGATCAGTGATAATAAATGCAGAAATTTCTCTATAAATGTAGTTCTCATGATTAGGGAAGGAAAGCCTGGAACATTGTAACTCTGCTGTAGGTATTCATTAACCATGCCTCACCTTGTTAAACTTTTTCTCATGCATATAATTTTTGCTTAGTCATTTAATTGTATAGTCTCAAAGAGTGTTTTTAAAAACTTGGTTTCAAGTTAAGAAAACTTGAAGAATATACATAGGAAGAGGACAAGACATCAAAAAACTGAAAGAAACTCATTTTTTTATGTAGTGGAATTCTGGGTTTGGAAATTTTCAAATTTCTACTTTTGTTGTAACTGCTAAGGATAAAGGGAAAAAGTAAGGTTAAATCAAAACTATTCATCTCTTCCACAGAGCCCTTGAAATACTTATTTGCATATTCATTTGTTTGCTTATTCCTTCATAGATAAGAGATTTGTTGGTCTAGAAAGTATCATAAAGATAAAGTAATATGAAAATCACTATTTTATTGATTTAAGACATCTGTTTTTCCTTTTTAAATTACCTAAAATTTTTATACATTATATAACTGATGGTATCTAATGATTGGCAGAATTTTTCCTTAATTAGTACATGAAACAATATAGAATATTTTCCAATGCTGATATTTTAGATATAATGAAAAAGAATGTTTCTAAGTAGTCATTAAATTTTTTTTTTTAAAGATTTATTTATTTGTGCATACAGAACTGGGGTACAGGCCAGAGGCTCAGGGGCGGTGAGAGGCTTCACCAGAGACAGAGTGGGGAGCAGAACAGGCAGATCGACGAAGTACACTGCTGAGGGGAGCAGCGGGTGGGTCAGAAGAGGTCTGCCACACCATGTGGTCACCTCCGGGGCAGGCGGGAATCGAACTCATGCAGAAGCGGCTTTAGCTTCTCAGTGCTGTGCTTTAACCCACTGCGCCACCAGGGAGGGCCAGTAGTCATTAAATTTTAAGAATCACATGTAATTGATCTTGGCAGTTCCCTAACACTGAGTTAGAAATAATTTTGTGCTATTAAATACAAAACATTTCCCATAAAGTCTTATCTTTAGGTGTTAATTTTGGGGTTCTATTAATTTAAAGTGTATTAAAAATTATTGTATAAATTTTGTGGCAATATGTCAATATTCTTCCATTGAATAACTGAAACCTTACCAGTGTTTTAGTGATACCTTTTTTATAGATCATTGCTTCTTTTCAGCAATTATCCTATTAGGAATTCTTGGCTTGAATTTTCACTTCTGATCTAGATATGGCTTGAGTATGTGCTTGATTGACTAAGATAAACTGACTTAGTTAAAAGATACAGTGCAGCTAGTACCCTGTAGGATGAGTAATTGTAATTTGTAAATGATCTTTCAATCCTTTATTATTTTATGAGACCTAAATAACATGTAATAAAAATTACACTGATTTGTATTTTAAACTTCAGTATTTGCTCTTTAGAAGTGGTAATAATATTGAAATAGCCAAAATAAAGGCAGAAATAGAATATATAAGGAAATTGAAAGGCCTGAATAATCCACCACCTGGGTAATTGATCTCTGAGCAGTAAGAAATTGACTTGTGAGTTCATGCATTACTATTGAGATTGTTTAGATTTAACTTCAGTTCACAACTGATTGAATTAAAATTTGAGGTAAAATGAGTCATATCAAAACTCAGTTCATTTCTTATTGTGAACTCATGAGATTCAGACATGATAAAACAGTGAGAAGTTAAAAATCAAGATTAGAAAAGTATGTATTTTAAACCTGCTGTCATCTAAAGGAAGAAAAGCAATTATGAGTTTTAAGAATCAATGGAAATTTTTTTTATACCAAAGAAAACTTGAGGCCTTGAGTCTTGCCCTCCCCACCATCACTACACAAATAAAAAGAAATCACTAGACCCAGGATAAAAGCTATTAAAGATTTACTTCCAGCAGTTACTTTTGAAACTTCATGAATTGTTTAGTATTCTGATTCAGAAAATATATTTAGTTCAGTATAAGAATTTATATATGTATTATATATTTAGCTTTCACTGAGTACACACTTTTTTTTTGAAGAGCTAAGAGTTTTTGTCCTCTTTATTAAGAATTACCTAAAGAGGTGCTTTTACTTAATTTTTATAAATTGAGGCAACTGGTGATTTTGTGTTCTTTGGGTAGGTAGCAATAAAGTATATTTTAAATTTAAAAACGCTATTTTCTTTTTAAACTCTAAATTTGTATTACATTTTAAGAGTAGGATTTGTCAGTATGTGAAAACAGTAGTTAAGTATGAGACTTTGAAACTGAGTATGGGAAATTTGAGAGCACCAAATCCTAACCACTGTACCACCAGTAAACTTGAGTATGGGAAATTTGAAAATAGGTTTGGTGTATTAAAGCATTACGTGAATGAAACAGTGAGATTTGTCAGTCACATATGGGGGAAATTTCTTTTGAACACAGATGTGATAAATTTAAGTAATTTTCATGTCCGTTATATTGATAATTTTTTTTTAAAGATTTATTTATTTGTACATATAGAACTGGGGTACAGGCCAGAGGCTCAGGGGCGGTGAGAGGCTTCACCAGAGACAGAGTGGGGAGCAGAACAGGCAGATCGACGAAGTACACTGCTGAGGGGAGCAGCGGGTGGGTCAGGAGAGGTCTGCCACGCCATGTGGTCACCTCCAGGGCAGGCGGGAATCGAACTCATGCGGAAGTGGCTTTAGCTTCTTAGTGCTGTGCTTTAACCCACTGCGTCACCAGGGAGGGCCTATATTGATAATTTTAATCCCCCCAGGTTAGGTGTGTGACTAACAATGTGTGTCTTAATGAAAACATTTAAGGCATACCCAGATTTTGTATACCCACATACAATCATAAAATGGAAAGTTAAAATTTTCTAAGCTTTATACCTGCAAGTAGTGTATCGTTGTTAGCTATTAGGGGTCTGTTAGATGTATAATTCGTAGCTGGCTCTCCATAATACTACTTCTTTTTATCTTACTCATAAAAGCAAGCCTGAATTAAGTGATAATGGGAATAACTGAATCATTGATTAATTAACGAATCATTTATAAGCTAGTGTACCACATTAATATAGTACATAATATTCTTGTAAGTGATTGCTGCATACATTGTGTTGGATAATGCTTGAAAACAGTGCTTTTTGATCTTTTTGTAATGCAGTCACTATAATGAATAATTATTTGACAATTTATTTTTCTTGATATTGTTTGTGGCATATCTATCTGCTGCTACTCCTACAAAATATAGTTACCTCTTTATATATAGTGAATGAGAGCTAAAAAGAAGAGTTCATCTTATGCCATGAAAAAACTTTCCTTCTTGGTATTTTTCCAAGCATTTTTGTTAAGTAACAAAGTAAACACTCCCCCTTAAGTCCCAAACCTTCTAAATCAAGAGCATAGTGTTATTTGTGAGAAAACCCAAGAGCCAAAAGGACTAAGGGAGAGGTGTTCACTTAAATCTAGAGTTAAATATCTTTATAGGAAAAATAGTGACATAATGAGTAGATCTAAGGATATGAAATCTTTGTTCCACAATGGGAATATTGCTCCCTACAGGTGATGCTGTTTCTCAGCTTGAGTTTGTTACTCTTTAGTGTTTAATCATATACAAGTTAAAGACTTATCTATAAATCTCTCCATTATCTAGCAGCTTATTCATTGTAACTCTATTAATAATCTGTCTTTAGAGCTCAGTACCTGGCATAGCACAAGAAGGCATCTATAAATATTCATTAAATTGGCTTATTGAACTTAATTTGTGTTAATAGTAATAAGTCAAAACATCACTAATAAGATCTGATAATTCTTAGTAGTTTCAGCAATTAAATGTCATATATTTTTTTCCCCCGCCTTTTTCCTTCTGAATAGATTTGCATCTGCTGGTGATGATGGAATTGTAGTTGTGTGGAATGCCCAGGTGTGTATGATTCTGTATAGAGTGTAATAAAAACATGATTGTATGGTTGAATATAAGTTCACAAACACTATTTGGTGTTATATCTGCTTATTAATATCATTACTTGAGGTTAATACTTGAAAAGGATTACTTGGGATGAATCTGTTTAAAACAAGGACCAGTATTTTTCCTTAGAAATAAGTGCCAAGTTATGAAAATAAAGATTTAATCTTACTGAACAAAATTTAAATTACCAGTTATGCAGAGATTCTGAAATTAAATCAAGTGATAATCTTAGTGGGGCAATTTTTTATTTTAAAATTATATATAGAGCAATGTAATATTTTTATAATTTTAATGGTATAATATAAGGCTGGTTTTCAATAATATTTAAATATCACCAGATTTCCTCAGGACTTGTTTTCTTGATCTTTTGATACTCAGCTTTTCTCTCTTGAAGCATTGATCTTCTTCTTATCCTTACTTGGATTGTTAGCTGGTCTGTCAGTGTTTTTGCCTATCATTAAAGCTGTTTGTTAGCCATCTGTTCACCATGTTCTTGAAATACTGTAACTTCAAAAGATTTGTAATTTCTGTTATACTTATGTTGTATTTTTGTGTTTTATTACTTGGGAAATAAATGAGAGACTGATGGATATAGACACTGTATAGATAGCAATAAATGTTGGTTTATAAATGTTGGGACTGACTTCATGAGTAGAGATTTTATAAATACACAAGCAAAAATATGTCTATACATATGTATATATGTAATTGTATATGTCATAGTTGTGGAGAATTAGAAACAAATACTTGAATAATGAAGACTCCCTATTTTTTTCCTACCGATTGTTACTGATTTTTATGATTTATTTACATTATCATGTCATAAAACCCATATAGAAAGAATAGCCCTTTAAATTTCTTTAGGAATATGCTAAACAGTATTTTCTATAAGAAAATAATTGAAACTGTTTATGGCTACTCTTTTAATACCTCTTTAGATACTGTTTAACTGCTTAAAGTTAAATTATAAATTGTAAGTAATTTTGAATAGCAATTATGCATTTTCTGCATAGTGATTCCACTTAGTACTGTCATTTAAGAAGGCTTAAATTGTTAGTTATGAGCTTATTAACATTTTATTGGTATTTCAGACAGGAGAAAAACTTTTGGAACTCAATGGACACACTCAAAAGATAACAGCTATTACTACATTTCCTTCCTTGGAAGCTTGTGAAGAAAAAAGCCAACTAATCCTGACAGCCTCTGCTGATAGAACGGTTATTGTATCCTTGTAATGTATTCGTTGTCTCTGGAAGAAAGTGAAATAGCTGTCATAACCTCAAGGCTCAGAAGTTTTTAGCTTCTTGGGGCCTGCTGGTAAATACCTGTTTTAGCAACAGTGATTTTTATTTCAGCTTTCATAAGACATTTCTTAAAAATATTAAGTATTTGAAAAGGATTAGATTGGAAATAGTAGGTAAACACTGATTAAAACCCTGCGATTCAAACTGTTGTTTCAGAGTTCTTATATCAAGTTACATACAATGAAAGAAATGGGAGAATGTGCTGTTCTACTCCATATTCTGAAGTGATATAAAACATTTGAAAATCATTATATTCCTTACATCATACTAGCTTTGTACATTTTATGAGAGTTCATATATTTTAAATATATACAGGTAGTGGTAATACACTGTTACTCTGTTCTTTGAATCAAGATAACAGTAATAAATTATGGCATGCATATTGAGATACCTTGCAGTAAATATTAATGTAATTTTTAGTAAGAACTAAATTCCAAAATATGAATTATTTTGGAGCATAAATCTTAAAATTTAAACAGTATAATGTATAATATCTGTATAGATACATTGTCCAGATTAATCAGTCTATTGGCATTGTTGAATAGTTTGATAGTAAAATTTACCTCAAGTGTATTTTAGTTTTAAGATTTATTTATTTATGCTTACAGAACTAGGGTACAGACCAGAGGTGTGGTGGGTGAGAGGATTCACCGCAGACAAAGTGGGGAGCAGACCAGGCAGACTGACAGTACATTGGTGAGGGTAGCAGTGGGCAAGTCAGGAGAGGTCTGCCACACCATGTGAGTCAGCTCCCTGGCCAGGGATGGAGCTTGTGCTGTAGTGGCTTCAGAGAGCTTCATAATGCAGTTAATGCAGTGCTTTAACCTGTTGTGCCACCAGGGAGAGCCCTCAAGTGTATTTTAGATTGTAGGCTTGCTATGCTAAGTTGACTCGCTATATGAATTAATTTTTATAGTAGTATATTCAGTATTCTATGCTTTAAGGATTTTATAACCTAGGTGTGTATGACTTGTGTTTTTTTTTTTTAAGATTTATTTATTTATGCATACAGAGCTGGGGTACAGGGGCAGTAAGAGGATTCACCAGAGATGGAGTGAGGAGCAGAACAAGCAGATCAAGGAAGTACACTGTTGAAGGGAGCAGTGGGCGGGTCAGGAGAGGTCTGTCACACCTTGTGGATCACCTCCCTGGCCAGGGATCGGACTCATGCTGAAGTTGCTTTAGCTTCTTAATACTGTGCTTTAACCTGCTGTGCCACCAGGGAGGGCCTGACTGGTGTTTTAATTACTGCAAAAGTTATCCATAATTAAGATTTTGTAATTGTTTAGAAATTTTTTCTTAACATATATTTAGGTATGGGATTGTGATACTGGCAGACAAGTTCAGCAAGTGTCATCCTTCCAGTCCACTGTAAAGGTAAAATATTAAAAACAGATTTGTATGATAATCTTTTTGTCCCAGACATAGTTCGTTAATAAATTTTGTAAAATTAGTTTTATAAAAGTATTTCTTTGATACATATCTATAGCCAATTGATTCTACTAGGACTGTATTTTTGGACCATATGTATTAAGTGCTAGATTGTTGAATTTGAAATTGAGTAAGATGTGAATCTCTGTTGCAAGATAAAGAAAAATGCTTTGATTAAGTAATTTTAGGGAAATACATTACTTTCAGAATGATTATAAGATTAGTTTGTTTTCAAACTAATCAATACTTTGAGCTAAAAGCATGGAGTATTGTCCCTCAACCTCTCTTTCTATAAGGTCATAAAGACAAGACATGTCAATTACTTAGTTCCAAATCAAAATCTGCTGTGCCTATTTGGCTACTTTGGTTTATTCTTTATACAAAAACATATTAACTAGGTCTTGTTACATAATAGAAACTCTGCTTCATGTTGGGAAACTAGCTTGGATAAGACTTAGTTACTTTAATTCTTACAGAAGAAATTACATTAAATGTTCTCAGAAAGTTACACTGTTTTTAAATGTCAGCGACATGGGGGAAAGATTGAGTAAAATGAGATGGTTCCTCATTACTTAAAGATAACCAGTCTCTGCGTGAGAGCCAACACTTTTTTTTCTTAAGGTAAAGAAAATTGTTGTGTGCTATTAGTCAAGATACTTCACTTTTCCCCTAAAAGTGTTAGCAGCCACCTAGTGCTACTATACTGATTGTAAATGTAACAGAACTTCTGAGAAATGGTATTTACTATATGTTGTATTCACTTCAACAATGGGCTGTCTTTGAAGAAGTCATTAAATAGATTTGATTAAAATCTCTTTTCTAAAAGGATATTCCTTTTCAGTTACTGGAAAAGTACTCTTTGTTACCAGAAAAACTAACTTGAAGGTGCTAGATTTCATATGAAAACACATGAGTTGAAAGAACAGGAAAGGAGGAAAAAAAGTATATTTGTGGGAAATTCTCTTGGTGACCTGTTATAGTCACCAAACTGGTCAATACAAAGCATCTTACTCCAGATGTTGAATTAAGCTCATATTCCTGGGATAAATCTTGTTTATAAATAGGTTTTATAAATAGGTTTTAATGTAATGTTAATCAGATGGTTAATTATTCCTGCTATGAGTCTGTTCCACATAAAAGGATTTTAAAAGTGCATCTGTGTTTACTTAAGTGGTTCTTTTTTTTTGAACAGATAGTTTATCAAAGAAATTGAGATTCCTAAGGAATCAGGGAATACTGTTATTTTTTATGCTAGTAAAGTTTTGTAAGGATTGACATTAGCAAGGAAGTGGTGAAATTGGCATATTGCTGTTGAATGACTTGACTTTTCTGATAGGCAGTTATGCATTATGAATGAATTTTGAAAAGAGATACATTAATTAGCCCAGTGATTCTGTTTCTCTGTTTAATAGAAATAATTGAAAACTTGGGCAGAGATTTATGGACAGAAATGTATATTACAAGTATATTTTTTAGGTGGATGACTGGCAGTTATTAAATATCTTACAGGAAAATAGTTATGATAGACATAAGCTCAAAATAATATTTCAGAAGAATATGTAGTTTGCAGAATGCTAATAAGTAACAAAAGCCATGTTATACTACCAAATCTAATTTCCCAATATATAAAAATTTATTATATACCATCACTAACGAGATTTATCCCAGGAATATGAGCTTAATTCAACATCTGGAAAAAAAAATCTAATATGCCATAGTAAGAATAACAGACAAAACCCCTAGATACAGAGGAAGCATTTTTCAGACCCTCATATTCTGTTGATGAAAGTACTCAGCAAAGTAGGAATTAGATGAGAATTTCTTCAACTTAATAATAAAAAGCATCTATGAAAACCCCACAATTAAATTCATATTAATGGTAAAAAACTGATGGAATACTTTTTTCTTAAATCAAGAACAAGATAAGGATATCTGTTTTTGGTGTTATTTATTGACTATTTCCTATTCACTATTGTACTGGACTCAGGGCTATTAGAAAGAAAGAAAACTATTTACAAATGGCATCTATATAGAAAATTCTAAATTCATACTACTAGAAATGCTAATGATTTAGCAAGACTTTAACATGCAGTACCAGTATTCAAAAACTAATTGTATTTCTGTACACAGGCAGTAAACATTCCAAAAATGAAATTTAAAAATTAATACTAGTTATAATAACATCCCCAAAAATAAAATACTTAGAAATAAATTTGGAGGGGAAATCTATTTCTTATATATCCAAACTACACAGATTGAAAGAAACTAAAGGAAAATGAAATAAATGAAAACACATCCCATATTTGTGGATCAGATTTCATACGAAGATTGTGACACTATCCAAATTATCTAGATTAGACTCAAGGAAATAATCCTAGCAAACGTATTTTTTTGGGCAAAAGTTGTAAAGCTGATCTAAAATTCATATAGGTAATCCAGGAGACCCCAGAATAGGCAGAACAATCTGGAAAAGAAAAAGTTGTAACACATAATTTGGTTTCAAGGTTTACTACAAAGCTCTGTAAGCAAGATGGTGTGAGAGTGCACAAAGATAGATAAGCAGAGTTGAGAGTCCAGAAATAAAACCTCACATATATGGTCATTTGACTTCGACAGGGGTACCAGTATCCATCAACAGGATAAAAAGTAGTAGCATTAACAGATATTGTTGGATCAACTGGATATCAAAGTACAAAATAATGAAATCTGATTCCTATCTCATCCCTATCTAAAAATTAAATCAAAATGGATCAAAGACCATGAAATTCTAAAACTCTTAGAAAAAGTAGAGGAGTATATCTTTGTGAACTTGGGTTAGGGGCCTTAGGATGTTGAAAGCATAACAACAAAAAGAAAAGTTGAACTTCCTCAAAATGAAAAGCCTTCATTCTTCAAGGGACACCATCAACAAGCTAAACCAGCAATTCATAGGATAGGAGAAAATACTTATTTTTCTGATAAGAAACTTATGTCCATAAACATAAAGAATTCTTAAAATTCAATTAAAAAGATTGAGCTAGTAATAGTCCAATTAAAAGAAGACAGAATTTAAAAGATTGTCTAAAGATGATATACAAATAGCCAATAAGCACATGAGATAAAGCTCAAAATTCTTATGCAAGTCAAAAACTATAACATAACTATGCTAGATGCTAATCTCTAGCACATGCACAATACCAAGTGTTGATAAGGAGATGGAAAGATTAGAGCTCTCATGCATTGTTGATGAGAAGGTAAAATGGTAGTCATTTTTGAGGCTGGCTTGACAGTTTATCAAAATGTTAAACAGATTTAATTTGCTTGGTCTCTCTCCTGGGTATTCTCATAAGAAAGGAAAATGTGTGTGCACATAAAAACGTGTACATTAGTGTTTATAACAGCATCTTTTATAACAACCCCAAAGAGAAAATAACTGAAATGTCTATCAAGTGATAAATGGATAGCCAGTGAGTGGTATATCCAGAGTGAAATACAATTTCACAGTAAGAAGGAATAAAGTACTGATATTACAGATGTACACAATAGAATAGGACCTCCTGAGATAAAAACTGTATGGGTTACTTTTAATCCTTTTAATTACAGCAGTCTCAAAAGCAGCCCCTCCCTCAGCCCAGGCAACATTACCAAAATTTTCTCTTGCTTTTGTCCTTGTGCTCATTCACAGTTGATGGATACAAGTAGTACTATTAAAGTTGTAGACTTTAAAGTACTCTTGAAGGACTTCTGTAGTTCTTGAAACACTAACTTCCCTCTGTCAAGAATTAGCAGGTAGTAATTTAAAAGATATATAAGCACTTCCTGGTGGTGAACGGGTTAAGGAGGATGCAGCACTGCAAGCCACCTCATTGTGAGTTCAATCCCTGGCCCTGGAGGTGATCCATATGGCACAGCAGGCCTCTCCTGACCCGCCTGGTGCTCCCGTTAGCAGTGTACTTCGTCAGCCTGTTTTGGTCCCTGCTCTGTCTCTGGTGAATCCTCTCACAGTCCCTGCACCTCTGCCTGTACCCTGGTTCTGTATGCAGAAATAAATAAATCTTAAAAAAAAGATACATAAGGTCAAACTAGACCTTTAAGACATAGGAAAAGCCATATCCTTAGTATTATTTGAAAAACATCTTAGTTTTAGCCCTGGGTAGTTAGTTATCTATTATGGAGAAACAAATTAACTCAGAACTTAGTCACCCAAAACAGTGAACATTATTTCACAGTATGTGCAGTCAGAAATAGAGAACAGCTTAGCTGGGTGGTTTTGACTTTGTCTCTTATGAGGTCTCGTTATCTGAAGACTTGTCTGGATTTGGAAAATTTTAGGCACTTTATATTTTTGCAAGTTAATGCTGTGTTTTGTCCAAAGGCTTCACTTCCATGCCATGTGGATCTTTCTCCTTCTATAGCAAGTGATCCATCAGAGAGCAAGGAAGAAGTGGCCATGTCTTTTATGACTTAGTTTTGTAAGTCACGCCATCCCTTCTGCCACATTTATTTGTTAGAAGTTACTTGATTACTAGAACCCACATTCAAGGGAAGAGAAGCTCAATTTCTTGGAGAAAGGTAGCAAAGAAATTGTGTAGAGATTTTAAAATGAATGACTACTTAAATTTCCAAACTGATAAAACATTTTGTGTGAATTTTTCAGGTTTTAACTGTTCTTCAGAGACTGGACATTTGGCTTTCTGGTGGGAATGACATATGTGTGTGGAACCAAAAATTAGATCTTCTGTGTAAGACTAGTCACCTTTCAGATACAGGTAAAGCCCAAATCAGTTAACAGTAAGCTATTATTGACATTCTCTAGAAGATACAGTGAATCTTCAAAGAGACATTCATGCATACAGCTATCAATATTGGGGATTTTTCTTTTCAGTTCTGAATATAACACACAGCCATATTTCTCCAGTTCATATTAAAGGTTATGTAAAATATTTTCCAATCCAAATTGGAAGAGAAAACTTCCCTCAACCCTTATTGCCTTCCGTTCTCTTGTGACAGTGGTCAAAAGTAGTCAAATACCATTCATATATACCATTGGGCCATGTTCCAAAATTGAATTTGGTGAACACATTGGCATCTTGAAGTAGCATTTTCTTTATTTGTGGGGTCTTTGGATTTTGAGTAGATTCTTAAGGATACCTGCATTTTATAATTGGTTTTGCCAAAAAGTTTCTT
This sequence comes from Condylura cristata, assembly GCF_000260355.1. NCBI lineage: Eukaryota > Metazoa > Chordata > Mammalia > Eulipotyphla > Talpidae > Condylura > Condylura cristata. The sequence continues at coordinate 35,350,072 of NW_004567108.1, forward strand.
AATGGGCATGAAACTTAGAAAATTCTGTTTTAGCCGAATTCTGTTGACACAATTTGGTTTAAACATGAAATGGTTTGACTTCTGATGATATCAAGGATTATAAAAAATAAAATCTATTTTAAGAAAAAATATTTAAGTATAACAACTGAGACACAAGATGATGTAAAAATAAACTATTATATTATTTTAAAAAAAGAGTTATACCATAAAAATATTTAAGTATAAATGAGTAAATTTAAGTGGCAGTACCTTAAAGTCAAGTAAAATACTACTGTTTTTGTTTTTAATATCCTGAATATCCTGAATAATATAACCATATTGTGATATTTCAAAGGTAGCAGGAGCCCTATTAGTTGAATATGTGGTTCATAATTATAATTAGCTTATTTATACATAGAAATTATAGAATATTAGAAAAATAATGTGTTAGCAAAACTAAGTTCATGCATTATCAGAATTCACAATTTTATCTCAGTTTGACATTGATCACTAAAAATTTTATTTGAATCTAGAGTTTTTAATTCTGGGTGTTATATCTATCTCCATGTACATTTTCTTCTCTATTTGTTATAATGTATAGCTTCTTATCTATACATTTATTCCATGAGGAGCACATATTCAACTAGAGGCTGATATCCAAGATCCACAAACAAGAATTTTGTAAATGTATTAGTTGGTCATAATTATGGTATGTGAAAGCCACTTTTTAGTACTTGACTGTTGGGCAGTTCATCCACGGATAGCCCACACACTCTTAATAGGTTTACATTGAAGAATACACTGATTTTATGTCTCCTTTGAATTATCCATCTTGATAATGGTGAAGGTGATTATCTTAAGGACTCCCTGGTGAATAAGTTTACAAACATTAGTAATAGTGTTCAAAGAGCATATCCTACCCTTAATAAATCAGTAATGTCTTCTAAATTTCTTACTACTTTTCTCAAAATCAATTTCCATTTGTAAGCAAGCAAGGAAATGTGGTATAGCAAATTGTGTGTGCTTTATTATTACCCCTATTCTGGGAAAGAAATTGACGTAAAACCGAGACTGCTTTTATTTTTGATGAAATCCATGAATAAAATTATTTGATCCTTGTTTTGTATATTTTTGAAGGGATCAGTGCTTTGATTGAAATACCGAAGAACTGTGTTGTGGCTGCAGTTGGCAAAGAATTGAGTGAGTATGATTCTTTTTTCTTTTTAACTTTAAACTAGACTTGTGTACACATTTTGGAAATAGGAGATTTTATTGATGGGACATATGCCCCTATTTCATTCTTAGCTCCCTGGTACTATTGAAGTGAGACTGAGACAGACATTTTCTAGGCTTGTTACTGATCAAGATGTTAAGTCAGGTTTTGTATTACACTTGCTCTTACATTCCCAAATGGAGCAATATAACCCCACTTGTCATCATGATGGCAGACAGGGTCAGTTACACTGTACAGTACTCTCCCTTGTTGGTCAGTACTTACACTTACTTAGCAAAAAATATACCACATAAATAAAGTAGCAACATTAAGAAATTGTTCAACATTGAGTTATAAAGGTTGGAGAGGACTTATTTGGGAATTCACTAAGACAGAACTATGGAATTTTTGTATCAAGGAGCCAGAATGTCGCCCTTTTCTTTGTGAGCCTTCTTTAGACAGCCACAAGTTGAAACATGAAAGCCTTTCTAAATAACCCATCTACTTCGTGTGTTTCAAGAACTTTGCTAGAAGTTTGTTAGATGGTAAGCTGCTGTTCAGAGTCACAGAAAGGACGGGGATAGGATGTATTTTCCAAATGTTAAGAAAGAAGAGAGATTTTAATAAATTACTGTCATTTGGGAAGAATATGACTTCTGAGAAACAACCCCTTCTCAGATATTATTCAGTCTGACCGTCACAGCACATGATTTATTGTAGCACTTAATACATTGATCAAAAGCTTGTTTGTAAGTGTCACACTTAACTCTAGTTTGAATATTTCAGGGCACTGACTGGGCCTGACACATAGTAGATACTTGGTAAATGTTGATAGAAGCACTCCAGTTGATTTTATTTTGGATTTTTCCTCTATTGATTAAAGTTAGGAGTTATATTAGCTTAAATAGCATTAATTGTTAAGTTAGATTAGTGAAGCAATACACTGAACATCTAAAGTCAAAAGAAGTATGTGCTACACAAAAATTTTCAGACATATATCCTTAGAGATAATTATAATCTGATGGTATATGCATAGGTAGCAAAAGATGAAATATAGTAAATAAAAATGACAGCTGAAGTTTTCCCTGAATTAACCATACATATATGCCTTATTTTATAGCAGTTCTAACTGACATGGCAACTGAGCAGAAAAAAACTGATGGTAAAGATACTCAGGGATGTGAGCCAGTTACTGACTAACCAGAGAGAGGCAGGATAGCTGGCCATGCCCTGAGGCCTTGTTAAGGAAGGGTTGATAGTGGACTTAGAAGAGTCAAGCAGGATAAGTGTCCTAAGGACAGACCTGGGCTTTCAGTCAATAGTTTCAAACATCTCAATCATTTGGAAGAAATAATGTAGTATAAATAGTTCTCTTCAGAGATGAGTTTTTCAGTACTTTTGTCTTTTCTCAGTTAAATGCTTGCATTTTTACAGAAATAGAATCTGCTTTGGCCATTTCAATAAACTTAGGTGTTTTATTTAGTAATTTTCAGGTTAATAGAACCCACAGAAGGATCACTAGAATGGGATATCTTTGAAGTTAAGCGTCTCTTTGATCACCAGGATAATATTCTTTCATTGGCTAATGTCAACGGTAAGCTCGTTAGGTACATATTTATAAAGATGTGTGTGTGTGTTTATGTATAAAAACCACCATACCTACCACCCAGACACCCATCGTCTTCCTCTCTAGTCCATTAGGCCTCCCAACCACCGTGCTTTTCCCCCTCCCTCTTGTAGCATTTCTTCCAGTTTTCTATGGTTTTTTATTTTGTTTTAGCGGATCCTTTGTTTCTCTGTATTTCACATGTAGGTGAAACGAGCTGGTATTTGTCTTCCTCTCTCCAACTTACTTCACTAGCGTTATCCCCTCCATTTCCATCCTTGTCACACATCGCAAGAGTTCATTTTTTTATAGCTGAGTAGTATTCTGTATTGCATCTGTGTCATATTTTTCTAATCTACTTTGTCCTGAGAGTAACTTAGTTATTTTCAATATGACTACATTGAACTTAGAGGTATACATATATCTTTTTGAATTAGTGTTTTTGTGTTCTTCAGACAGACCTCTATGATAGGAATTGCTAAATCACATGATAGATGTATTTCTAATATTTTGAGAAACCTCTTTGCTGCTTTCTGTAGGGTCTGGTTGTGTCTGCATCTCTGCAATGTGAATCCACAAAGATACTACTAAAGCCAATGTAATGGAGTATTTCACCTATATCTTCTTTAGTGTATTTCATTATTTCAGGTTTTATATCCCATGTCTTAATCCATCTTGAGTTAATTTTGTATAAGGAGTGAGATGGTTGTCTGAGTTCATTCTTTTGCATGTGGCTGTCCAGTTTTCCTAGCACTATTTGTTGAAGAGTGTACACTTTTTAGCTCCTTTGTCATAAGTTAACTGCTCATAAATACAGTTACTTCAGGATTCCCTGAGGCTGAAACAAAGAACCCACTGAGCAGACTATTATGCACTTGCAGCTTCTATGCGCTCTGTAAGTTGGCTGGAGGTCACAGAGGTGGAAGGGTGCATGGTGACCTTCCAAAGCTAGCAGTGTAGTAGGTCCTTGCCAGTAAGTCTGGAAGTGCTATGTTCATAATCCCTGTGTTCTTCCCCATTTATAGGGGTCAAACACTAGAAATTGTTTCAGATTTGAGCCTGCATCTCTGCTGATTCTCCAAGGTAGAAAACCCACTCTGGACAAGTTGAGTTTACTGTGGCTACTTAAAGCTTCTTTCTATGTACCCTTGGGGAGGGATGGAAGTCATATGCAGGTAGAGGCAAGTGTCTTCCCTAGCTCCCCACCAGGCACAGAAAATAATTGAGAGTGCAGAAATTGAGTAGGGGTCAGATGAGTAGTTCTTCTTACTGCTGAATGTAGTCACTGCTTGCCTGTGTGCCCCTCGCTGAACTCTATGTTGAGCTCTACTCTGGTTGAGAATTCTGTACTCCCATTCCTGAGCCAGGACTGCTGAAGAGCCCAAGCAACTTGTTGGAGAAGAGAAGGTATCAGTCCTGTTGGATTGGGGACTTTTCATATTCCTTTTTCTTAATTTCTTTTAAGATTTATTTATTTATGCATACAAGAATTGGGGTGTAGGCCAGAGGTGTGGATGGTGAGAGGGTTCATCAGAGGCAAAGTGGGGAGCAGAACAGGCAGATCTACTAAAATACACTGCTGAGAGGAGCAGTGGGTGAAGATAGGAGAGGTCTGCTGTGCCATGTGGGTCAGCTCCTGGGCGGGGTATTGAATTCCACAGTGGCTGGCAATAGCTTGATAGAGCTGACACTTCAACTAATGCACCTCCAGGGAGACCCTGGGACCACTTCACACTTAATGTTACTCAATCTATCCTAGCCTTCCCATCCGATTCCTGTTTCCTCCTAGCTAATATACCAGTCTTCACATTTCCAGCCTGTCTTCATGAGTGCAGGTTTCCTTTAAGCAGGCATCTTGTTTGATTTCCTTTTATATATA
>NW_004567108.1:35354924-35403790 GCF_000260355.1 Condylura cristata
GGAGGGTGAGAGGATTCACCAGAGACAGAGTGGGGAGCAGAGTGAGGCAGATCAACGCAGTACACTGCTGAGGGGAGCAGCGGGCGGGTCAGTAGTGGTCTGCCATGCCATGTGGTCACCTCTCGGGCAGGCGGGATAGAGCTCATGCGGAAATCGAACTCATGGAAGTGGCTTTAGCTTCTTAGTGCAGTGCTTTAACCCGCTGCGCCACCAGGGAGGGCCCCCCTCCCCACTGTTTTTGATCACATTTCCCACCCCACCACCACAAATGTCTTTGGTACGCATATATTTATTTTAATGAGCTTATCTTGTGGTTGAATCTGACCTTTTACATGGCAGGTTTGGATTACAACCTACAAATGACTGGGATTTTGCTAGTTCACTTTCAAATAAAGCATTATCATCAGAGCTCTTCTGGATGATGCATATACTGAGTTCAAATGTGAGGACTGCTGTGGGACTTCAGTGTGAGAGTAAGGAAAAGACAGTAAGAAGGCCCTGTAAGGGTTCCATGAGTATGATGTAGGAGGAGGACTAGACTCGGCCCTCTGACCTAAGATCCTCGTTGGTGCACAGACACCAAAAATAATCTTCATTTGTTTGCCACTGAGCCACACTTGTAGATCATTGAGAATATCCTTCTCAAATCTAAAACTTTCCTCCCAAATAGCTGTTGTGTTACTCAGCCCAAATGAAAGTTTTTCAAAGGACCAGCTTGTTTATAGTGATAGAAGTTACCATGGTAGAGAGCATTCCTTTATTTTTCTCTTAAGGACTCTTTCCCCTTCTAGCCATGGATGCAGCGCAAAAGGCAAGTTTATTTGTGTCACTGTGTGGACACTGAGCCATAAAGCTGCAAGGCCTGGAGATACTGAGAAAAGCACAATTTTGTTTTGGACCATTTCACTGAAGTTGTCTGATTTTAGTGGTGTAGTGCTGGTAACACTGACCCATAGTTTGTTAACGAAGGTGATGGGGTATTCTGAGGTAGCCTTATTTCATTGTACTTGTGTTATAGTGAAATGTGCCCCAAAAGCCTGAAACAGTTTAACCAAAAAAGCTACTTTTCAAGTATTTCCTTGCTAGCTTCTGCAGCAGAGGAAAATGGAAAGCTAAAACAAAACAAAACAGGAAATCCCTAGTAGCTTTTTACTTTACAAACTTCATAACTTAAATTTTATTAAAGATAATGTGTTATCCAAAAGGCATACTTAGTAATCATACATAGATATGTGATCTTGTAAATCTTGAAAATATGTTGAAATTCTTATCTTGCACCTCAGCATGCCTGCTATGCTGTAGTTTTTATTGATCCTGAAATGATGATGATGTACAAATCCCACATCCACTCTCAGCTGGCTTCTTTGTCCCCACCCATTAGCAAGATATCGCTAGTTCTGGGTGTATGCCTAATAGGGGAAGTATATTTTCACCTAGGTGGCTCAAGGGCAATCTTACACTGTTAAGACAAAGTGAAATGAATACCTGGATAGGTTTTCAAAGACAGACTATAACCTTGCTTGTCTCTTCTGGGTAAAGGCTTTGGGTGCGACTTTTCCCTCTTCTTGTTTTGTGTTGATAGCATGGTTTGTTAATCACAAAGTATTAATGTTGCTGAGTGATGAGCAGATAGATATCAGTTGGGATTTTCATGCTAAGTGATAATTTAGAATGAAATACATCTATTAAAATGACATTGAGATTATTTGGTGTAAAACATTTTGAATGAACTGTTTGAGAATATAATTAATTTATACAGTGGTAAACTGTCAACTGAGGTAAATTCTGTTGTCAGTGAAGAAAATCTTTGTTTCTATTGCATAAATGCATTATAGACACTGGAGGGTTAAATCAGAGGAGACAACTGTGTGTTGTCAGTACATAAAGTAAACTTTATTATGGGGACACATGGAGAGCCACTCCCTAATGGCTCCAATTCTTTTGTACTTGATATAAAATTGGAAGGAAGAGGGTAAGGTGACAGGAAAAGTAATGGTAACTTTCCCACTAGGAAAACTGGAAGGCTGTTCCTTTTTACAGGTGAGAAATTAATGTTTCTTCACAAAGCCAATTCTGTAGAGCCTATCAATAAAGTATAAAAATCAGACTTGGAACCAAGATGAAATGTTTTATATATGATTTCTTGTAATTCTTTACTTCTAAGAGAGTGTTCATCTAATTAAGAGATTTCTGTGCTGCTGACTTATTTGATAAATGGAATAATTTAATCATAATTACCCATCTGTATATTCCTGAATTAGAAGAACTGCATGTTTTAATACCGTTAATATGGAATGATATCAGGGGCTCAAAATAATGCCAGGGCTGTGAGAAAATAACAAAAATAATGAACAACCATATACCAGAGACATTTTGCGGGGGTGGAGTGGGGAATGGGATAAAAAACGGGAGTGGGGTGGGGTGGAGAGGGAAGTGCACGGGATTATGGTGATGGCACATGGGTGACTTGGTGATGGGAAACCCACGGGGATTACAATTGAGATGGGGAAAAAAATGTACAAAATTATATAAAAAGAAAAAAAGAAAAAATAATGCCAGGGCTGGAAGATAATGGCTACACATTTATTATTTAACTTAATTTTTAATGCTATCCTTATTTAATGCCCGACAAATCAAAGAAAAAGGTTAAATGACTTTCTGAAGACCGTATGGCTAATAACAGGCAGATCCAAAATTAGGACTTGGGTTTCCAAACTCACAGTGCATTATTCTGTTCTGCTTTCTATTAAATACATAAGAATTAAAATAGGTAATTTTTAGTCTCAGCAGTTATACATTTTGCAGTAAGTATAAGTTGTAAAGTTGTATTAGTTGACCTATTAATTCCATTTTCTTTAAGGGCTTTAAAAAACTTGTTATTATACAAGTAAATCATAGTCATGCTAGAAAAGGGAGAAAATACAAGCTTAAAAAATTTAAAATATAAATTAAAATCATCCTACCATAAATTAAAATCATCCTACCATGTAGCATTTAATACTCGCCCATATCCTTATATAAGTGTTTTCCTGGGCTTATGTTCGTGTGTGTAGATTACTTACTGCTTTGTATTGTGTAACAGTATGTCCTAAATGTATTTCCATATAAACATTCTTTTACTACTTAATTTTCAGTAACAGCATTGATATTTCATTTTGTGAGTATCATATATTGTTTTTCCTTTTGCAGTTAGGTTTTCAGATTTTTATCATCGTATATAATGTTGCTATACATTTTTTTTGTACTTTACTCAGGATTAATTCCTAAGAGTAGAATTGTTGGATTAATGGGTTTACATTTTTTAAAGGTTATGATAGGTATTAATCAGGTTTCACAAAAGAGTATACCAGTTTATATCAGGACATTAGTAGATTGTGAGTGTGCTGATTGCTTTTGTTTATTGACAGGATTGGGTATTTTCCTCTTTCATAATCTTTCCCAACTTGCAAACTAATAGATAACATCTTCTTGCTTCAGATTTCTTTGACTTTTAGGGAAATTGAACATCTTCACAAGTTACCGATCATTTGTAGCTGTCAGGTCCTCAACTCTTTTTGTTTTTCCCTACTGAAGTATTTATCTCATTCTTACTAATTTTTAAAGAAGTCCTATGTATCATGTATAATATACCTGTTTTGAAATCAGAGTTGCAAATTTTCCCTAGCTTTTTGTCACTTGTGTGGGGGGGGGGGGGGGGGGGTACAAACATATTTTTTCAAATATCTTTATTCAATCCTGCCTCTTTTTAAAGCGTTTTAGAATTTCATGTTCATAAAATAATTCACCTTTAATCTTTTAATCTTTGATCTACTTATAACTTTTTTGTATATGTGAAATAATGTAAAAAATATGGTCTCTGCTAACAGTTTGTAACAAAGGTCCTAAAATCTTTGGAATTTTCTTGGTGATAAGAGTGTCTTTTGTTCTGATGAGACCATTCATTTTTGTTGAGCTTCTAAAGGGTGCTGATCATCAGAAAGACAGAGCTCACAATTAGAAGCTTGGAATATTCAGGGTCTTGGTTCCTCCATTCTGTGGGAGGGAAGAGGAATTTGAAACGGAGTTAATAATTGATTGTGTCTCTACGATTAAGCCTCCATTAAAAACTCCAGAATGGGGTTTGGAGAATTTCTGGTGGTTCAGCATGTAAAAGGAGAGTGGCCCATTTGGGATGGAAGCTTTGCTTCCTTCCCACATACTGTGTCCTAAATGTCTTGTACTTCTGGACGTTCACCTGTGTTTATCACACCTTTTTATACAACAAACTGGTAAATAATAAGTAAACTGTTTTCCTTCGTTTGATATAAAAATTGACTGAACAACATGAGGGGGTTATTGGAATCTTGAACTTATAGCTGACTGATCAGAAACACAGGTAACAACCTGGACTTGTGTGCGGCACTTATAAAGTGGAGGGAAAGGATTAAGCTGTAAGACTAAGCTTTTAACCTATGACATGTTGATTCAGTTATCTTCAGTTAAATTGTAGAACTAAGCGAGTATTCCAGATTTTCTTGGTGTGGGAAAATCTCCACACATCTGGTATATGTAAGAGAGTGTAAAATAAGCACCAGAGAAGTGTATGCTTTGTAAACAGTATACCAAGTAAGGTACTTTCAGTTTTATTTCTCAAATATTTAATCAGATTGCAGCATATAAGGTATGTCTTTCGTCACTGAATTGAAAGGGAGTCATCATTACATGCAAAATACAAAAATAAACCTGACTATGTCTATTCACATGTTAATCTTCCTGTTAGCCTTATCTACAGCTTAATCCCTTCCCTCCACTTTAATAATTATTCTAATTATTGTGGTATTCTAGAGCATTCCTACTTAGGCAGTCCAATTCCACTCGTAGCCTACGTAAAATGACCAGCAGTAAGACTAATATATGACTCTCTCTAGATTTGCATTTTGTAACTGGCTCTCATGTTGGAGAGCTGATTGTCTGGGATGTCCTGGACTGGACCGTGCAAGCTTGTGAACGCAACTTCTGGGACCCATCTCTACAGCTGGACACCCAGCAAGAAATAAAACTCTGTCAGAAATCAAATGACATTTCTATTCATCATTTCACATGGGATGAAGAGGTAAATAAAAAAAAATCTATAAACTTGCCTTTTAAAATAAAGCCCATTTAGTAATATTTAAAATTTAAAGTAAAGCCCATTTAGTAATATTTAAAATATTTAAAATGATGGTTATACAACTGCATCATTCCCATGTTCAAGTTATGCTTTAAAATATGATATTTTTCATAGACATCACCACTATATTATAAAGCTATTTTAATCTTTTATTCTTGAGTCAAGGTGGTAATTAAATGGTCAGATTTGGGTTGGAACAAATCCTAGGATTTGAGGATAGTGTCTAAGAAACAATGTGAGAGAGAATCCTTTTGAATATTATGGTGAATTTCTTAGAGGGACAGAAGAATGAAAAATGTCAGGGGTATTTTTCTTAGTATATTATCCTAGGACAAAATGGTTTTGAGAATTCCTGTCTTTTAGGCCTTTTTGTTCTTGAAGGACATTACATCTATGATGGAGGAAGAATTTATACTATCAGTAAGCTTACTAAACTCAGGACCTTAGAAAATACATGTAAAGTTAGGTTCCTTTTCTGAATGAAATCACAGAGATGTTTAAGGAGCAGGGTCCCTTGAGAAGAGGTATTGGGGGAGTTTTTATCTGTTTATCTTGAGCCTTTCTCAACTGTTTTGTTTTTCTAATTATATGCCTGCTACTATTTCTATTTAAATTTTGCAATAATAGTGCTCTAGATGGGGACTTGGTCCTTTTTTTTTTTGTTCACCTCCCTTTAAAAACTAAAACAACAGTATAAGAAAAGGATAAAGAACATTTATATACCTAAAAGTTTTCTCTATATCCCAACTTTGGAAAACAAGATATAACTGATAAAAACAATAAGGTATCAAAAACTGGATACTATACATCTGTATTGGGTTTGGAGCCTTTGAAACCACAAGGGAAGTGTTTTCTCGTGCAAATAGGGAAGCAGTGTGTAGGAATTCTTTAAAGGTGTGCCTCAGGGGAGTGGTGGGATACATTTGAATCAAGAATGAATGATTCTAAGACAAGCACTACCAAAAGTGTGAGTTGCAAAAGAATTTTAGAAGCTAGGTGATGTAGAACAAGGAAAGAGCAAGGGACTAGATTAACATGACCTTGATTCTAATACTGACTCCATGTGTCAAATGAAGTGTGTGACTTGTTTAAATTATAACGTGCTGTCTGGAAAATGGAAATGCTTGCTTTTTCTACCTTAATAAGGTGAAGTAAGATAAATGTTGGGAAGAGTATTTTCAAAAGATAGCTACTTTAGTTGAAAAAACAATAAAAGGGCCTCTCTGGTGGCACAATGGGTTAGGATGCAGCAGTGCAAACCAGCAGCAGCCATTTCAGTGTGAGTTTGATCCCCGGCCCGGGAGGTGACCCACATGGTGCGGCAGACCTTTTCTGCCCCGTGTGCTGCTCCCCTCAGCAGTGTACTTCGTCGATCTGCCTGTTCGGGTCCCCGCTGTGTCTCTGGTGAAGCCTCTTCCTCCCAACCCCCCCCCCCCCCCCATCTCTGGCTTGTACTCCAGTTCTGTATGCACAAATAAATCTTTAAAAAAAGGAAGTATTCACATTCCATTTGGAAAATGTTTTGTGATGCTTTTAGAGCATCTTAGGATAGTGCCATACCAGTGTATACTTTTTTTGTTGCTTTTATATAGATCTCTTGATTGCTGGAGATGGGGACATTCAAGTAATTTGGCTCACACTTTACAGGCAAAAGAAAACTCAGTAATTTTTCCAAGGAAATAGTGTTTTGTGTGAATGAAAACCTAGGCTATACCTCAGTTAGTTTGGTGCCAGAACCAGCCCTCCTTTCTTTAGCTTTCATTTTAGTGAGGGAGAGAATGATGCTAATGGGTGTTACACACAGAACTGTATTATCAGTTGCATCCTTCTGGCTTGCAGATGCTTTGAGCTTTTCTTGGTGCTTTATATTTTTGGATTTCAGAGGGCAAGTACAATCATTTGGATTGAAGGCTAGGAATAGGGAAAATCACAGTGGCTTTCTGATACTACTCCAGGGCTGAAAATCTATTACCCCAGGTAGTGGTTAGTACTGATATTAGGCTCACTTTTGGATTTTTTCCACAGAATATATTTGCTGCAGTTGGAAGGGGTTTATATGTGTACAATCTTCAAATGAAGCGTGTGATTGCCTCCCAGAAAACTGCACATGACTCCAATGTCCTACATATCACCATACTTCCAAACAGGTGAAGTTCCCATCTGTGCAGATGAAAGAAATTCAGTCCCTAGGACTACTAGTGTAACATCACAAGTGTCAAAGCTACCTGGCTCCATGGCTTGATCTGCTATGTTGTTTTGAAAAAGGAGAATACCCAGTGGCTGTCTCTACTAGAAAAATTTGTGGTAACATTTTACAGAATTTACAAGAGGCAGGGCTCAAATGAAATGAACTGTCGGATTGTGTTACTAGAAAGTAGGTCAAAATTTGGTATTTATTTAAAAAGGCCAACTTTTGGGCCTAACTTTTATGTACTAACTTTTATGTACTAATTTTTCTTTTTATATTACCCAATGGACCCATCTTTTTATTGATCTCTTCTGGTAGCTACAATCAAATGATAGTCTCCTTGTTGTCCAAAGCTTTCCTCTTGGTTAATTTGGCTGCTGAGTGTCTAAGACTGAAATTACATTAAGGGAGTAGTAGTATTTTCTTACATGATACTTGCACAATGGAAGGCACCTTGAGAAGTCAACATAGTAAGAGGAGCTGCTCAGTGTACTGTGAAAGTGTAAATCATATCGTGGTTTTCTGAGTAAACTTTAGTGGAGATGGTATATTTATAAAATTTAAGCCAGTATAATACAGAGTATAATGTATGCATTTCCTAAAGAGTGCTTTTACTTTGCATTGCAAAACCATGGTAAATTGTGATTTTCATCAGTTCCTGCTAAGAGCTGAATAAGAGCAATTGAAGTTCTATTGATAACTTTCACTGCAATTTAACCTCTTCTGTGGTGTTCTTTTTATCTTTTCTTTTCTGTTTGACAGGCAGTTAATCTCATGCTCAGAAGATGGCAGTGTACGCATTTGGGAGTTAAGAGAAAAACAGCAGCTTGCAGCCGAACCTGTACCAACAGGTGTGTCTTTCCCCAAACACTGGTCTCTTCCTTTCTTAAATGAAAGGTAGTTAGTTATGTTTCAGGAGTGATATACAATATGCTTCCAGTAGACAAGTGTCTATTGGAAGCATAAGATCCACATTTTAATAATGCTTTAATGTAGAACTGCATATTTATTTCCATTCAAGTCTACTGTGAAAGGAAACTTCTGTAATCTGACCAAATAACCTTATGAAGTTCACTATGCTTTTATATTGCCTGATAACACAAACAGAATATGTACCGTCACATGCTAAGCTAAAATATTTCTTTCAGCATTGAAGCATTATAACTAACAATGAGCTCAGTGCATGGAAAAATACATATGTCTTTCTGTCATAATCTCACGACTTGTGATTTTTCCAGTGTTTGGTTTGGGAAGCAAAATTCTAGTTAGTTGTCAGCCCTACACCTGGACTAAAAATTCGGTTTTTCTGATTTCATATTACTGCCATAGGTAAAAAGCACAGTAACTTATGGATTGATGGACATTGTTTCTCTAGGTTTTTTTAATATGTGGGGATTTGGAAGAGTAAAACAAAGCAGTCAACCTGTTAAAAAACAAGAAAATGTCACCTCAAGTTCACTGGAGCTTATTGGAGATTTGATTGGACACTCATCTTCTGTGGAGGTGGTAGTATTTCCAGTATGCATGTAAATATGTAAATATGTAGGGAGCTCTACATATTTGTGTGGGTTTTGATGAACTTAAATATGGAATAGGATGGGTTATACTGTATATGAATAGGGTCTTCCTTTAGAGATAATGTGAGAAAACAAGGCATATGTTTGCTTCTAAAAAATGGGCTTATTCAGTATTACTGAAGACATGGAGATAGTTGATTAAAAGAAAAAGGACAATGTGAATATGGTTGATTCTACAATGCAATTCTTACGAGATGTTGCTTGAGAGTTGTGGAGTGTGTTTTATAGAGGCCTATGTTAAATTCATGAACAAAGTGCTATTACTATTACCTCCCTTTGAAGAACAATTTGTTGACTTTTAGTAAAAGTTTCTTGGCATGTATGAATTAGTTGAGAATTATAAGATGCAGACAGTTGTAACATTCAAGTACATTAATACTTACTATATAGCACCACTGTCTGTGGTGAGGGCTATGATAGTGTGATGATGACAGTGTAAGTGAATCTCTTAAATTTTTTTCTACTGTCTAGCCAGTAAGAATCAATTGCTTTTCATTTAAAATTGAATTCATGCTTAGAATGAATGTGATATTCTATGTGATAGAATACCTATATCACAATTGCATCTTAGCAGTAGATTAGACAATGGAGTTTACAAAAATGCAAAGCTAGCATTTAGGATCTTACACTGTAGTAGAGGGGCAGGCTACAGATCTACCTAATAAGTTATTCTGAAATGTGTGATCTCAGGTGAGTAGCAGACAATGAGTAAACAGGAGTTAGAAGAAGATATGGGACTTAAACTCAATCTTGAAGGTTATTTAGAATGAATGTAATCTTGTTAACCTTAAACTCCTTGATACTAGTTCATTGTTTTACTCATATTTGCTTTTCTCTAAAGGTAGTCCAGTTGTTTACATTTTAACTTTTTCTGTTCACGTAGGTGGTTTAAAGTGTAGTTTTACAGAGATGAGAATAGAATATGGGAAGAGCAGATTGGCTAGGCTGGAACACAAGGTCCTGTGAAGAGACACTTGGAATTAAAACCTGGGAAAGCGGTCTTGGGTTAGATTATGAATGTCCTGAGAAGCTTGGACTTGTTTAATAGTAGGAACACATTAAAAGTTTTTAAATGGTGGGGGAAACTTTCAGAGTAGCATATAGCAAATGTGTTAGATTCTTAGGAACCTTCCAAATGTGTCTCGAAGGTATACATATATTACTAGCACATGTTATTCATCTGTTAACCTCATTTCCTTGAAGTTCCTGTAATTGGTATTTTTCGATTTCTTTACAGATGTTTCTGTACTTCGAAGAACACGGAATAGTGACATGCTCTGCCGATCATCTCATTATTTTGTGGAAAAATGGAGAACGACAATCGGGATTACGCAGTTTAAGATTATTTCAGAAATTAGAGGAGAATGGCAATTTATACCTTGCTGTCTAGTTTAAGAAATTAGATACCTATGTATGAACTTTGAACATCAAGTATATAGGGTAATACTCTGAAAACCATTAATATTTATTGTTGCCGTATTTAGTACATCACTGACTTGTCTGTAGCAGTAAGTTGAAACCCCAGAGAAACAGGTCTAATTTTAGCACAGAAGTTTCAGAGTACAGCACAAATATGTGTTGATAGAAAGTTAAATTATAGTTCACCCTTAAATATTTTAACATTAGTACTTAAACCCTCTATTGAGTATAATTGTCTTATACTCTTTATATTCATAATTTATGTTTTTAAAAAATTACATGTATTTTCTTCCATGTTGCCTTCAGGATTTTGAAATACTTTGTTCTAATTATACCTGTTCTTTCTTTAAAAAGGAACCTTGTTATAAAATTAATCTCTCCCAATAGGAAAGGAAGATTACATAGTAATCTCAGTGGGGCTGCTATGTTCTGAATTTATCCAACTTGAACCTAAAACCTGTGAGGAGGTAGAAATATAAAACTTGTGTTAATGTTCTGCAGAGTAAAATTGACTCCTACTCTCTGACTGCAACTTTTTTTTTCCAGTGGGGAAGGGTTCCCATAGAACCTCTTGTTCGTCATTTTTTACCTAGGTAGTAAAATCTCTGTAAACTTCAGGATGTTCTTGATAAGTACTAGACCAGACACTTCCCCTCAAATATGACAGACATGAGAGATCAGTAAAAAGTGTTGCCAAATTGCCTGATTTGCTTTATGTTTGACTTAAATGTGAGATGCTTGAGAAAGTTTCATTAGTGTAGTTCCCTATGGTAACCACTGAAATTTAATCATCTTCATACCCACCGGCCTGAGAGGATAATTTCTTTCTCCCTGTTTGTATTTATGAATGTAAAAAACAGGTGAGTTTAATTGTGGAGTTAAACTGAGGATAAAAATGTACTAAAGCAAGTGCAGGGAGAGTAATAATGTTAGAGGACTAGATCTTATCACTTTAAAAAGTGCTGTTTTTATTAATTTTACCTTTGATAGGTACTTCCAACAACTACCTACAAACACTGGAAGACCTACAGTCATCTAGGCTAGATCATTGCCATAATGTTATAACAGAGACACAGTTCAGGTAAGGTTTTGCAATGCTAGCTGATAGTTTAAGGTATCACTCCATATATGAAGAAAACAGTCATTATTTTTGCTTTACTTAACAGTGAAAAATTTTATGGAGGACTGTGTTAAAACTTAACCTCCACTGAAACATGTGAATATGAAAATCAGCATTGCTTTCAGGCAAGAAACTGCTATTGTGGCATTTTTGAGAAGTTACAAAGAGGCTGCTTTCTAATCTTCAATTTGGAGCCAGTGGGGCTTCTGATTTTCCTCTAGAGATGAACTACAACCCAGTTTGCTAGATTTCTTGAAAATATATTGGGTTATAATTCTCTTGAAATGATTTAACCTGTTCTGTTTATTTAAAAGAAATGCTACAAACCATAGATTTCAATAACAAAACAATACCTTAAGTACCACGCCAAATCCTTTTTATGGTCCAAGGAAAACCACGTTCAGGAGCATCCTCAAAGTGAGAGTCTGGTAGTGATTCAGAGCTGCTCAGTAGTAGTTATGTAGACTGTTGATAAAAGCTGAACTTTTAATTTAGAAGAATACAATTTCAGTTGCAGTATTTATGTGCATCTTTTCTTTAGTTTCTCTAGCTTGTAACAATGGAGTGTACTTTGTTATTTTAATGCCCTTTTACTCCCTCCTTGTGTGGCTGTATACTTTGGGGCAAGTAGAGTCCCCTTTATTTTTTTCTCCCAGGGTTGCATAGGTGCCAATAGAAGTGATGAGGCTTATTTGCAATCAGGTAAGCAAATTTAAATGTCACCTATATAGTATCAGATGGTATTGCATTTTCCATAAAACTCTTCTCAAAACAATGTTCTAATAAACAACTCTATAATAGGTGATTTATAATAGCTCACACCAATCTGATACATAAATCATTACGTGGAGAAATGCCTTGTTTAGTTAGCAGCTAAGTGAAAGGTTGCACTGATAACATAGCTGTTTTTAACATGTACCTGACAGTCTTAAATGCTTAACGTTGTTGTGAAATAACATTGAATAAGCTGTAATGTTCGTGTAGAAATGTCAGACATCTGATAAATGGTACTTACCAAATGGAATGAAACACAAGATGGTCAGAAATAGATAATCCTTGCCTCAAATAAGCTTCTGAAACAAGGTAGCTCATAAAATAAAGGACACTAAGCCAATTTTTTGAAATTATGAAAAAGGCTAGAGAAGTAAAACAAAAAGGTACTGGGAATGAAAAATAGCTATAAGAATTTAGTTCCAAGTACTTCACAAAAACATTTTTTTATCACATTTACATAAAGCAACATTACAATACAAAGCTGGCTGTTGTCTTGACCAAGCAAATTCTTTTATCTAAGAAAAATAATTTAGATACATTTCTTTGCATGTACTTGTCATGTTTCCTTTTTTTGGTACAAAAGAGGAAAAAAATTGGCACATTATTGTTAGTGATAAGTATTTTTTTCTTCTTCCAGTGTACTACTTCCAAAGCATCCTGCATTCCGATTTTCAAAAAAAACTGGTTCAGTTAAGTCAGTCTCTATACCCCTTAAAAATGCAGTATGGCATATACAGAATTTAAAAGCAAAACAAAGATTTCATTTACTGATTTTCTAATAGTTATAATACATATATAGAGAAGGGTCGACTGGTAAAAGACAAAGGAAAATCTCAGGTTGACTGTAGCTCACAGAAAGTTGTGAAAACAGCTGTATAAAAATATGCACTTGTGCTTCAGAAGCTTTTAGCATACATTAATAGCTTAAAATAGTATTTACTGCTTTCTCATTAGCTTGTTTTCCTGATATTTACATGTCTTGCGCTCTTTTTTTACATCTTTAAAGCAAAATGGCATGATCTCAAATATAGATCAGTTAAAAATATCTGAACTTTCTCCCCATCCCCTCCTCAAATGTATAAGTAGAGATGGCATGCCATGGTTATACCCCAAAAATTCAGATTGATTTAATACAAATTTAATAAAAATGGAATTGTCATGTTGAAACATGACAACAAATGTATATAAATTTTTTTTTTAAAAAGCTTGTCCAAGGGCATTCAGATTTAATGGCTTTTATGTAGTATAGTGCCTTGTAATGCCCTTTCAACCAGAAATAAGGGAAGCTCATGGATTCCCCCAAAACCAGATGTTTCTTTCTCTTAGGATGAATCCCTGTTACAACAGAGTGAGTGGCCAAGGCTATGAAAGTAGTTTTGCTCATTTTATAAATCCTTCAGATGATGCTTTAAGAAAAATAGTCAAGCTCAATAAGGGTGACTTTAGGATAAGAAATGAGCTGAACACTAGCAGAGCTATTTGGTCAATGTCTCATTAACATCAAATCTTTGCTGCTTTTATCTTTTTGGATAGCATTTTAAGTTTTGTTTGACAAGGACACACGGACAGCAGAGCACAGGAGTCTGCCATGTGTTTGTCACTAAGAGATTAAAAGAATACATTTTACTTTCATAAACCATAACTTTCCAAAAATGAAATTTAGGGACTTGAATGATTAAAAACCAAATATTACCTGCTTAACCTATTTGTTGTTTTCATGATTAAGGAAAGCCTCTTTACTACTATAATTCAGTGTCCTTTGTAGATCAGAGGTCCCCTTCTCTGCCTTTAGCTGTCAGATGGAAGCCTCAGGCTTTTGCACTTTAAGTCATCTAATGTCTTCCAGTGTTTGTAGTTATCTGCTAAATGTTGCATCAAGGCTGGCAGATGTGCAAAGGCTGTAAGGACAGAAAGACGACTATTAGGAAAACAATTGGATTTACATAAAAAAAAATAGTGGAAGACAGACATGTCAAGATACTGTGCTCATGGAGTGGAATATTGAAATAGCTATTTTTAAGTAATTCACTGAAATAGGAAAAAAGTGTTAAATGTACTGGAAAGACTTTTAAGAGTGACCTTAATGTGTATATTATATATAGTATTACAAAGCATGAACTATCTTACCATCCCAAGCATCAAACATGTCTGTGATGAAGTAGTCAATGAAGGAGATCTGGGACTTGGGAATGCTACAGGTGTTCCGGTCGAACACTGGCATCACCACAGGCAGCCCCTGTCTCTTCTCTTCATCGGTCTGCAAGAAATAACACATGCAGGGCTGTAGGCACTAGAAACTGTCACAGTAGCATCTAGTTTCTCAGAACAACCTTGTGAAAACGGAACATCAAACAGATGCATCCAAGAAGAAACAGGCTCAGCAAGATACTGAGGTTAATGAAAGTTGGCTCCTTGAAGGGCTCTGAGGTCGAGACTATTTTCAAGGTAATAGTAATACTAACTCTGTCATCCTAATTGACATAGTCACTTTCCAGGGTACAGAGACAATATTGTATAAAAATTTGATTCCTTAGCTGAATCAGGGAATTGATAGGAAACTACAACTGGTCATTATAGTGTTCATTGTTCTATAACAGTAGTTTAAAGAAAGTGTTTTACTTAGAGTGTTGTTACTGACATTGAAGCAGTAAGAATTTAATTTTGACATCTTTAATATTCTGTATGACAAAATGGGAAGTATACTTTTAAAAAGTATGATAGGCACGGAACACTTTTTACAAGGAAAAAACCTGACACGCTGTTCGGCCTTAGGTGGTGGCTATGCAACTTTCAAGGTGTGTGTATTTCTGAGAATTTTGCATTTTACAGAATGTTCACATGCATGAAATGCTGCTGATTAAGATTAATATCTAGTGGGCTGTTGAGTCAGCTGCTACTTTCTGAGCAGAGGCCTCCTTTGTAATTTGCTGTTTAGGTCACCTTGTCTTGGAACCATTACTATATTACTTCCTTTCTGAGGAAAGGACACTAGCACAGGGATCTTATATCAGAGAACTTAAAGATGTTCTCACAATTCTTTGTTATATACTTTGAGAATAACTACGACTAGTTTCAGGTTCTCACGGATTCTGAGAAGTCCATTTATGACACCTCCTACCTAGGTTTTTGGCTCAGCACACTTAAATGGCCTTAAAATATCTACTGTTCAAGTAGTAGTTTTGACCCCTTACCACTTTCTGGCAAGATGAGCACTACCTGTTGTACTTTCTTCAACTTAGGGTCCTTCTTCTCAGCCTTGAAGTTGTACTTACTTAACTGATTGTGGCCTCAGCTGGCCAACTCTCCTCCCAGTCCCACCAGCTCTTCTTTATCCTCCCTAAGATCAGCCACATAAATGACTGGTTTCCCCCCTCCCCCTTTTGCTTGGGTCTTTGTGTTCCTGTGTATTACCTGTCCTTACAATCTCTTCTCTGAAAGTAAGCCTCTTTTTGGAACTATTCTTGCAGTCTAGCTGGGCTTTTTTTCTTAATACCTCTTCATATTGTTAAAGTGAGCTACACATTGCTGCTTTCTTCAGATACTCTTCCCTTCCCCCCCCCCCACTAGTTTTGCTTATAATACTTTGGTCTCACAGTAAGTCCTTCCCTAGTTGCACATTTTGTATTCCTTTAAAAAAAAGGCTTAACAGTTCCACAAACCCCTCTTATATAGGAAAACATCCCTTTTTGAATTCTTACAATACTTAACCTGTACCTCCTTTGGAGATACTTTTCATTTTTTCCTATCATTGGACCTATCTTTTCTCCTCTACTGTACTATACTACCCATGGCAGGAACTTTCCAAAGGCACAATGTATACCACCTTTCCCTGGAGCCTTTGGTTACTGATTACCCACATCAGTCTCTTGAGGGAACCAGAGGTCTATTCCAGGCACAAGTGAGCCATTTTCTCCCAGGAAGGGGTAATTTACTACTAGGAAACTTCCCAGAGCCTCTGTGACCTGCCTTTTGTTCCCAGAAAACAAATGAAGCTTCCGTAGAGAGAGAGAGTGTACCTGTGCAAAATACTCCTCAGAGATCCTCCCAGCCCATTCGATGCACAGGTCCAGGGGTCGGCATGGATTGGCCACATCAGCACACTTAATCATCATGCGCTTGATCAGGATTTGATTTTCAGGGAAGTTCTTTCCAACAGGGTTGCATTCACAATCGCTGCCCTCAACCTGGAAAACATGTCAGATCAGGACAGCCTTAGGAGGATGATAAATCAAACTAAGCAAACATTAAATGGTGACCAAACGAGCATGCTCAGGTATGAGTAAGATTCAGCGAAGTGGGGGATTTTCCTTAATTCCACATGTAACGCACCCAGTATGTCCTGGTAAAGACAGTTTAAATGATAAAAGGGGTCTGGCACCACCCATCCCTTATCTCTGGGAAAAAGGATAGAGGTAGTTCTACAAAATTATTTTTTCCTACTGATTATGCTAATGCACACATACCTTGCTAGTACTTCCTTATTAGACACAGGTATCTGGGTAGGCTTACATATGGGGTAGTTAGACACTAACTGGAAGATTGTGATTCTCTCCCTTTCAAAGAAACCACTGAATTGGCTGAACACAACTATCCCCAGAAGTGCCACGCTGAAAGACTGCATGACACTTAAGGGGCTTTACTTTGTTTAGAACTATACCCATTTATCACACCATTAATGACTACACTTAATGGTGATGGTTTGGATCATTTACTATTTAGAGGATACTCATCTCAA
Source organism: Condylura cristata (assembly GCF_000260355.1). Taxonomy (NCBI): domain Eukaryota; kingdom Metazoa; phylum Chordata; class Mammalia; order Eulipotyphla; family Talpidae; genus Condylura; species Condylura cristata. The sequence continues at coordinate 35,371,887 of NW_004567108.1, forward strand.
TAGACAGTTGTATAAAATCCTCTAAGTATGTAATTTTATGCTTCCATAAATCCTCTGGAAGGTGAGGGCCCTGATATGGTAGTGCAGAATAATAACCTGGTTGATGTAGCAGAAACAAGGTGAGATGGACACCATCCAGACTGGCAAGGTGAATGATGATGGTCCTGGTCAGACAGTCTCCTTAATGATCACCGGGTTACTTTTGAGACAATCATCCATCTATTGATAGAATCTCTTCTGCTCGACAAGAAACAGGCAGAAGACTTTTCTTTATAACTTTATGTGTGTATGAACAGCTTCAGGGGTCATTTGATTTTGTTTTCATTTAGTGTCTCCATATTTGACAGTATATATGGTATTTAGGCATTACTGTTCTAGTGCAAGCCAGCAGGAATAGTTACTTAAAACAGTTACCAATTCTGAGGTCTCACAAGAACTCAAACCACTATTAGAACAAGTGTGGGAGCTGCTAAAACGCCATTAATGCCAGTCTGTGTGTGCAGGCCCATCAGTGGGCCTACTTCCTTTTGTCACTGACTTTAGCTTGGGGATTTTCAAGAAGCTCAGAGTTGCTATGGACACTGTTACATCTATTCTAATCCCAAGAAGAACAAGCTGCCTGTACTTTTAGCCCTTCAGCAACTCCAACCAAGTAACTACCTTGTATTCAAAAGGTAAAGTGCTTTGAGGCCAGAGTAGGCACCAGTGGAAATATACTCTCATGTATCTCAGGCTATGCTTACCTCAGCTGCCAGTGGCTTATTGATGCTGTTCACAAATTTGTTCACATGTTCAAAGTGTTTTGTCATCTCTGTTGCTAAAACCATATCAATGATAGCCTGACGCAATGTTCGATAATGGTTCCTAAAATAACCAAAATACAAAGGCCTTGGTTAACATCGTATCAAAATTAGAATTGCTACTGATTCACCATACTTCCTACAATATGAAGAATCTGGGGGCACAAATTTAAGAAATTAGGGCAGGTCACAAAAAAGTTTACCTGCTCATCTTCCCCCTAGGTCGGGACATAGGGACATGCCATAGCCCAAATGACAGCACACCGTTCCTCGTATGAGTCATGTATAAAAAAGAAAGGTCCTATCAGATGGTGGGCACTTCTTTTACAGGTTGATTCTCTACCTTCCTTGGCAACAAAGCAATGAGGTAGAAGGAAATGATATGTCCTTCTCAACCAGGCTGCTACAGTGACCTGACAAGCTGTCCATTGCATTGCATTCTGTGCAGACACAGTAATTCCGGTGGCAGAGAGTTGGCATTACTTATTTTGATGATGTCATTGGAAGAATGTTTTCCCATTAATAAGGGTTCTCTTGGTTATAATTAGAAGTTGCAATGAATGTAGTACTCACATTGACCTAACCTCCAACATTACTGTCCAGTTCCTATTTTTTTCTGTCCTTAGGAGTTTAATAAAATTGGCTAATGGAAAGAATTCTGAGACAACTTTAAATTAATCCTTGATTCCGGTAGAACTTAAAGCTACAATAGCTGGCCTCATATTTTCTCAAATATGATCCAGACTGATAGGATCATGTTGACAAGTGGTCCCTGAAGTGGAGTGAGTAATACACACTCTGTACATGGTCCTCTCCAAGGAGGCAGTGCTCCAGCCTGCCTGCTGCTGCGGAAAAACGCCACAGTCTGACTAGAGGTTGCTAGTAACAAAAAGGAAATGCTGCTGCCTGTCCCCATTTGGCCAACACTTAGCATAAGAAAGTACAATAACTAACTAGTGTAGAATACCATCATCTCGTGAGACAAGTCACTGAAAATTCCCCATGGTAGATGGGCGAGTATACATTTTTCTTGAGTCATACAAAAATGAGTAGAGTTAAAAAAAGTAGTATAAGCAGTGTTTGTGGAGTGTATAAAACATTTTCATGAGAACTGAAAACCAAGTAAGATCTAAAAAGAAAGTATAAATTTGCAAGGGAGAGCTTATCCTACTGCCTGATAAATGGCACAAGGATGCTAATTTCTCCATTAACTCCCCTAAGAGGAAGCTAAGTACTTGGAGAAGTTTGGAGAAACCAAGTTTGTTATACTTCAAAACCCTGAGTACAGGATCCCAAGCCCAGCAAACCTGTCAATATTCTTGAAAATGTTGCATTTGCTGTCTTTGACTGTGAGCTGGAAGGCCAGGGCTGTGTGGTGACTCTCCAGGACAGCAGTGTCATTGTAGAGCACGGCGAGTTCACTGCCTGCATTGCACAGGAACGAGTTGGTCCTTCCTGGGTGATCCACGTCATGGACTGTGGCAGCAATCAGTGCTGCCACCTCATCCAGCTGATCGAGGCTTCCCTGGGGGAAAGGGAGGCAAGGCAGAGCATTATCCACTGGATGTATGAGGCCTTCAGTCAGAGGGGGTTGGGCCAGGGGAGCCAGGATGACCAATATCGTCTTAGCCTGTTAAGCCTTCTCTGACTTCCTAGAGTTTGAAGGTTGCCTGTGGCACATTGCATCACCTTGTTGTGCTGTGCTGTGGATTATCTGGAAGGAAATTGAAATCTGAAATGTACTTAGTGTGATACCTAAATCCTTTCCCTGGAGGCCATTCCAGTTCTTTGGGGGAAATGTCCAACATTTACAAATCTCTTGTACGGTTTTGCTGTGATTCCTTAGGTGACTAGAGCAGAAATTGACCTGTGATCATAAATATTACTAGGTTATTTGCCTACTTCTGAAAAGATTGTGAGAGTATGGTAGTGGCACAGATACAATAATTCTCTTCACAGAAAGTTGAAAGGATTTGAGATGAGTAGTCAGAGCAATTTAAGAGTAAGAACTCTCCTAGAAAAACCGAAGTTCTTGCAGTTAATAAATTCCATGCTAGTGTTAACAGTCAAGGGGAAAAAAGACCCCTCAGTTTTTGAGAGACCTCAAATAGTTAATAAACATAAACCAAAGTATCAGGAGATTCAAATATTTCCTCAGCTCACAGCTTTTGAAGAAAATTATCAAACCGGCTACAGTTACATAAGGAGACACACTATGAATTCGTGCATCCAGAGTCTACCTTCTAGATGCTGACTGGGTGCCTTTTGGCTCAAAGAGTGCTGGATGAAGGGAACTGGCATACTCTGCGCTGTTGGGGCTGGTTAGTTTATTCAGGGAGACACAAGTAAAAAAACACAAATGCAAGGAATCTACTGTGAGACATGCTAATAAGGAAAGTACAGGCGCTTTGAGAGCATGAACAGCGGGCCTAATCTAGTTTAGAGCATTGCTGTTCACTAACTTTCATGGTGATGGAAATGTTTATCTCTCTGCTGCTCCTTAATGATACAGCTACTGCAGTGTGGGGAATGTTAAGGATGCAGGAGATGATAAGGAAAAACTGAACCCATTCACAAGTACATATATGAAGCAAGTCCTTTCTTATGGGAAGGAGGGAACATCAATTGAAGAAAACTTCACCCAAACCTATGGCAGAAGAATCTCCAAACCCTTGAAGGTGCTAACATTGCTACATAAGTTTTTCCTTCTTTAACCAGAAGTAAGAGGGTTGTATCACACTGAGGCAGACTGATTAGAAGGCCTTCATTCAAGCTGTCCCTTATCCATGATGAATACCACCTAGTGTGAAGTGACAAGTGCTTGCTGTCCATCCCTACTCACTTGCAGTAGCCCCCAAAGACCAAAAAGAATGGGGTGAGTATACTGTCCAGAACAAGTTTAAAGGGACTGTCAGCTCTGGACACATGACCTGTATGACTGGATTAAGGATGTGGAGCTGTTAGTGACATTGACTGTCACTATTAAGACCTTACACAAAAAAATTTGGGGTGGCAGATAAAATGGGGAATTGGTAAGCACATTCTTCTGACTCTTTATCAGCATCAGGTCTCTTCAAAGAGGCCTCAGGAAAAACTCACTGGCTAGGTCTCCTAGTGCACTAATCACTGGTGTTGATCTACTGGCAAATCTCTGAGCTCAGGACCCCTTCCAGTCCAATTTTCCAAGGCTCCTTATGGAGCTGTAGAGCAGAGACTGTTAGAGTTACAGTGTTCAATTGTAAGCATGTTATATTTAAGCTTAGACTTGTTTCTATTGCTGAGAAATTCAGATTCTGAATGAACTAGCAGAACTCACAATTCAAAGAAAAATTCTTATTTTGGAGCAGGAGATATAAATGGACAAAACATACCCTAATTTTTCAAGCATTTAACTTACATTTGTCTAGATCAGTTCTGCGTTAAGTGAAGTTTATGTCTAACTGCAAGCTACAGCAGCTTGTCTAGGTCGCTGGTTTTGCTGGCAGTGCCCCGTGTGCTGGCCTCACATGGCGCTTGGGTGTCAGCTGATGCTGTGTGAAATGGGAAAGTAAAGGAGGAACTTGGCAAAGTCTCAGCTCCTCAAAGCTGATAAATTCTGACATAAATTCTGAGAAGCTTCTTCAAACACATTCTTTCCTTTCTTGCTGACAAAACTGAATACCAAGATCAGTCTTTGGCAAAGCTGAGAAAGAAACATTCCCCCTCCCTCGCCATTTTGTTCCTTCTACCTGTTCTGCTAAGCTGTCCTTATATACCCAGTGTCTTACAACTAAGAACGCAATCTAATGTCAGGCATTTGCAGATTGATATAAATTTCAGTCTACATGGCTTTTCTCTAAGAAGTCCTTACATTCTAAGCTTCAGATCTAACTAGCAGAGGAATGATAGGCTTCATTATACAGTGGTGACAGTTGGATCGGAGGGCAGGCAGGGATCTCTGGCCAGCTGTAATGGTGAGCCCATGTGCTCCCCTATGGATCAGCACCTGTCTGTGAGTTTACAGATCTTCCTTGACCTGGCATTGGATTATGTTCTGATAAACCCACCGTAAGTGAAAAATGCATTTATTATACAAACCTACTGAACGTCCCATCACCTTAAGCCTAGGCACATTAAACCTGTTCAAACACACACACCAACCTAAAGCTGAAAATGGTCAAAGCACACCAGGATTGTAATTGGTTTCTTAGAACTGAGGAACATGGAACTCTTTCAGAATTATGTAACAGTCACTAATCTATAGATGTACACCTTCATACCTGTACCAGAACACCTGAAGGATTGCTGCATGGCTCATTGCCACCTGAGTTATAATATGCCAGTGCCAAATTCTTAACTAGCTCTAATAACGACTTAATAACTTAGAAGTTCTGTCCTCTAACCCAATGTAATATCCTAGTAAACATTTGGTGAATGGATTCATGAGCCAGCCATAGCAAGGAGTCCGTGTAATGACATGTTATTTTTTAGGCATTTGGGCAAGGGGAGCACTAAGGCAAAAAGGCCATGTCTTTGTAACATCAAAGGGTCACTGAGTGAGTTAACTCAAACAACTCTGCAGAACTGGCCGCACCATAGTTGTTTGCTTCATGTAGTTATTAAAATTGATCTCCAATACAGGAAAGTGACTAGAACATGGTATCGAAATTCTCTACCTTTACTCTTTCCTTTCCGAGGAAGAAGGCAGTGGCGTGCAGGACATCAGCAGCATGGGTGGAGTTATGGTAAGCATTGGAGGAGTGATAGTTGGCTTCAATCACTTGGAGCCAGGCCCGAAGAGTAGTTTCAGAACAGTGTAAAAATTCACATACTCCAAACCGGGAAAAGACCTTTAAGCCCAGGTAAACCAGTGGCCTGGAAAACAGAACAAGCCCTGATTTGCTGTAGTCACTGGCTAAGAAACAATTTTCTTCAAATGATCCTGGGGGATGGAGGCACTCTTTCTCTTCACGCTTACTCCACATGCACACTGTGAAAATGTGCCCACCCCAAAGTAGAAGGTGAGGGTAGCTTGCCTTTTCATTATCCACTTTACAACGAGGCGTCTATGGTGAGCAATCAGGATGATTCTAGATTATCCCAAGGTCATGCTTTTCAGGGGCTCTAACCATCATGTAAGCCCAGCTCTTTGCACGCTCTGAGGAAGTTACTGAGTTTAAGGACAAGTAGAACTGTTTGCTCTTTCAGCAGTCATGCCAGCTAGAGGCTTGATTACTGCCTGTGACAATCATTCATATTTGACTGACCAATACCACAGAAGAAATAGTCTTCTCCTGGTATAGAAGAGGGCTTTTCTGAGTTATCTTTCACCTGACTACAGAATGGGGCCAAAAGAAAAGTCTGCTGCACTCACAAACTCATTTTGTGAGGTGGGGTTTCAACAAGGTGGGGCTGAGAATACTCTGGACTCTTGGCTCACTAGCACAAAGGAATCACCTGGTATATATATCTAAGGAGGACACTCAGTGCTTCCCCACCCAGAACCTCCCCTAGCTGCTGCTGCTGCATCTTACCCTCTTTACGCTATTGCTCCATAAAGATATTCACTCAGAGGCCACAGTGTTCTCTCTCATTTGACACTCCTCCTCCAGCATGTCTCTTGTGACAGAAGCTGTGAGGTGTCTTGTGGTAAGGACTCAAGTCTTTCCAGAGTTTCCAATGTGAAAGTCTTGAGAATGGCCATCAGTGCCCCCAACATGCACCCAGACAAGCCTTGTACCTTTTATGTGTAACAGCTTCCAACTCAAAGATGTTGAACTCCCAGCTTTCCTCATTATCGAGTAGTTGAGCAATGCACGGAGGGACGTCGTTGATGGTTATTGGCATTGCAAGGTGACTGTGACTCTGGTGCACATCTGATTGAGAAGGAAGATTTTTACCCAGACATTCTTCTCTCTCACATTATTAAACTTCAAAACCCTAACCCTTAGAAAAATAATTTGGCTTGCCTTTTTAATGTATAGATTTTAATTCTTATTCTGCCAATTCTCAGAGACAATTTTAATTAGCCCACTTGATTTCAAATATAGACACAGAAATCCTTGCACTCCAGTGACTCACAGGAAGTAACCTCAAGGCTTCCCCCAGACACTAGTCACAACAGTGGGGAAAGCTTAGGCTGGAGAGAGGTTACTAGTAACAGGAAAGTTAATGACAACTTACTCTTAGTGAATACATACTCGTTTCCTGACAACCTTCTCAAGCCGTCCTGGAACAAAAAAGGACGCGGTTAGAGCATACTTTCTATGCCTCCATCATTATACTCTCATTTATTTCATTAGCCAAAGAAACCCTGATTAACACAATCTGAAACTCACAGGTTGAAACTCAAATCAGACCTACAGAGGATTCTGTCCTTTCCAAGTCTATTAGCGCCAGCATGTGGAGAATTGGGAATAAAGTAGGTGTGACTGTAGTCAGGTCTTGCGTTTTAGATGTGAGCTGACTCCATCGTGTCATCCTTCTAACATTCTGAAGCAATATTATGAAACTGTGCAGGTGATTTGCTTTGCATGCATGTTATTTTGAAGAGACTCTATTTACCTTTAGATAAACTTGTATTAATTGTGTTGTTAAGGTTTATAATTGGACATTTGGGAAGTTGACTTAATGGTAAGCCATTAACAGGGTGGGCTGGGCCCCCTCCCTGGTGGTGCAAGGAGTTAAAAGCACAACTGACCTCTCCTGTCTCACCTGCTGCTTACCTCAACAATGTATTTTAGTCAATCTGCCTGCTCCTCCCCACTCTGTCTCTGGTGAATTCTTGCACCACTAGCCCCCCACCCTCGGTCCCCTGCACTTCTGGCCCATACTCCAGTTTTCGTATGCATACATGTCTTTTTTTTTTTGCTTAAGGGCAGGCTAATTTTTTACTAATATCTACATAAAGTTTTTCAGCTCTGTTTTCTCATTTGCAACATTAACACTTCTGCTGGACTTTAGAAGAAAAATTTCTGCATTTGAAGTCTTTGGAAGGGCTGCATAAGGGAGCATAGAATCTTGCTCAGCTATCATTCTGCTAGTCTCTTGACCTAATCTTTATGTTCTTGAGTCTGTTTCCTCTCCTGTTTAAAAGTCATGAATAATTATGTCACCCTTAAAAAATGTGTGTTAAAATATTAATGAAAGACTTTTCCTGCAGTCACATTTTGGGTTTCCAGGTCAAGACCTTAATATTTAAAGTTGAAGTAGTAGGTAAGTCACAGAGGTCCAGCTACCGTGACTCTAGGGCAGCTAGAATCCCAAGGCATTCCTTTCTTTGCCCTTCTTTCTCTGCCTTCCTAAAACTTCTTCAAATTAAGTCCAATCGGGGCCTCCCTGGTGGCACAATGGGTTAAAGCTCCGCACTATGAAGCTCTCAGAAGCCACTGCAGCAGGAGCTCGATCCCCAGCCAGGGAGGTGACTGCCATGCCTAGGCAGACCTCTCCTGACCCGCCCGCTGCTCCCCTCAGCAGTGTACTTTGATGATCTGCCTGTTCTGCTCCCCACTCTGTTTCTGGTGAACCCTCTCACCCACCGCACCTCTGGCCTGTACCCCAGTTCTGTAAACATAAATAAATCATTAAAAAAAATTAAGTCGAATCCTACACTGTTTTCTTGGAGTATGATTTGGAAGGAAACCCAGTAATGTACAGTTCAGAGATGGAAGATTTAGTGGGGCGGGAACCAGATTCCTGCTGTTGCAGCCTAGCACTGATGGGCCCTGCTGACCTTCTCAGCACTGACCTTCTATACTGCTCTGCGGTGGATGGCCAAGACTGGTCCGGGTGGCAGGAAAGGGACAGGAAGTTACAAAGGCACTAAGACGCTCCATGGGAACAAGGAGATTAGGTCAGGGAGCCAAGCAACACTCAGCATTCTATAGCAGGACTAGTCAGACACCTTCAGAATGAAACTCACAGATGACTTTTGGCCTTTTTCTCCCAAAGAATTGTACCAGCTTCAGTTACTGATTATAGATGGAGCTTGACACAGAAGCTTGAATTTAAAGAAAGAATTCTATAGCTAAGATTTCCAAACCTCCTGCAGTCTTAAGTACAAACCCTTTCATTATCTAGATGAAGCATCTGGGACCAAGGGAAGCTAGCCATGCCCCTCACCCCGATACCATACCACTCAAGGCCCCATCATCCACAGATGTCCTTCCATCAACTGCCTAGTGAGTCTTCAGTAAGAAATAAATTGTGAAGGACTGTCCCCGTGGCTGTAGCCAGTCGGCTTCAAGGAAAGCTGTTACTGCCTAATACCGTACACACAGGACACAAAGTGTGGTCCATTGCTTCTGGCTGTGGTGATGGCACGTGTGCCCACAGAGCAGTGTCTGCAGCTACAGACACTATTTCTCTGTTAAAGTAACACAGGCTCTGGAATGCACTGAATGTCCCTTTCCGTGCTCTTCTGGCTTCACCACTCACAGTCATCAGGCCTCCAACAAGGTCACTGGTGTGAGGATCTTCATCCTTGGTACCCAGCTGAGGGGAGTACAGTTCTGTGGTCCGTAAAATTTCTAAAACTCTATCCAAGGCTTCTGCTACCGTGACAGGACTGTTTTCCTGGGCAGCATTGATTATATTTATGACCTAAGGAAGAAAACAAAGTAAATTTCTGGACCTTAGGATTCTACTTACCAAGAGTCATATATATATACATAAACCCAACTCTAGAAATCAGTTAACAGTACAACTTACGTTCACAATTAGCAGGTATCCGTGGCGCCTCTCCCTTCTGACTGAAGAGTGCCCTCCCCCAGCCCCAGCAACCACACCTCAGGCGCCTTTGCTGGACCTCTAGTTCTCCTGTCCAGGTGGCAGCGCATCAGAGATTGGCTTGGCACTTCCCCTACTCTGCCCTCCCTCCTGCAGCAACCTCTATTTCCACTACTCTGGACATTCTGGTCGATACCAAGACTCTCAAATATACATGCCTTTCCTGAATTTGTAAATTCACAGGCCCACTGACATCTGTTGGACTATCTTACATGTCCCAAAGTATACTCCTGAGCTTGTTCTCCCTTCCCCAGAGCAAGCAAATAAACAACACATGTACATAATCAAAGACAGAAGCACTGTTCTGTCTCTCATTTCTATGTGGAAGTTATCTTGTGCTCCAGCCAAATGCGTAGGGGTGTCACTTCCCTCTTTCCACCCTGACAATATAATGCATCACTCAAACAGCTTATTCTACCCCTTCAAATTCCTTCGCCTCCTCACTTCTGCCTCCGCTGCTAGGGCTCAGCCCAGTGGCACATTACCTGCCAGGAGTCTGGAAAAACTTACTCACGGGTCCCTCCTCTCTGTCGGCGCTTTCAGCCCATCCTCCGCACAGTCGCTGAGTGTTTTCAGTAAACTGATTTGACCATGTCACTCTCCTAACTTTAAACTGTTCAGTGGTTTCCAGTGCCCGTTAAAAACTAAAATGCAAACACTTTACAAGGCCCGTTGACAGGAATGAACGGAATCTGTGTCCCTATTGCCCTCTCTCTGCTCCCCGGGCTCCTGCCACTGACACTTTCCAGTCCTCAGATGCTTCAGTCCCCTGCCCTGACCTGTTGCTTGATGCCTGGAGCCCACCGCCCCCCAACACCTTTGCATGCTTCAAGTCTTCCTTCAATCATTACTTCCTCTACAGAGACAGCTTCCGACCTGATTTTCTTTCATAGACCCCTGTTTTCCATCAAAGCACTCACTAGGTTATACACACAGTGCCTGTTCAGCAGGTTCCCCTACTGGCCTGTAAACGCAAGGGGTTCTGGGGTATGATATCACTACTTTATCTCCAGAACCCGGTGATAAAGCCCGGTGCTGGGCACCCTGGCTGCACAGTGGAGGCAGCAGCTGTCACTCACCTTTGTGATAGGAGCCTCGATGGTCATGGAATGGATCCTTGCCATGGAAGGGTAGCGCCGATTCTGCAGGCTGGGGGCTGGGGAGAAGAGAGTTGCACCTGGTTTTGATGGCTCAGCTTGGCTAAGCACAAAAGAGCCCTTTGCAGGGGAAGGGCCTGACTCTCAGGGGGCTGCCCTCTTCAGCTGCTCCCTACCAGGCTATGAACTCACCCACCTCTTCCTCTTAAAAGACTGAGAGTGCAGCTATCACTTGCCAGTGTCTGGAAAGAATAGTCTGGCTGGAACTTTGCTGGCAGGACAGCTTTACAAGATTCAGGTCCACAAAGGGAATTTCAGAAGAGGTTGGTGGGATCCTGACCCCCATGCCAAGAGCCAAACAATCCACCGGGACTCACTTTCCCATGGGTCACTACAGTTCGACATGGCCAACTGCACACTTTCAGTCCTCAGCCGCTGGCCTTGTTACTGGGTCACTGTGTGGCATGTAGGGGGTATATGATCCTCAAAAAGTGGGGGGCCAGGAAGAAAAGTGAGCCCACTTTCAGGAAAAATTAGGACCAGACAATTTACTTTTCTAAGCCGTTAGGTTCTTAACACCCAGAAGCCACAGTGGTGGCTAAAGATTCCACCTTCAATCTTTAGAAGCTTTCTTTTTTAAATATATTTTTTTGAGCAGTTAATGTTTATGTGTGGTTTAAAATTCAAAAGGTAGGAAGAAGTTTTACTTTAAAAGTCTCATCCTGGTCAGACTGTCCTACACTGTCTGTGAGGCCCTCAGCAGTGGCCATCTCTTACGTTACAGGTGGGACAGCAGTGAGCCAGTGTCCACGGAGTCCTCCTCTGCTGCTCACCCATCTTGGGCCTCCTCTCACTGCCAGAGCAGCGGCTGCTGCGGCCCTCATTTCTACTCTGTGACCTGCCCTATCTCTGTGCTGGAGAGATGGGAGTCCTCAACCTCTTCTCCAGAAAACAGCCATTTTCTGATTAGAAATCCCCTCCCATGACCCTCCCTTATAGTGCAAAGGGTTAAAGCGCAGCACTATGAAGCTATCACCAGACGCTGCATCAGAAGTTCAATCCCCAGCCAGGGAGCTGACCCACATGATATGGCAGACCTCCCCTGTCTCACCCACTGCTCCCTTCAGTCAGTCGGCCTGTTCTGTCTTCCACTCTTGTCTCTGATGAAGCCTCTCCCTCCCCCCATCTCTGGCCTATACCCCAGTTCTTGTGTTTTTTTTTTGTTGTTTGTTTTTTAAACTACAAAAGTTTTTTTTTTTTACATCATTTTGTACATTTTCCCCCCCATCTCAATTGTAATCCCCGCGGGTTTCCCATCACCAAGTTACCCGTTTGCCATCACCATAATCCCATGCATTTCCCTCCCCCCCCTTTTCGATCCCATTCCCCACTCCACCCCCACAGAATGTCTCTGGTATATGGTTGTTCATTATTTTTGTTATTTTCCGCCTGGTCCATTATACTCCTGCTATGAGTGAAACCATCCGGTATTTTTCTTTCTCTTTCTGGCTTATCTCACTAAGCATGATCTTTTCCAGCTCCATCCAAGTTGCTGCAAAAGACATGTGTTTCTTTTTTTTGGTTGCTGAGTAATATTCCATTGTATATATGTACCACATCTTTTTTATCCAGTCATCTACTTTTGGGCATTTGGGCTGCTTCCATGTTTTTCCAATTGTAAATAAAGCAGCAATAAACATCTGTATGCATGCATGCATGCATAATAAATATATCTTTAAAACACCCTCCCCATTATCCACTCCATATAAAATATTCTATCTATACCCACAATCTATCTGAAAATATTTCAGTTTCAATCTGTCTTTCTCTCTTTACATCCCTGGTCTAAACCCCTTGCATCTCTGTGACTTATTCATCTTCATAGGCATTACCCATCCTATCAGAGTCTTCAGTCCTTGCTTGTTCAGCCATGTCCCTTAGACTTCAGTTTCCTATTGTGACCCGAGGAACTGAAAAGCCCTTTGCTTGTCCTTCCTGTTTGCCCCCTTAGTTAGTGCCCTCTGCTCTCCTTTTCTACCACAGTCACTAGCCAGCAAGCCTATATTCGTATTTGCTAAATAAAAGGGCAATCAGTCAGTGAATTCTTTAGTCTGTTCCCAACTCCTGACCTCTGTAATCCCCACTACACTCTAATTGCCCTGCTGGCTGTCTCCTTTCTCTTGCTGCCCTCTTCTTCTTGGTTTAGGTGTCACTGTGCCCATGGGGCTCATCCCTGGCCGCTCTGTTCTCTGGCATGATTGCTCCTGCCTCCCCCCCCCACTGAGGGTGCCCCTCAGCCTTGGACGTACCCCTCGGTACCACCTATCTCCCTCTCCTTCCCCTCTCTCCCATTCACACACACACAATCCTTGAGATGTTCTCAGCGCTCCTAGCTTCATCTGTCTCCTCTAGTGCTCCCAATCCACACCTCCACTCCCCCCACCCCCCCCCAGTAGCAATTTTGCATTTAGCTTGCTTGGTATCTCCACTACAATACAACTCATTATGCCTACTTAGTTTTCAACTTAAGCATAGCTGGAGACTTTGCTATTTCTGTCAGTGTTACTTCCCAGGCAATTAGGAATTTGACTTCAGGATCATCTTTGACTTTCCCAGCTCTCTATAAATGCAATGGATTACTTAGGCTTGAATGATGGAACTGAAAAAAGAAAGGCTTTTGCTCAATTCTGTCTCACAGTTTATCTGTGACATTTTAATAAGCGCAGAGGAGGGTGTAGTGCAGGTTTGCCCAAGCTGGGCTTGGGTGGGAGCTGGAAAGCCCCAACTCTAACCCCCCCCCTCCTACCCCTCACCCTAGGAGCACTGACTAGCTGCCTGGGCTCTGAGATGCCTGGATGATTACACCTCACAGCACAGCTCAGCCCCAGGAAACAAATGGACTTATTGCAAACAGAAGACAAAGACTGTAAAAATCAAAGCATTTTATAAGCCTAAAAATTTTCAACCTACTGAAAAAGAAAAGGCTGGTTTAATGGAAATCCTGCTTCTTGTGGACCTGAATATATTCCCTCTGTCATAGTCTATGCTTTAAAAGGTCTCAGAAATGTAAAAAAAACTTCTTACCATCACTGCCTCGAGAAGATATCGATTTCACATCAATAGACTCTTTCCTCCTGTTCTTGTATCTGAATGAATGAGACTCTAAGGATTTCAGATTAGAAATGGAAAGTGATTAATTTTTTTGCTTATTCACCAGTGAAGTTTTAACACATTTCCCATAGAAAACAAGGTTACCTTTTAAGCACTATAAGATCAATTTATGAGATAGTAAACTGCTTTCTGTACAAATCATCCAGGCTCAGAATGATCAGTCCTATCTGTTGTAAAATGAGGCTCCTTACTTTAACCATCATGTGACATTATGGCCATGGGGCTCATCAGCAATATATAGTTTATGCATCAACTACCTTTTTAAAATAATAGAACTGAGGGAGTATTTGGAGGGGTTCATTTCAACCTAACACAATACATAACTATGTAGGGAAGGTGTTTAGGAGGATATTTGGGGAAATAAATACCAGTGAGATTCACACATAAAACTGGAAATTATTTCAGAAACTAATCTAGACCAGTTTTAGGCCTGTCTGAAAAGTCAGACTGGTAAGTGGTCTTCAGGTTCTCTTGAAGCTTTGATGTCATTGTTGCACACTGAAAATCATGAGAAGGGGAAAGGAGAGAAAACAGCTGTATAGTTCCATTGACTAAACTCTCACTTTGTCCCGATTTTTCTGAGGGGGGAAAAAATCACTTACATTCTGCATATCTTTGCACACTTTGAATTTAACATTCAAAATCTGCTGCTACATTAATCCAAGATCTAAGCAAGCAGTGCATGGTACTAATGACAGCAGAGATAAAAATGACAGAGCAGCCCGGGGCTCTCAGAAACATGACTTTCCAGAGCAGCTGCCTCTTGTGCGAGTAACCAGGAGCAAGGAGAGAAACTTAACTGTATTACAGAATTACTGTGCTAAGACAAGAGGCAGCCATGCAGAGTCCAGAAGAGAATGCATCTCCAATAAATGATCCTATTCCATGAAAGATGCAATGATGCTTAAGAAGTGGTTGATGACACTAACAAATAAAAGTCCAGGGGAGTCTAGTGGTTACGGGCCCCTGCCCCAGAGCCAAACTGCTGAAACTTGAACCTCTGCTGTGCCATCTAGTAGCTGTGTGACCTCCGGAATTTTACTTGACTTCTATGGTGGGCACCCACATTTGTAAAATGGGGGTAATTATAGTATCTCATTTATAGGTTGTTGTGAGATATAAATGAGTTACGTTATGGTTAGTACTGAGAACAGTCCTGCTATGGCGTAAGTAGGTTGTATTTTGCTAGTATTATTGACCACATCTCTTCATTTGCAGATATGCCTATTTAGGCACTTATGGGATAATGAGACTGTCCTACTACTTGCTGTTTCCACTTCATAATATAATATAAAGGTCTTTCGGTACTCTTCTACATCATTTTAACCATTAACATGAATTACATTTACACAGCATGGTATGAAAAATAGTATAGTTAATGTAAATCCCAAAGCCACAAAGCCTTAACCTTAAATGATCTACCTTAAGTATTTATTCTCCCTTTGTTTAATTTTTATCTTCCAAACTCTGACCTAATACCTTTCCTGGCCTTGGGTATGTTTCAGTAGCTCTTTATACAGATATCCCTGGGGAGTGGCATTTTAAATGATACCCTTTGGATCACATGGCATCTTCCAGGCCCTGAGAAACTACAGGGTCATCTGCAAAACATTTAGCCTGTTCATGGATGTAAGAATCATATACATTCCTAACATGCTTACTGAGTAATACATTTAACTTATTAAAGATTTAACATTAATTTTAATATTAAAGAACACAGGGATTCCTCAAAATGTAAATTCTAAAAAAAAAAATTAAACTAAGGAGGTTAGTTTCATGGCTGTGGTCCAAGATGACTGGTTGAATCATTTGTCAGAAATTATTCAACTGGTAATGCTTATTTTTCTTGAATTTATCTCAGCTAAAATTCAGAGACTCCACAGCAATGGAAATTATAAGTTCAGAGAATATATTCTTCAACGAAAAGACTTTTAACTCATAGGGATTGTTATTCTTTCTCTCAACAGATGCTTGAGGAATACATTTGGGAACCAAAGAAAAGGGTAAAGTAGACTCAAGTAACGCCAGTCAATGGCAGAAAGGATACAGTGTCACCAATAAAAAAACGCTTCCAGTCTGGGAGCGTCTGCCGTGCACCAGGAACTGTGTGGTGTACTTTACGTATGCACAGTATGAAGTCATCACAGTTCTGAAAGCTACATAGTAAAATGCCCATTTTACTGATGAGGAGATATAAATTTGGAAAAATTACAAAAATAACTGAAGAGCTAATGAGTGACGGAATCTGCTCAGGCTTCAGCTCATCAGTGTTCTGTATTTTTTGAGAATCTATTATATACAAGGCAGTGCTAGGTACTCTAATGGACACAAAAAAATTCTTTTAAAAGTTTTTGATATTCAGAAGCTCAGAAGTTAGTTAGTATTCTCACTGTAAATGTTAACAAGAAATTGAAGTATCAGAAAGGAGGACCAGAGGAGAGGAGCAGGGAGAGACTGAGGGTGAGTGAGGTGTGAGTGTGAGTTTGAGTGTGTGTGTGTGTGTGTGTGTTGTCAACCCGCTGTTCTTGCCTAGAATATGCTCAAGGAAGGGGAGGAGATGACATGCCTGATCTCTAGATGCACATTTCCTTCTTCAATCCTTATGAGATGGACATTGCTAATTCATTTAACAAATGAAGAAATTGAATCTCAGATCAAATTAAAAATTTCTGAGTAGCCTTAAAGTATGGCCCATCCTAGAATGGAGGAGAGGGACTAAATTAGTCACCTGGGATCTGACCATGTTTCAGGGGCAGGAAAGCCTCAGACAGGAGAGGATGTATGGTGTACATACAGGAAGAATTGCCAGCCTCTAGTGGCACTGATTTTTTCCTCTAGTAAGCAGAGAATTTCAGACCTTTCCACATGTAGGAGACATCAGGTCCAGCTCCCTCATTTTGTGTCTGAGGACACCAAAGATCAGATAGTGAGAGTCTGGCTTCAGGTATGAGGCAAGTGAGTGGGGCTGGAGGTGGTGGTACGCAGCACAGGCCCCCACATCACTGCTGCTACAAGGGAAGGGAAGACGGACTGTGGCCGGACAACAGTGTCTCCCCAGGATTTTGGGACCACTCTATTTTATCAGCCCTGTGTAAGTTTCTAGCCAGCAGAAGAAAATCAGGACAGGAGAGGCTTTGGAGAAAATGGTAGACAGCATGAAATAAGGACTTTTTTCCTTCTGCTTTTCTAACCTCTGACTCCCACACTCAGATTTTAGTAATGCAGGTTCTGAGGTGGGGACTGTCAAGCTAGAGTGCTATGGAGCAATTCATACACTTAACCCCACAAATGCCTCCTGAATGTAAAAGAGTAAAATCGAAGTGTTCTCACCTGTCTGAGAA
Organism: Condylura cristata; assembly: GCF_000260355.1. Taxonomy (NCBI): domain Eukaryota; kingdom Metazoa; phylum Chordata; class Mammalia; order Eulipotyphla; family Talpidae; genus Condylura; species Condylura cristata. Next base: position 35,389,062 of record NW_004567108.1, read on the forward strand.
TTGTCCCCTGAATCACGATGAACTTTGTGAAGCTAAAGTTGATCAAACATTTGGTAAAACAGGAGAAAGAGATTATGTTATTAACTACAGTTCCAGCCAAATGACTTCATTAAAAAACTCCGAAAACTTCAAGAAAGCAAAGGCTGCACAGAGAACATAAACAGATGAAAGATGTGCACCCCACCACGCTGCCCTACCACAGTCAGACACACAGAGGATGGCTCAGCCCGGAGTCCCGGGTGCCTGAGGGCCGTGCTTTGCCAGCGGCACACCTAACTTCAGTCATCTGCTCTACGTTGAGATGCTACAGAAATGCAGAAAGCAAAGGCCGTAACAAAATTTAAAATTTTAGTAAGGCTAATGCAGAGTCTTTTTGTTTCAGACATATGCAATTTTCCTATATTATCATCTGAATTTAAGTTTAGGATTTTTTTTATAGTCTTTTTTAAAAGTTCTTTAAATGGCTCCCCAGTTAGTCTACAAGATGTCTTTCACAAGATCTGAAAGACAGAAGCATTTTAACACCCACTTCTTGTCTCCCAATTTGTTTGTGCTAATGCTCAACATTTATCTGTAATAATGAAATCATTAACTCTAGGCATTGTGTGTGTGTGTGTGTGTTTACTTCCTTTGGGATTCTGCATTTTCTGTGTTTATATCTGACTAAGATGCTGTTATTGGGGGTACATCTAGTTCTACTTCACGTAGAGTCATGTTGCTTTGCTGCTCAACTTGCAGTTACTCAGACCATCAAACATTTGTAGCCACTCAATGGATGGGGGAAATCAGCTTGAAAGAACAAGACAGATGAGTGTGTAGGACTGTCTATGAAGGAAGATTAGCATGGCTTTAGCAACATCAACCATAAAAACTAAGTGCCACATATAAGATACAGGTGAAATATTTGGTTTTGTTTGACTGAACCACTGAAAAATAATCACATACAGTTGAAGGGTTAAAATACAGGTTTTCTATGAATTGTTCTACTCGATCCATCCTTACAATTATAGAATCCATGATCTGGCAGCCTGGGTGAGACCCTGGTCTGAATGTAGTCCGACTGAGGGTTATGACTACCTCAAAATTATGGGCCCTTTTTTGTTTGCTTCTGTGAACAACTGCCTTGGTTTTTCCTTTGCAGATAAAGACCATTTATCTGTTCTCAAGCCACTGAGCAGAATGCCACTTTTTGATACTATGCCATACAACTTCGGCCTTGTAACTTGTTTTCTCAATCAGCTTCAACTCAAAAGCAGGTGATCTTTAAATACTTAGCTTTCTCTGAGTCTCATTACCGACATCCTGAGGAACAAAGTCCCAGTGGTACCCCAGATTACGCACAAAACCCATTTCCTTGTCTTCTGCCAATTGGCTGGAGCTCCTGTGACTAGACATGGGCTTAGTGTGCTGTTTAGAAGAACTTGGTGAAGCCCAAGGTCCAGTAGGTGCACAGCCCAACTCTGCCTGGGGGATGGAAACGTGCCCTCACTCTGCCTCACCCCAGAGGCATTTTCTGAGTTGAACAAATGCATCCGCCCCAGCACTGCTGCCTCCTGAACTGGCTCATCTATTTCCCATGGGCTCCCTGCTACCAACAATAGGAGCCTGGAGAAGGTCTGGGTGGTCCCATTTGCTTTTACAAGTGGAAGTTCTGCAGGGTTGTGTCAACATGTACCTCCAGCCCACCTAGGCCTTATTTTGGAGTCCCTGGCAGCAGGAGCAGCACCCAAGGCGGCCTACCCAGCACACCCACACCGATGGTGCTGGGTGTTCACTGCCACTTCCCAAATCAGGTTGTTTCTGAATACCCTCTCTTGCATCTCAAGAGTCACGTGGATGGAAAAATCCTTTCAGATTTAAATTTTTCTTCTTGGAGGCTAAATTCTGTACTTTGGTGTTCTCAGGCGGGCAGCCAGGGGAGGATTGTGTCTAAGGACTGGGACAGAAAGAGACTGCCTTTTTTCTGTGATAGCAGCAACTGGCTCTTAAATGCTGGCTGTGTGCTAGCAGCTTCCCTGTTCATTCTCCTCACACTACTGCCCTACATGAGGAAAGATCTTTTCCTTCCAACAGATGGGCAAGCTGAAGCTTCCAGGGCTGAAGGGCCTTGCCTGAGCCTCATAATGAGTTCAGAGCAGAGCTCAGTTTCAAAAGGAGCTCCCACTAACGCTAAATCCACTTCCTCTAGGTCACCTTGCTCTCCTCACTAAGGCCCCACAAGGGAGGCCCCAGCCCCAGGCCTGTCAAACTGAAGACAGTGTTCCCTGATTCAGTGTAGGACATCATTTGAAATACACTTTTCTTGAAATGTTGGGGGAGTTTAAATCTCTGCTATTGATAGGCCTTGTCATATACATGATGAAGCAAAGAAAAGGGACCATCATTCAATATCCCATGTCAGTGAGCCTCTCTGGAGGGTATTGTTTCAGTCTGTTTCCTTGTTGTTGAAAGAAAGCTTAAAGTGGAGAGTATGTCCATGCACAGGAAGACTGGCAGCTCTGATATCATGTGTACTGTGGGGGCCAACAGGCCTCAGCACTGAGTTTCTGTAATGTTAACACCCTTGGAGATGGATCTACTGCTCTACCCAGTCCAAAGCTGGGGCTTCATAACAAGTCCTTGGAAACTGGCAGCTTGGTTGGGGGGGGGGGAATCATAATTTCAATCTTTAGTTACTTAAATACTGTAGATTTCCACAAATGTTGCTGTATTTATACTAAATGGTTTATTTACAAACACCTGATTATGTTTGGTACTAGGAAACACTCAAATTCTGGAGTCGTGTGTGTGTGTGTGTGTGTGTGTGTGTGTGTGTGTGTATACATGATTCTAAGGTCATTTGTTAGCTTGCTTCTTAAACAATAATCAGAATGTCTGAAACAAGATGAATTTTGTCAAGGATATGGGCTAACTTAATTGTACAGGCACTAGCAAAAAAGGTTTGGCAATGTCTCAGAAAATTAAGCACACCTCCCAGCTCCTCAGTATCCAGTTCTACTACTGACTATTTACCTATGAAAGCTTATATTCATGGAAAAAACTTGTCTGAAATTGTTTAGAGAAACACAAAACTGAAAGTAGTCCAGAATTCTATCAACAAGAGAATTAACCTGTGGTAGGTTGTGGTAAATGCAATAAAATACTACTCAGCATTAAAAAGGAAAAAAAAATTACTGATACATGCCATGTAGATAAATCATAAAACATTATGATGAATAAACCAAACACAAGAGGCGAAGTCAGTATTAGTACAATAACAACCAAACAGTATATACTGCATGAAGTTCTAGAACAAGCAAAAGTAATCTATGGTTAAGTAATTGAGTGTTACCTCTGGGGGTGAGAGGGGTAAAGTGAAGCAGGGGACCCAGGAAGGGGCAATTTGGAATGCGAAGTTCAGTATCTAGATGGGGTCTAGGTTACAGATGTATATGCATTTTTTTTTAGATTTATTTATTTATTCATACAGAACTGGGGTACAGGCCAGAGATGCGGAGGGTGAGAGACAGAGTGGGGAGCAGAACAGGCAGATCGACGAAGTACACTGCTGAGGGGAGCAGCGGGCGGGTCAGGAGAGGTCTGCCACACCATGTGGTCACCTCCGGGGCAGGCGGGAATAGAACTCATTCGGAAGCGGCTTTAGATTCTCAGTGCTGTGCTTTAACCCGCTGCGCCACCAGGGAGGGCCTGTATATGCATTTTTAAAAGCTAAGTATTATATTAGGATTTGTATATTAAATGGAACTTTTACCTAATAAAAGACCTGAAAAGAAATATTCAACTTATTAATAATATGCATGTTGAAGAGCCAAGGGTGAAATGAGCTGATTTTTGCCGCTTAGTTTGAAATCTATCAAGAAATAAAATGGACTGATACTTGACTAGAGAGAGGGGTAGATGTATGATAGAGAAATTTCAATTGAAGCACCTACATCAGTAGTTACCAATTAAATGTGTGTGTATGTTAACATTTTCATTATAAAATGTTGATGAAAGTGTAGGTCCAACTGAGAAAATAGATTAATAACTAGAAATTGGATGTCAGAAATATGATACCAAATTCTGTGAAAATAAGCAAGATGAAAGAAATTGAGAACAGCTTGAAGTTGGGGGAGGAAAATGACATCCCATGGTCCCCGGGAGTTTTTACCCTAAGCCCAGACATGAAGATGATGCTTCAGTCCTAACAAGGGAATTGTAGCAGCGTCTGTCAATCTTAGAATTGTAAGGCATACCTAGGTAACTAAAACGTTGATTTAATTGTATTGGTTGGTTTTCTAAATTATGGTATGACAAATGAACCTAAATCCTGATATCTCTTTTGAGAGAAAAACACCAAGAAATAACGAAATGATGCTAACCCTCTTAACATATATATTAAAATCAACCTTTTTTTAAATTGAAAATCATGAGCCATTTTAGCAAATAAGAGGTGAAGTCAGGATTAGTACAGTAACTACCAAACAAGTAAATAAATACGAGATCTCTCCTTGAGCATTCATTTCAGAATCATCTTAGGAATGTGAATAGCATTTTAAGAAGTTTGAACATACACTTGACATTACTGAATGACAAGTCACAAAAAGCATAAATCATAATTAAAATCACCAGATGTCATGGTATGCATCATGGTATGGGCTTGTCCTTGATGGGTCTATTGTCTTATCCCCATGTCCAGTCCATCATCAACAAATCTTGTAAAATTTCCCTGTCAAATACCTCTGCATGACCTGCTTCACTTCTTTCCATCAGCAAAGTACAGGCTACTGTCAGCTCTGACCTCAGCTCTGAGACACTCTATTATGCAATCCATTTCCAGCTCTTCAGCTAGTGTAATCTTGCAAAACTGTTTACTCCCATCATTAAAACTCCCACTTCCTGTTTCTATGGGTCAACCCATAAGACACCTTCATCACAAGGCTCTGCAGTGTGGCCTGATCCCTGCCACTTACCCTGCGCTCTTAGCTTTCAGAGCAGACTGACCTCCTTTCTATGCAGCTGTCCCAACTACCTGTGGGCCTTTTGCACCTATGATTCCTCTAATTAGAAAGCTGTCCAATCCACTATTTTTCTTTTCCCTGTTTGGCTGCCAGATCTTAACTGAAAGGTGATTTCCATAAAGTAGCCCCTCCAGGTTATTTCCTGCCCACCCAATCCCTCATAAGGCCAAGTCCTTCTGTCTTTTCCCTTATTCCATTTATTATGGGTCACAGTTTGTTCTAATTTGATTGTCCTTCTATCAAACTTTGAGTTGCATTTAAGTGTAGGTTGTGCCTCATCTTTGCTACCTTTGTTTATCCAGGAGTCACAAAGTATACAGAAGCTCAATCCGTACAAAACCAGCCACAAGAGACTCAGATTAACCAGGTACTTTACAGCTTGTGGTAAGAACGCTGTTCTTATTGATTTGGCCATCTCACTGGTCATTGCTGATTCACTGACATTCCTAAAGGTAATGATTTGTAAAATGTTTTATGGTAAGATACTGATAAGGAAATTTCCTGTAAAGCTTTCATAAAATGTCCTTTAAAGCAAGTATAATAATGGTGGAAAATGAATCTGTGTGCCCTGAGAGTGCCAAATCTATGTCAGGCAAATGAATTGGTATGATAGGAAATCAAGACCATCAAAATACGTGAATGCACCCTCATCTGTAGATTAGTTCCCAACACTTCAGAGATTCTTTGTTAATTTCTCATTATATTCAATTGAGTAGTCAAAACAGTAGTTATTACTTTAAAAACAAGAAGGCTGTTCATATGCATACGCATGTGAAATGAAATGAGAAGAGACTGTGAAGGATTCTTACTAATAGGAGTGCTGGTTTTGAAGGAAGAAGATTCTGATGAAAGTTTTAAAACCCAAGCTTATATTGTTTGATTGTGTCTTCCTACCTCCAAATATAAGAAAAGGGATAAAAACCTGGTTAACAGGGGGAAAAAAAAATAACACCACTCTCCAAAGTCAACTTATTAAGCAATCTTTGTTTTATGACAACATCCTTGGTCAACAGCTTCACACAAGAGAGAGCTTTCATTTTTTTTTGTAAGACTGAATGGTGATGAAGCAGAGGATGAAGAGTAGATGAAGAGACAGGATCATGGAACACGGAGTCTTCTGAGAGCCCCCTTCATTTACATGCAATGAGAATGACAGTGAGTGGTATATTACAGGATTGCTTTGATCGTCTTTCTTTACTGAGAATACTTTGATAAATATCTCCCTGAATGGTGAGAAGGCCTGATGCCTAGATCAAAGATATTTTCTGTCTACTTTTTTTTTCCAAAGCTACTTGCAGATATACTTCTCAAAACACTCTCCAAAAGGCACATGAATACCAAAGGGTGTTTCCCCAAATATTGGAACAAAACACCTCACAAAACACCAATAACAACCAAACAAGTAAATAAATACAAGATGTTTCCTTCAGCATTTTAGGAACTTTGGGATATACACTTGTCATTACTGAATGCCTCTGGAGTCCTGTCCTCAGCAATCACCTCTACATGGCTCTCAGGCCACAGTCCTGCCGGTGACAGTGTTTTCATGTGTTCTCAGTCTAGGCTCTTAAAGTTCTGTAGCACCAAGACAGAGGAGAAATTCACATCAATCTTGAGTCTAACAGACTCAGCACAACATTCTTTTCCTCCTTTTATCTTGATGGTAATTTAAAACATTACTTTTATCAAAGTGTTGGTTTGATATAAAGGAAAAGGCACACGAATTTTTTAAGATTATACAAGATAAAAAAAGAAAGATACCAGGCTGTTTATGCTTCCCCCCCCCCCCACCTACTCCTCCCTCAGGTACCTGTAATCTGTTGTATGCCAGATAAGCATGGGTTTACCTTCCTCCATGGTTAGACATTTTCATATAAAAGTTGAAGTCTACTCTCCTGTATCCTTCCAGATCTAGCATGTTCAGATACCGCTAGAATCCCTGGTCAAAACTCCTCTTATCTCAGTGCTTCTGACCACTGGCCCTACCTTCAACCTTCATTTGCTATAAGCCTTGCAGAAATATTCTTATTATGTAGACCAGTAATATTTTCATGTCTTTATTGAATGGAAAAACATATATATGTTTAAATGCCTTATCTTTTTTCCCTTGTCCAGTTTTTGAAAGACTTTCAAAAAACCTACAAGGTAAGAACCACTTTGCTTCTTCATTCCTGAAAAATACCGAGTTAATATATCAGTGGTTCTCAAACTTCAGCACAAGTAAGAATCAATGGAAGGGCTCACTGAACAGGCTCCTGGGCCCCTCCTCCACGTTTCTGGTTCACTAGTGCTGGGTGGGACCTACAATTTGGATCTTGAACAAGTTCCCAAGTGAGACAGAGGCTGCAGCCGTGTGGACCTGGCTGTTGGAGGGGAAGCCTCCTACCAGCTGTGCCCAGACTCAGGCTCACTGATTCAGAATCCACATTTGCCATCTAGTTTCCTATTTAGTTTCCCTTTTCCACAGTTTCCCAATTAATCTCCTGGGGATGTGATGACATACTACAGTTCAGGAAACACCAAGTGGGAAGATCTGAGGCTTGTAAACTGAGTTGTGTAAAACTTATAAGCATCCCTAATCCTCTATCTCATTATGGGGAAGTGGGGAACAATGTCTACCTTCTAGGACCTAAGAGGGTTAAATGAAGTAATTTGTGCGAGCACCCATCCCGGCAGCTCTCCAACTGGTATTATATGGGGATCACTTGAAGAGCTGTGTGCATATTCCCCGCTACCCACCATTTTTTTCTGTCAGTCTGGTATGGGGTCCACAAATTTTCACATCTGTTGATAAAAAGTTCCCCATGTTTTAAGAACCAGTGGCCTAGCTCCTAGAAGGTGCCCAGGTAATGCCAGTTCCCTTAATACACTTTCACACATGTACTCTTGAGAATTCCACCATGTTTATACTGCTTGCTACTTCAGACCTGCTTGCTACTTCAGACCTGCTTGCTACTTCAGACCTGCTACTTCAGACCATGGTGATGGTGCACAGATTAATTGTACAGAGACTATACCTGAAAGGAGAAAGCAAATGCTATACAAAAGGGAACAATAATATAAAATATATATATAAAAGAATTATCAATGGATGATGGTACTTCTGTGGGACACTTATGCATAAACTCTTATGCCTGCTTGTTTATGCCAAGAGAATGAGGGAAATGCAAAGATCTAACATTTTCCCACTTAGGTTACACTAGCACTCAACAGAGAGTTAGTGACACCAGGGCTTCATTTACACTCTGACTAGCATGAGACAGAATCAATCAGCAGGACCTTTACCTAATAAATCAGGCTTTTGAAATCTAATGCACAGGTGGATATAGCACAAAGGAAAAATGAGTAACAATGAGAGAACAGAAGAGTAAAACTGCTTTATCATTGTGTGTCCTGAGATGGAAAGATACTTTGTGTTTATGAATTGGAAGAGTTAACACTGTTAAAATGGCTGCATAACCTAAGGCAATATTCAAGGCAAACAGACTCAGTGTTGATCCATCAAAATCCCATTGGCATTATTCACAGAAATAGAACAAAAGGATCACAAGGCTTATTGGGAGCTACAAAGGCCCTGAACAGAAAAAAATAAGACTGACAAAAAAGAGCAACAGAGGTATTATATTCCCAGATGTCAAACTAACTACAAAGCAGTAGTTATCAAAACAACATGGTATTGGGATGAATATAGATACACAGATTAAAGCTCAGAAGATACAACCCAGAAATAAACCCACTCTTACGTGGACAGTTAATCAACAACAACAACAAAATGTCCAGAGCATGTAATAGCGCTAGCAGAGTCTCTTCAGTAAAAGGGGTTGAGAAGACTGGACAATAAGCAAGAGAGCAAAATTAGATCACTAACACATGCACAAATAACTCAATATGCATTAAAAACAGATATAAAAGAAAACACAGGTGGTACACTTCTGAACAGTCTTAGAGATGTGTTTGAGGATTTGCTTAAGTTCAATGACAAGGGAAAACAAAAGCAAAATAAGGCTGTTACAACAAACTAAAAAGCTGCTACATAGCAAAAGAAACTCAACAAAACGAAATGAGGCTACTGAATGGGAGAAGATATCTGCATATCATATAGTGGAGTTAACATCTTAAGATAGATAAATAACTCAAAGCAACATTAAAAAAAACAACTACTCAAAGCAGAGACAGAAGTTCTGAACAGACGCTTTTCCATAAAAGACAGATTGCCAGCCCTCCCTGGTGGCGCAGCGGGTTAAAGCACAGCACTGAGAATCTAAAGTCGCTTCCGCATGAGTTCGATTCCCGCCTGCCCTGGAGGTGACCACATGGCGCGGCAGACCTCTCCTGACCCGCCCGCTGCTCCCCTCAGCAGTGTACTTCGACGATTTGCCTGTTCTATTCCCCACTCTGTCTCTGGTGAAGCCTCTCGCCACCCCTGAGCTTCTGGCCTGTACCCCAGTTCTGTATGTACAAATAAATAAATCTTTAAAAAAAAAAAAAGACAGATTGCCAATAGACACATGAAAAACTATGCTCATCATCACTTATTAAGGAAAGGCAAATCAAAATACAGTAAGATACGATCTCACTGAGAATGGCTCACGTCAAAACTTAGGATTTCATTTATATATGGTAATAGGGAAATGAAGCAAATGATTAAATACAGCAAAACCAAAAGTGGGTCTTTTTAATGAAAAATATGAGACATGAATAGGTGAGCTGGTGCCTGGAGGTGGAAGCAATTAAGCCCCAGGCATGTCTGAAGTCTAGGAAACAGTCAAACTATGAGCCCATCCTCCGGCCCCCTAGTGCCCTGGCTTCAGAGGGAAGGAGTCAAGCCTGCGTGGACTCGGAGGACCAGGCTTCCTGGAGGAGACTGAAAATGACAGGGCTTTCGGTTGTGGACAGAGTAGAAGCTGCTCGGTTTCTTGATGACAATGACTCAATTACCCTTGGCTTGACACTGATCACAGGGGGCCCAGGGAGCAGCCGGACATGTTGAGGGTTACCTGCAGGGGACTTCCTTTCAACTAACACAGAAAATATACAACTGGCACAGCACAGCTGTTTTAGCTGGAACAGTGGATGGGGGTGGAGGTCTGGAGCCCCTCATCCTTGACTCCTCCCTTCCTCTGAGGACTACCCTTATGAAAGACTGAAACAGATTTGGAGGGAGGCTGATTTTACAGCTGGGTAATGTGGTACTCAGTGGGCTGACACTAGTGGGGTGCCGGCAGAGTCACACTCTCTACCTAGCAGCAAGCGGACCAGGTGGGGTCAGTCTGCCGAGCTTAATCTCCCTATTTGAGAAGGTCGGGCCTGTGTCCAGCACAGTGTCTGGTGAGTTCCCAGCAACACTTTCTTAGTGATGCCTCTGGACAGCCCTGCCCTGCCCTGCCCACACACTTGCTTCCATGTGACTCCCTCTGACGCTGCAGCCACTTCTGGTCCTAGGTGGCCAGAGTGAGGGCCAATGCCACCTGCCAGGAAACACGAGCTAATAAGACCACTAACCTAATTTAGCCTGGAAATGGACCCTGAGAACGAAGGCACAAAGGAGTATTAAACAACACTCCTCTGTTCTGAAAAGATGGATGAATCAAAGCGACATTCATAATTTCTGGAAATACAAGTCCCATGCTGCCTAGGCAGATTTTTTTTTTCCTTCCAGACATACTAAAATATCACTCAAGCTGAGCAGGTGGGTCATTACTGAAAACCTGGACTTGAAGTCTTCATGTCAGTAATGGCCAGCCGTGAAATTTCATGATGACAGGCCAGCTCTCGCAGCATGTTACAGGGAGATTTAATTTTCTAGGGTGGTCTGACTGAAGAAAGGGAGATAGGACAGTTGGCATCAAATACACTCTCATTTTAAACAAAAAGATGGGTTTTAAGTTCGTGGGTCCCAGCTTTTCAGTTTTACAGATGGGGCTATTATGATGAAGATGTACAATAAACACATCTGAAACTCCTGTCTGAATGCAGCTGGAGACCCAGTAGATTTAGAATTCAAATACGGTTTCATCAGAGTCTTAGTCCTGTCCCTAGAGAATGTTTGGGATCATTCAGATTGGTCCACTGGTCAAAACTGACCCTTTCTGTTGGGGCTACCCTTGTGACACCTTCGCCAGAAGGTTCTTGAAGTAGCACACACACCTTGGGTCCTCCATGACACCAGGGTGAGTTTCAAAGAGAAGCATTTAGTGCAGCAGGCTTGGGGGGCTGCTCTCCTCCCCCCCCAATCTGTCAGGAGAGGGTCCCAGAAGCACAGGCATGCACTTTTCCTAGTAGTCACTCGGGCAACAGCACGGCCTTTCAGTCTCCATGGATACAGCAACTGATGTGAAAGTTTCCTGGGAAGGAAACTACTCTATTGCAGTGTTTAAAAATCCACATTAATAAAGGAGCTTATTGTCCTAGAGTCAAGGCGTGTGTGCATGGAGTGGAGGGGGCCTGTGCAGCTCAGTCTGCAGGCAGCAGAGGCACCTATGATCTGTCACAGAGGGAGGCAACTGAAGCCAAGAGGTGGGGAGTTTGCTTGAGGGCAGAGAACCGCAGAGCAGGGTCAAGGACCAGATTAGGGCTGCTTTCTCTTCAACCTTCAGCGCTCAGAAATGGCAAGTATTTGGGTAAATACTAGAGAAAATGTTATCTTAATTTCTTGAAAACAGATGTTCTTTTAGTGGATTTTTAAAAAGATTTATTTATGCATATAGAACTGGAGTACAAGCCAGAGGTGGAGGGGCAGTGAGAGGGTTCACCAGAGACAGAGTGGGGAGCAGAACAGGCAGATCGATGAAGTACACTGCTGAGGGGAGCAGCGGGTGGGTCAGGAGAGGTCTGCCATGCCATGTGGGTCACCTCTGGGGCCGGGGATTAAACTCGCACTGTGGCCAACTTGCAGTGCTGCATCCTAACCCATTGAGCCACCAGGGAGGGCCCGAAAACATGTTTTTAAAGCAGAAATGCTAACACTTCTTATGGCTTTTAAAATGTGAACAGAGGTGATATATATATGAAATGGTAACATCGAACACCAGATGGGAAGGGTGGTATAGGAACCATAAGAGTGAGAAGTGCCTTTGTTTCACATAGTCAGTACAGCATCAGGTTAAGTAGACTGCAGACTTACAGATGTATCTGGTAATCCCAAAAACAACTAAAAAAGAAGCTAAGATGTACAGTACCTGATTGCAGACCTATTATAAAGCCACAGTAGCCACAGCAGCACTGAGACAGACAAGGAGATGAATGGAACATAACAAGTCTAATGCAAGAACCACACCTACATGTCAACTGATTTTTACAAAGGTGATTTTTACAAAGGTGCAAAGGCAATTCAGTGGAGAAAGGACAGAACCTGTCGCAAAATACGCAGTTCATCATAAACACTGTTTTATTAAACTTCATAATTTCCAGATGCAATGTCATTTTGGAATCACCCTAAATTCCTTTCAACTCTACACAGCTAAGCAGTCAACAGATTATGCATCACTTCAGCCTGCACAAACTTGCCCTCCTTGCTTCTCTTGTCCCACCGAGGCTTCCATTTAGCGCCCCAGGAACCCCTTCCCACCTCTGAATTCATGGGTGTTGGCAATCACTGACACTCATTTGGACTCATTCTTCGCTCTCCCTTCTGTCTCACCCCTTCAAATATCTCACTCGGCAAAAAATCCTGCTTACGCTTTTGATGGAAATAACTCCCATGCCCATCACTTCTTTCTCACCAGTCTGTGAGAACCGAATCTAGCCCACCCCTCTGAGCTTTTCTTCTGATTTCATATTATCCTAATATTGTCTATTAGATTCAATACAACTAGAATAGATCAGAGGGTACCTCATTCCTCTGGGTCGCTCACCAAGTACTTTCTGTGATTAACTTAAAAAGATACAATGCTGGTGGGTCATTTCAGAAAACCTGATTTAGCCTGAACATCTTAGTCATCTACTTTGCACTATGGAAGAGGCTTCAAGGGAGGAGAAGAGAAGTCAGGGGTGGTAGACCCTGAGAGCTGCTGAGATGACAAGTGTGGCTGACGAGGACAGACCCCGACCAAGTACCGGCCGGATCACACAGCCAGCAAGTGCAAGAGGTCAGCGCGAGGGGACGTTCAGCAGGAGAAATGAGACTCGAGTCTAGTTCTGAATATAGATCTGGGACTCGGGGACCACGAGCACACGAGCCTTCTAGAACGGAGGTTACATGGGATGCGTGTGCCATGTCACAGGAATGGCCAAGCAGCTGGTGTCACGAGACCCTAAGTTGCCTGCGAGGACCTTACAGGTAACAGCGAGAGAGTGGAGGTTAAGATGGAAATAAACCAGCCAAGAACAACTTGGAACGATAAATCAGACAGGGGTACTGGATGGATTGGGAGAAGAGTGGCTTTACCTAGTGCCTTTGGAGAACACAAAGGGGTCTTCTGGAGGAAGAGAAGTGGATCTGAAGGACCAAACACAAAACTGTATTCTTCTTTAAATGGCCCTGCCAGTGCCCTTACCGAGAACCGGACACTAGAGATCAAGGTTTCTCCACAAATCAAATCATTTTCACACTTGAAGAACCATGTCCCCTGCGGGAAAGTATTTGTCATAAAGGCCACACCAGCCCATGAGTGGGAGTGACAACCCCACTCCAGATGGCCTGGCCAGGGCAACTGTTCAAGGTGAGAATGTGTTTTGAGTTGTTGGTGCAAAATGCACAAACAAGGCACCGAGACATGTGACTCAATTTGTTAGAACCTAGGAAAACCTAGACATCTCCAGGCGTCCAGCTGGCATTTCCAGAAACAACGGCCAGGTCACTGCCAGCAGGCATCACTGGAAATGTGCTTGGGGCCTGTGATGAGTTCAGCACAAGAGGGGCTCCTCTGGGGCCTGTGTGCCCTTTTCAGAGTTCCAGAGTCCCTCTCAACCCCGGACCGAGTCCATGCTCTGCTCTGCACCACTGACCCAAAAGGAATGTGAACTGCAGCCCAGAAAGTAAATCAAAAATGCTGACTCACCCTCAGCAGCTGTGCATGGAGAGGCATTCTGTGTAAAATGAGGCAAGATTTTCCCCGCCCCCTTTTCTACTGAGTTTTATGTGAAGACACTTGCTTTGTGTTTCCTTCAAAAACCAACTTTTAACATCTTGTAAGTTTATAAGCAGCAGAGAACATTGCCTAAAAGGAAGTTTTGGAAGTTTTACCCTCTTGCTCCACCAGAAGCTGACGGGGCTCACAGCTGGAGAGAGGGCCTGGAGCTCGAGGTCACTGGCAGCTTGTGCCTCTGAAGAGCCTGCTGGATGGTGGACAGACTTTGTATCATCCACTCACACAGCCATCCTGACCATACCCAGGTACCATGGTCTTCTCTGCTCCTGGATACAAACACTCATTCCTTAGATATTTGCCACAAACACACAACGGGTCAGGGTCCAGAAGGGAGATACAAATATGACAAAGACTGGGGTCCCACAGTGGCCTGGCCCTTCACTGGGATTTAAAGGCTGCCCTCTGTTCACTTGCTCTCATGCTTCTTGGGTCCAGCCACATTGTTTTCTTTTAAATAAAGATCTATGTATTTATGCATGCAAGAGCTGGGGTGAAGGCCAGAGATATAGGTGGGTGGTGGAGAAAGGATTCACCAGAGAATGTCCTGGGAAGCAGGACAAATTTATTGGAACACACTGGTGAGGGTAGCAGTGGGTAAGCCAGGAGAGGTCTGCCATGCCATATGGGTCACTTCCCTGGC
>NW_004567108.1:35403919-35440987 GCF_000260355.1 Condylura cristata
ATATATATATATACACACATATATATATACGTATATATATATATGTATGTGTGTGTGTGTGTGTGTGTGTGTGTATAGTACTGTGTTTTAACCTTGTGCCACCAGGGAGGCCCTTGGGTAGATCCTTAACCACACCGAGCCTCAGATTCTCCAGTTGGAAAATGGGGATCATAGTATCTGCCCCTTGGGGTCATGGGAGGATTACAAGAGTTAAATTATGGCAGCTCTTGCACAGTAGGTGAGAAAGTCTTTAATACCAAGACAGCTTATTGTGATTATTAAGATGTAAGTTTCCCAACATGCTCTACTGATCAAATATTTACTGAATGAGGCCAATGGTATCACCAGGAGATGGAAACACAGGGGGCTGTGATGTGGTGCTACCCCTGATGTGCTGGGCTGGTGTGTGAATTGCCATAGGGACCCGACAGGTGAGAGGAGACGGTGGTTACAGGACCACCACAGATACTTGATCTGGTCAGGGAAGCAGATCCCTCCTGGCAGACAGGAGGATGAAGAGGCCAGACAGAGGCCAGTGCAATGCACAATGGAGAAGTCTGTTGTGCTCAGGAACTAGAGAGCTTTATGTCGCCTGAACAAAGTGCAGCAAGAGAGTAGACAGTAGACATGGGCACACTACAGAGCACTGTTGTGCTCCTAAAAGATGAAATAATAGATTTTTCAGGTGGTGAGCAGCATATGAGGAGTCTGTCACAGTGAGAACTATTGACAGGTTGGGGTGATAATCCCTACTGTACTGGCAGAGTTAGCCAACTGCTCATTGAAAAATGCATAGATATGTACCTAGGTTTACTATAAATATTACTAAAGCTATGTAAACCATGACCTTGGGGCCAGTCACCTGGTTTTGTGAATATGTCATTATGATACAGACACACCCATCATTTATGTGACATTTAAGGCTGCTCCAATGTTGATTATTTGCCATATGGGCTGTGGGCCCTAGAATACTTGTTCTCTGGCCCATTAAGAAGAAAAATTACCAATTCGGTATATAGGAGCTGTAACATATAATTTCTAAATAATAGCACAATACAAAATACTCTATCATATATTCTACAAAGCTTACTGATTCTTAGAAAATGCTTTTGCTGATTCTCTCTGAACTTTTGTATGTACCCAATCTGTGGTTACAACTAAGGAAGACTTGAATTCTGATAGAAATGTCAGCTGATGTTTTCACTTAACATTAAGTGGTAAGATGAAAGCAGGATAACAGATGTGTGGAAACTTCACTCATTCATCACTGAGCAGCTTCTTTGCTGGGTGATGTAGTCATTTGTGAATACTGGAGTAACTTTTCTTAAATTTTTGTGCTGTTAACACTGAAACAATGATAGACTTGACGCACACTTAAATTTATTCTGAAGAAATCTAACAGTTTCTTCATCAATTTAAGTCAGAAAATCAATCAAAAAGAAGTTCCAGGCATTTTTAAGTTTAAGAAAGCAATATAGGATACTCCTGAACTTGCTTCCTCCCACAGACACACTCAATCTACAACAACACGTGGAACAACTACCTCTGAAAGAAATCCCAAAACTAGCAGAGTGACTCTTCACAATAGGAAAATGAGGGTTTCAACCCACAGTGAAACAAGTAGAGGAAGTTAAGAATCTCACTGTAAAGTTCACTTCTGAAATGAAAACACACAAGTGGGAAGGAACTTCAAATTCTCAGCTTCTCCCTGAGGAACATGGAGTTGGGACACCACACTTGGCAGTTTAGCTTTTAAGGCGTCCCTCTGAGAGGTGGACCCCCAAGACCGTAGCTTTGAAAGCTCATGAGGTTTGTGTTCAAGAGACCCATAAGGCCACAGGGAAAGACAAGTTAATTAAGGGCTAGTGCAGAGTTATGGTGGCAAACACCAAGGTCCCAGTACTAACAAAGTAGAGAAAATGTACCTAGTTTTTCTATGAAAGAGATATATTTGTTTGTCTTAAATGTTTTTCGCTGAGAGGTAGTCTTCTGCTTCTAATTTAGCACACATTCAGGAACCAACTGCAATACTCTCTAGAGAGTAAGAGATCGGTGGACACTATTCATTTTCCTTCTGCTCTGCCCTAGGTTGCCAGTATTTACCAGAAAGGAATGTGTACACATGTCCAGTGACCTGGTTTTTGCATCTGCCACCCAGGGGGCATTCATTGATAAAAGAAACTGAAGACACAAACAAATGGAAAGACTGTCCATGTTCAAGTACTGAAGGAATGAATATTGCAAAAATGTCCATACTGTTGAAAGTTATCTTCAGATTCAATAAAATAGCAATCAAAACTCCAGTGGAATTTATCATAGAAATACAGCAAACATAAATTGGTATGGAGCCACAAAATAAAATCTACATTATCAGAGCAATCCTGAGAAAGAAGAACAAGGCCAGAAGTATCATGCTTTCTGATTTCAAGCTATATTACAAATGTATAGTTATCAAAACAATATGGTATTGGTATAAAAACATACATAAGTCTGGGCCCTCCCTGGTGGTGCCATTGTTAAAGAACAGCACTATGAAGCTATCTCAGCCACTACAGTACAAGTTCAATCTCTGGCAAAGGAGGTAACCCACATGGTGTGGCAGACCTTTCCTGACCTGCCCACTGCTCCCCTCAGCAGTGTATTTCAATACATCTGCCTGTTCTGCTCCCTACTCTGTCTCTGGTGAATCCTCTCAACACCCTCCACACACCTCTGGCCTACACTCCAGCTCTTGTATGCATAAATAAAGTTCTTAAAAAACATACATAAATCAATGGAACAGAATTTAGAGTCCAGAAATAAACCTGTTTAAATATGATCAATTTATGTATGACAAAGGGGTCAAAATACACCATAGGAAAAGAATGAAAGAGCCCTTATCTTATAACAACACACAAAAATCAACTCCAAATGAATTAAAGATCTGAAAATAAGATCTGAAAGCATAAGACTCACAGAAGAAAACAGAGGGTAAGCTACTTGACATTGATCTTGGTGATGATTTTTTAGATTTTACATAAAAAGCAAAGACAGTCAAAGCAAAACAAACAAGCAGGATTTTAATCATACTAAAAACTGTGTCCAACTAAGGAAATGATTAACAAATCAAAAAAACACCAGAAGAATGGGAGAAAATACCTACAAATCATCTCTGATAAGGGGTTAATATCCAAGATATATGATCAAACATAACTTAATAGCAAAAAACAAACCCAATTTGTTTATAAAGTGGGCAGAAGATCTAAATAACCTAGTATCAAAAAATGACAGAGATGACCAACACCATACACTTAACATCACTCATTATGGGGGGAAAATGTGCAAATCAAAACCAAAATGAGATGTCATCTCACAACTGTTAGAGTGGTTTCATCAAAGAAAAAAAAAAAAACCCCAGGCAGTAACAAGTGTTGGCAGGGATATGAAGAAAATGGAGCCCGGCATGCTCTTGATGGAATTTAAATGGGTTTAACTACTATTAAATGCAGTATGGAGGTTCCTCCAAAAATTAAAAATAGAACTATCATATGATCCAACAGTCTCCATTTTGGGTATATACCCCAGTTAGCTAGTGAAAAGATGAACCTGAAAAGATGCACGCACTCCTGTGCTTATCACAGCATGACTTGGAGCCAGGGGTACAGCATCAGACTGCACTGAGGGATGACTGAAAGTACAGCAGATTATCCTAGCTGTAACAAGGAAATCCTGCCATTTGTGCCAAGCTGGATGAAACATGTGGGTATTTTGCTAAGTTAAATTCAGTGAGAGAGACCCAAATAGCCTATGATCCCTTATGCAGGGATCTAATCTGTGTGGTCTAGATTAAATCACAAGTATGGACCAAAAAGCCTTCTTTTATCTACAAAAGCCATCTTGCCTGATTACATTTCTCTATAATGAATTTCTCTGTTCAGAATTTGCCATAGATTTCTCACATGAAAGAAATGAATTTCAAGATGTGAATAACTTACGAACACTGGAAGAGGGAGTGTGCATTTATAATCTGTTTTCACAGAGTTTTCATTTTCACAACAATTTATTCTTTCTTATTTGAAAGAGCATTTTAAATAATTAACTTTTGTTGGAAAAAAATGTCCTGATTTACAGCATTTGCCGATTTCCTGGGTTTAAAACCCATCCCACCACAACTGTTTCAAGCTCAGAGTATGTTGTGGTAAGAAATGCAGCTGGGAAGATGTGTGAGGCAGCTCGGCTTCACACAGTATTTTCACCCCCAACGTAATATAAACAATCTCAAGGGCACAGTGGAAATAAAATGTACCACACTTAAGAAGTGATGGATTTTGAGTTCTTAGTACCTATTCAAAAATTTATTTAATTGCATGTTCATAGAATTTTTAATTATGTCTGATATAACCACTGACTCACAAAATTCCAGAAAATTAAATAAGCAGCTCCCTCGAGTCTGTAGGAACTGGTGCCAGCACATCACTAACCAGAAGCAGCGGGAACAGTTAAGAGGCTACAGCGGGACCCCCAGAGGCGAATGGGGGTGAAGGGAAGCTGGAGGGGGGTGAAGAAAAGGGCCATGGAGTCCAGAGTTAGGAAGACACTGTTCAGAACTCAGTGGTTTCTAGGATGCAGGGGGTGAGGAGAGCAAGGCGTGAAGGGATTTCCAGGTTTAGGGTAAATGTGACTGAGTCGACGGGAGGGGGCAATAAAGCAGGACGGATGTGGGGAGACACACAGTGACTGCAGCTTCAGCCACCTGTCTCTCCCATCAAGTTCAAGTACACAGAGGAGCTGCCGAATGGCTGAAGGACAAGTGCCCCAAGCAGAAAAGTTCTCCACCTCTGCTTTGGAAAAAATATCTGGATATTTGCTGATACCTATAAATTGCATAAAATTGGCTTGAATAAGTACAAACTGAACAGCAGTCTGTCTATGGTACTGTGAAAAAAAAAAAAAAAGTCTCTTGGTTTTTAAGTTTCCCAATGAGCAGAGCCCTTTGATCCAAAGGACACAAACCATACAAAACTAAAGCCTTCGGAAGTTTACAAAATTTAGGTAAAACAATCTCTCTTCATGAAAGATCATCAAGCATCTCTTCACAGCCAAGTTGTTTTAAATGTGTCAGAGATCCAAATTTGACGTCATCAATTTAAGAAATAGCTCAGCTTACCATGCCTGCTCCCCATCATTACCAAACTTCTTTTTCTTAAGTCCAACGAGCTTTTCTTCATGTTAGGTGTCAGCATTGAGGCTCACGCACATGGGCCCCCCTGCTCTCACTAGAGCTGACTGTTGAGCAGGCATAAAGGGCTTAACAGAGGGAAACTGGGTTGCAGTTCCCACTTACAGGCCTTGCTTTCTGTCTGCCCACCTTTGACCACCTGCTGTGCCCACCAGCCGCTCAGCTAGGTGAGCAGGCCAGCATATTCTCAGTTGCCCTCTCCCTCATCAGTCAGGGAACTCCCTCAGCTTACTCCTGGGGTTTCATGGAGCCTGTGCTGAAAGGTTACAGCAGCCACCACCATGGCCTGGTAGGAACTGTAATTCTCCTCTGAGTCAAGATGCTGCCACCCATGTAATCCTGTGGCTGAGTTCTCAGGGTCCCTGCCTGTTCCCTATACCCCACACCCTCCCACCCCATCACGCACACTGCAGGTACACCATTCACATGGGCTCAGGGTTTGGCTGCTCAAAATGCGGTTTGTATAGAAAAAAATGTGGTTTTGCAATATCAGAGTCCGTTCTTTAAATAGCTTCGCGTAAATATGTGCTGAAGCTAAATTGGAAAACTGTTGTTTACTCAGTGGCTTTCCCAAATATATCAACAAATACTTGCAGCGCCCTACTGTGAGTAAAGTACATATGTACAAACGCAGGATCGTGGTTATGTTCTGATTCCATAAAATCTATTTCTACATGTGAAAGCCACTTTCAGGAGTAACTGAGATGATGTTTTCAGTTGTACTATCTACTTTCTTATAAAAAGTCACACTTAGATGTCTGGGGAGAATAGGGCGATGTTCTTTGTAAGAGCACACAAGTCACATATGGGCTACACATGGATCAAAAACTGTATGCAATAACATCAACAGTTGGGACGGGATGAACACTGCATCATTAATTCCCTTACATTCCCCCAAAAGGTTACTGCATTAGGGAGTAAAATGTAGTCCTCAAAATAATTTCCTGATGTCTAGTGGGCTCCCTGGGTTATGTCTCCACCAGGGGTCAACACTGACAGAGCAGCTGAAGATGAATAGCCCCAAGGAGGAGAAGGGCAAGTGTCATCAGCACCTCACTGGCCACAGAGAGCCATGGGAGGCAGGTTTGGGAAGGTCCCTTGGAAGGAGAAGTGCAGCTGAATTTCCAAAGGACAAGGAAGCGGCAGTGTCCCCAGCATTCAAAAACAGGCAACAGATCTCAAACTTGGGAATTTAGGGCAAATTGACAATTTGCTTTCATCACCAGGGATTTTCAATATTTCAATAACAGAAACAAGCGAGTGTTATGGAGCCTTCCTCTCCTTACTCCCTGCTTGGGCCACTGTCTCCTCTCAGTTCAGGAAGACACCATAAGTACTAACTTTAGTTTTAAGGACCCTTTTCTGCTACATGTTATAGGTAAGGGCCCAAAATCATAAAAAAATCTTAATAGCCCAGTCACCTGCCAGAAAGGAAAGGATTAGAACTTGATTTGTGGGGTTAGCCGCATGTCACCAAAGAGTGAGGACTCAAACAAGGACAGTCCAGGGGATGGGTACTGGACAGGGGGCATGCAATCTGCCATAGGACTTGGGGTCCAGGCTCCCCACCACCCACCCAGGAGCTCTAGAAAATAAAAGCAAACTTTTGGTACCTCTCTACCTCCTCAAACAAAATTTTCTAAAAATCACGTTCCCATCAGGTCTTCCCATAAAGGGGAAGCGTGCCTGTGGTCTGGCTGACAGCTCACTGTCTCGGAGGCTCGGCAGGTCTGCAGCTAACTCACTGGCATGGAAATTGACACCTGTGCACAGCTCCTCAGTGTCCTCTGTCACCCGAGAAAGCTAGCTGCTCCATCCAAGAGAAATATTGTATGAGCCACAAATGCACAGCACACACATTAATTTAAAACTTTGTAATAGTCAACCAGAAATTAAAAAAAAAAAAGACAAAAGAAAGAAATGTTAATACGTTAAGCACAGGGTGTAAAAAAACACTATTTTAACGGGCCCTCCCTGGTGGTGCAGCGGGTTAAAGCACAGCACCAAGAAGCTAAAGCCACTTCCACATGAGTTCAATCCCTGCCCTGAGATGGCCCACATGGCATGGCAGACCTCTCCTGACCCTCCTGCTGCTCCCCTCAGCAGTGTATTCCAGGTGATCCACTTGTTCTGCTCCCCACTCTGTCTCTGGTGAATCCTCTCATCGCCCTGTACTTCTGGCCTGTACCCCAGTTCTGTATGCATAAATAAACCTTCTAAAAAATACTATTTTAACATGCAATCAATGTGAGGCTGAGATATGGTGAGATGAGATTTTATGTTCTTTTCTATCCTACATATCTGAAAACCAGCATCTTTCCCCATGAAGCACATTTCCCCCTTTTTCTGCTTTCAGGGCCAAAGTTCTCCCTTCCCCACACAAGGCCTTCACAAAAGTTTTGTTCTGCTTTCTGCCCCCTTATACCTCATGCATCTTGTCTAATGCATTACTATTACAGTAAAGTTCTATTCCACCCGTCCCCTACTCTTTTCAACAATTTTAACCACTCCATTTGACCAGGCATGCTTCATAATGGACAGGTAGATCTAGAGCACAGGCAGAGCACGAGCTGGGGCTGCCTGCAAGGCAAACCCCTCAGCAGCTCTGGCACATTCAGGAGAGGCAGGCTATACGGTCAGACATGAAAACAATCTATTTTGATTATGTTCAGTCCAAAACAGACCCTGCTCATGAAGCAATCACCCAGGTATGCTGTCAGAATCTTTATGTTCTTATCTGGTAGCTCTTAAACTTTGAAGTGGTCGGTGTTCACTAGAGGGCTATTAAAATAAATTGCTAGACCTACTTCTGGATTTTCTCATGCCACAGGTTTGACTCTGCAATTCTAACAAATTCTTGGGGTTGCTGCTATAGTGAATACACTCAGAGAACCACAGATATAGCTTCTGGCCAGTGAGTGATGTCCTTAGGCAGCTTTCCTACTCAGGGTTCAGTTAACTCTGATTACCTCCAATGGTGGGGATTTCACTACCCCCAAATGTTACCAACTTTGGTCAGTTCTAATCATTCTTTCTTCTGTTGAGTTAACCTAATCCAATAACATTTTCCTCTTTTTCTGCTTTCAGGGCCAAAAGTTTTGTTCTGTGGCCCTCCCTGGTGGCGCAGCGGGTTAAAGCACAACACTGAGAATCTGAAGCCACTTCCGCATGAGTTCGATTCCTGTCTGCCGCCTGACCCGGAGGAGACCACATGGCGAGCCAGACCTCTCCTGACCCGCCCGCTGCTCCCCTCAGCAGTGTACTTCGTCGATCTGCCTGTTCTGCTCCCCACTCTGTCTCTGGTGAAGCCTCTCACCGCCCCTGAGCCTCTGGCCTGTACCCCAGTTCTGTATGAATAAATAAATAAATCTTTAAAAAAAAAAGTTTTGTTCTGCTTTTTACCCCCTTATACTTCATATATTTTGTATCTTGTTTGAGGTACTTCTGACTGGCTTAGTCTTATGCATTACTATTACAGTTCTATTCCACCCCACCCTCTTTTCAACAATTTCAAGACTCAATTGCTTACTACAAAAATATGATGAACACCAAGAAGTTCATCATCATAGCATTTTATCATCATACATGTCTCAAATTTAGCTCCTATCTCTGTTTCTACTCTTCCCGAATAAGTTACATATGTGAACAAGGTGTCCAAGCAGTGCTTCCCCAATGCTGGTCCCAGATTTGATATGACAATGCTTTTATCAGTGCAGTGGTAGAAACAAATTATTCTAAGACAAGTTCCAAGTTAAGAGCTACTTTTCCTTTAGAGATTATGTCCTTCCTAATTTTTCCTAATTCTGTCATGAAAATAAAGGGAAAGAAGTGGGCAGTACAATTCCAAGGGCTGGGATCCCTGTTGCTAGCTCTGGAAAGCTCTGTGCAAATTCTAGGTTGGAATGATCTCATTCTTCTTTCAACTAGTCTTTGTCTTAGAACCTTGGTTAGCCAGAAAGCAATGCTTCGTAGGGGCTGGATCACTGCCCTACCCATGTCTATATCCATCTTCCTTAGACCAAGAGAATCTTTCCTGGAGTCACCAATTGGTGGGCTGTGCTCCTTGATTTCACTAGAAAACCACTTCCTATCACACATGAAGTCTCTGCTCCTTCCTGCATGGGAAGAGGAAGCCAGTGATTAGCTCTTGACACCACTGCTGCAAGGCTGCCCTCACACACCGGGCCACAGCTGCAGATTTCTGAAAGTCTCAGTTTGAGTCATGCTTTTGAATTTGGATTTGGACCTCTTGAAAGGAAAAAAGCCTCCAGAGAACTTGGTCCTCTTATCTTCAGAGTATTAAGGGGATTGGGCGAGGCTCTAAATCAAGGTGCAGGGATGGGCATTAAGGCACAGGTGCCTAAAGTATGGCCAAGAGCCTGGACAACCGCCCTATCCTGAGAAAGTGGGAAGTCCAAGAAAGGATATTAGAGGGTCAGAAAGAGGGTAGCAGACCTTTTCTGCAAAGTGTCAGACATTAACTATTTTAGGCTCTGCAGGCCTAAGTTCTCTGCAGCCAACTACTCAGCTACCCTGTGGGTGAGGCAGCATCATAAACCACAGAACAGAGAAGTGTGGCTGTGCCCACTGGGACTTCAGTTAGTGGCCTGCAAGCTGTTGGCTGCTACCTACTTGGCCTAGATGACACCTAAAAAAAAATCCTTCAGTGCTCGCATCACAACCCCCTGCTCCAAGCTCAGGGGATGCATCTCACATATCTGTCTGTGGCTGGGATCTTGGGTCCCTGGCAAACAGGTGTTTAATACATATCTGGAGTGAGTATGTTTGGGGTACAGGAAGAGATGAAGCTGGCAGCAGACAAACCTCACTGAGTATTCAGTCTTTTGAAAAGCTACTAGGCTCACAAAGGAAAAAAAAAAACCTCTGTGCTGATGACAGGCTCAGCCAACAGACAGCAGCCTGGCTTAGTCTCACTCATTAAAATGCAAACCCACAGGCAGATTCTGACGTCAGGGCTACAGCCCTGACAGGCTGCTCCCACTCTCTGGGGAGTCCTTGTCACAGAACCATCACCATTCACTTCAATCTCCTTCGAAGAGGAGGAAAATCTGGCTAGCCAGAGAGAGAATATGCTCTGTTACTGGAAAATCTCGTCTCCCAAGGCCTGTGCAATACCATTAGGTGACGTCAATAGCTCAGGTTATATCTGAGCTCTGTGTTTCCACTCTTCTCAGAGAGTGGCTAAGTTATAAGAGCAAAGAAATTTCTATTTAGAGCCTGAGAAAAGAAGAGGGCCCCTCAATTCTGCATCCCTAAGTCCTGTACTAAAGGCTTGCTTGCTTTTCCTGTGAAGAAGGACTGTACAACTAGTAGGAGGGCAGGAAATGATTTCTTTCAAGCTAACCATTAGCCCAAGGGCCTACTAAGTACCTGGCAGTGTGGGTTGTCAAAGACAAGTATGGCCAAAAGTCCCTGCTGGAGAGGAGAGGGCAATTAGGCACACAAGCAGCCATGATAATGGCAGGGTGGCAGAGGACAGAGAAGGTACTGTGAGTGCTTGTGGAGGGAAAAGGAACCTATGAGCAGGACCATGAAGACTGGCAGAATTAGCCACAGGGAGTTTCACAGAGACTGGAAATAGGGAGATTTAGTGTTCCCTTCATTAAGGAAGAAAGGTGGAGGAACAAGGCTAGGTTGGTGAGGGAAGGTTGTACTTGATTTTTAGATGTGGCTCGTTTCTGGAATGAACACAAACAAGTCCACGTGATCTTGCATTCTGCACTATGGTTCTACAGCCCATAAAGATTCAGTTCAAATTGCCTGGGCTCAGTAGTTAATTTCTAAAGAGCCACTGGGCTCCCCTAAACTTCTGCTGTTGCTCACATCACCTTTCATTCAGACATTTTTCCTCTTGGGATGTCTGAATCTTGCTGTTGGGAGAATTTTTTTCCCTATGAAAGTTATTTCCCTTCCTTTCCCAGAGGTCTCCAAGGACTGCCTCTTTGCATGACTTTAGGGCATTAAGTAAAAATTTCCTGGTTCCAGATGAAATTCTCAGTGCTGAAGGAAATATTTTATGTTGACCTAAATCTTGAGAAAAAGCACATGACTTATTACTAAAATTACTAGGAATATTCTATTTCTAGACTAGCCAAAGCAGTCTTGAGTCATGAGGCTGACTCTTGATTTTAAAATATATTACAAAGCTACAGTTAATAAATCAGTATGGTGTTAGCATAAACACAGTAAAGAAATAAACCATGAATTAAGTATCAACTGACTTATGACAAAAGAGTTAAGAATTCAAGCCAGGGAAAGAACAGTCTTTTTAATAAGTGGTGCTGGGAATACTGGATAAAATAAGGAGACTGAACCACAACCTTACACCATACACAAAAGTCAACTCAAAATGAATTAAAGACTTGTATAAGAGCTAAAACCATAAAATTCCTTGAAGAAAATAGAGGTCAGCTTCTTAGTAATTTTTTTGGATTTGACAACCAAGCCAAAAATAAACAAGTGACACTCCATCAAGCAAAAAAAAAAAAACTTCTGCTCAGTAAAAGAAGCCATTAACAAAATGAAAAGGCACACTTTTGGTGGAGAAAAAAAAATGGTGAATTTTTATCTGTTAAGGGTTCATATAAAATAAGCAGAGAAGGCCATACAGCATAATGACAAATGAAAAATCCTATTTTAAGAATTACAGATGGCTAGCAAGTACATAAAAAGGTACTCAACATCATCAGTTATCATGGAAATGCAAATCAAAATCAAACTATAAAATACCTCAACAAACACTGTTAGAATGGCTCTATCAAAAACACAGAACAAAACCAAAATAAGCAATAAGTATCAGCAAAGATGTGAAGTAAAGGGAACCCTCATGCTTTCTTGGTGACAATGTGAACTGGAACAATCATTATGTGAAACATTATGGAGATTCCTCCAACAGTTAAAAACAGAACTACCATATGATCCAGCAAGCCTCTCTCTGGGTATTTACCCCAAGAAAAGGATAACATTAACTTGAAAAGATACATGCACCCGCATGTTCATTGCGTGAAACAACCTAAGTGTCCCCAGAGAGATGAATGTGTATTCAATGCAAAGTACAGAGTATTATTCAACTGTAAAAAGAAAGAAATCCTGAAATTCATGACAACATGGATAGACTGTGACCAAAATCAGACAATCTCACTTGTATGTAGACTCAAAGAGAATCAAAACTGAACTCACAGATACAGAAAACATATTGGTGGTTGCTAGAGATGTGGATGGAGCCAACAGTGGTGAAAATGGTCAAAACATACAAATTTTCAGTTACAAAAGCCATGGGATATAATATACAGCACGGTGACTATAGTTAACATTAATGCACTGCATACTTGGAAGCTGCTAAGAGAGACTTACTGTGGTGATCATTGGCAGCATCTACAAAATCAAAATCATTATAGACACATACCTTTCCTGGATTGAGACACCAACTGAAAGTTCTGCACAGGCACAATGAGCTCATCCCCCTTCCCCTGAGGGGCTGCCTTCTAGTTGGGATGAACAGGAGGCCCCCCCCCAGTCTTCCTCCCACTTATATCCTTGCCTGGTCAGGCTCTGCTTTCTGATATCACACTTCACAAATTTTTGGCATATCCCACTACAATAGATTCGACCTCCACGTCCTTAATATCCTTTAGAAACATCATCTATTCTTTTAAATCCTCATCTAAGTAAAACGTCTTACTTTGTTTGTTGAATACTTTTTAATGAGTAAACTTTAGAGCATGATATGAAAATAAACATACTCTAGAATTAAAAAATAAACTGAAAAGAAAAATTACCAATACCAATACTGTCCTTCCCCAAAAGTTCTTAAATATAGAAACTTACTAAAATTCTGTTACTTCAAAAGACAACACTCAAATGCATTATTCTGTGTAATGTAAAGTTAAAAAAAAAAGTACCTATTTGGGAGGATTTGCTTTTAATATGGGTTTGTAGAGATGAAATTCTCAAATGCATATTAACTTTTGTTTAAGACAGAAAAACAACTTTTTTTATTTGGAGGAAGAATTTTAACCTCTTAAAAGTACATTAGTCTAGAAATAGTCACAAGATAAATCATACCTGGTGTGCACGAGTAATGAAGTAGTATATGCTTACAGGGAATTTTAAAAACAATTTGTCAAAGGAAGCTAATTTTGTCACAAGCCTTAAATGGTAACTACAGTAGGATAGAGACAAGCAGAGAACAGTGGTGAGAATGTAGCGTACTCAAGCTGACAAAGCAAATGAAGCAAACTGAATACTGTACCTGCTTATTATTGTCAGTGGTACAACACAGTTTCTTGAGGGAGACAAAATGCCTAATTTTCCTAATAACATAAATAATCAGTTATTAGTGAGTCAGATATGAGATGATACAACAAATCAGCAAATGAAAACATCAAGAGTCTTCTTAAAGCAAAACTCCAGGGTCCATCCTCCGCAGATATAAAATTCAAACAAAACCCAATCTACAGAAAATGCATTTCTCACACACAGCCCACACACATGCCTTAGAAACTGGGCTTCCTTCCCCTTTATCATAGCTGGCTCACAAACACTCTCCTAATGGGTATTTCATTTGGTAACTGACTCCTGAAGCTTGGCTCCTAAGTATTTTCAGTGAGAGGATGAAATGCCACTCCAGACGAAATTTGTTTTAATTCTGCTGACACTAATAATTTTATAGCCAATATAAAAAGCAAAAGTCTCATTTGGACAAGGACTAAATTTCATGGTTGATGTTTTTATAACATTCCATATTCTTTCACAGCATGCTCATCACAATAGTGGCATTTTTCAGGCAGAGAAAAATTCTCTTCCTTCAAGGTCACAGGGAGGATCCTGAACGCCAGCCTGTGGTCTTGCTGGTTACCACAGGGAAGACCAGGCAAAGACTATGGGTCCCTCAGCCCTGTATAGAGTCAGCTTAAGTAGACTTTCTATTAAGAGTGAAGCCAAGAATTCTGTGGGGCTGTGTTAGACTTTATAGGAAAAAGACAATGTGTCTCTGTCTGTCTTTCTATCTTATATGGATCAGTTTTCTCTGAAGGACTCTGAAGAAAGCACTGAAAATACTGTATTCTTTAAGAAGTTTCACAAAACAGGAAGGCAAGACTTCCTAACTTTCTGCAGGAATGTCTTGTCACAGCTCACTGCTAACAACTGGACAAAAAACACTGGGAGTTCTGTCTGGACAAGAGAACTTCTTTCTCTTATCTGTACATCAGAAAAGTCAGAAAAATTTATCCTGACAGAAAGTACCACGCAATGACAAGTCTCCGCCTTGATCATCTGATAATTCTGGTCACAGACGCTAAGTGAATCTTAAATTTCCTGAGAAGATGGTCTAAGAACGATAACATCACTGAGCACTGACTGTTGGTGCAAAAGGCCGCTCTGAGGCCTTCACAACCCCAGAGGATGACTCAGGCAGCACTAACCTCCTGGGTCAGGGGTCTGTCTGTGCCACTAACACCCAGCATGAAGCAAAAAGTTTCCAGCAATGACAAAATTACCATATAAGACAGTTGTTTCTGAACTAAGGCAGGGAACACTTTCAAAGCCTAACCAAACAAGAAAACAGGAGGGGAAGCAACGTACAGGTGCTGTGCTAACCTTCTGGAATGTCTCTATTTCCTAATCAAGCAAAAATTCTCAAGGAACTCAGGTCATCCTAAAGAGTCTCAGGTGGGACCTCCCTTTTTACAGGTGTGGTATCCTTGACCTCTTCTTTCCCCAAATGTCACCTGTGGCCTGTGCCCCTTAGAAGCCCACAGTAGAAAGATGACGCTGACTTTCCGGCTCATTCTGGAAAGGCACCTCAGTGATGGGCTGTTAGATCCCAAATCTCACAAACTGAACTGGCTAAAACAAATGCCTATTTACCGTCTCTCTCCATAAGTGAATAGCCTTCCCTAGTAGCCTGAGCTAAAACTGAATCACACCCTCTCAGTGGAGTCAGACACCCCTTTCTCTCCATCACTCGACCTCCAAGGCTCTCCCCCCAAAGTGGAGCAAACCCTGTACTAGCTTCAGAGAAACAGCACAGAGCCGTTACCTCCAGAGGAGCGGTGTGGCCGCCGTTGGAGGGCCCAGGCCAGAGAGTCCACTGATTTGTTGTTCTGAAGGGGGAAGGTCTAGAAATCTAGCTCCTCCAACAGGTAGTGGGGCCCACAGAACACAGAGATTGGGTGGAGGTGGGCAGTTGGGGTACGGCTCACGCATAGGAGACGAGGGGACAGGGAAGCCGGGTCTGGAGGATGTCTCCTGCTGCTGAGTGTCCTCGGCGCTGACTTTGCACAGCCCGGCCCTACTGTACCGGTGGGTCTATCACTGTCACCGGCATTTCAATATGCAAACACACCACCTGGGACCCTTCAGCTAAAAGAGTTCAAGAGTATGCTCTCACCCTCCTTGGCCAATCACTGGGGTAATCTTCACGTGCTGTTGAATGCTGTCCCCGGATTTCCGTCTGGCATAGTAAACCCCCTGCCACTCCTATACATGGACAAAGAGAGCACTTAAAATCCTTCCGCGAGGCCTACAGCTGCCCCTACAGAAGGTCTTACCAGGTTGAGCGGTAAAGTTCTCCCATGCGTTCAGTCCATTTCTCAAAGCACCCCCACACATCACGGCACCCGCTGGGAGGCTCACTCGGTGAGGCCCACAGTCATGATGCACAAAGACCACAATCCAAAGTGTCCTCTGCCAGGCGGCCCCCCTGGACCCCGGGACCCATAGGTGGAGTCCTCTCCCAGTCCTGAAGGGGTAGTGGCATCTGTCAAGGGACTCCTCCCGGGCTATTCTCAAAATTTTCACACTAACCTAAAAGCTTAGAATGACCACCTTTAAATTACAGATGGGGAAACTGAGGCCCAGAGAGTCTAATCTACCCACAAGAAGAGGTGGATACTATGTATTAGTAGGTCTTCTCTTTCCCTGCAGCCCTCTGATTTGCTGACATCCTCTGGGTCTCCACCTACAACTTCTTTAGGGTTAGTCTGGCCTGTGGCAGATTCCAGGGATGAGGCAAGAGGGAGTCTGGAGACTGCTGTATCTCTGGGTCTTGGAGAAATGGCTGGGGTGAAGAGCTAGGTGACCTCCCAGGGGAACCTGAGGCAACCATGTTATTTCTGAGATTCTTTGCAGTCATTTCTGACCTTTGCTCCCCTAAGTCAGCAGATTGGTGAGCATCTGGGGACCACCAGATGGGGGGCACTATTCTTAGGCAATCTCATGGAACCCTTAACAACATCCTAGTTCCTTTCACAGTCTTACTACTTTTTTTTTTTTAATTTTGGCCATCCTATCTAGTAAGTGTACTTTATTTCTTTTTCCCATTAAATGGCATACAATGCTTTCAAACTACTACAAGTCAGAGAAAGCAAGATGAAATAATTCATGAGAAAGCGTTCTGGGGCTGCAATGAACATGAACAGCCGGTTCCAGCTATGAAAGCAGAGCACCCCTGAGGTGGGGGGTGTGCAGGGACTTCCTGCTGCACTCACACCATCACCCTCACCTGCCCCGGTGAAGAGGAAGCCACTGAGCAAGTTGGTGCGGCAGAGAACTAAGTCACACACTTCTGTTGAACTGTGATGAGTAAAGAGAACAGAGAAAGGAAAACTGACCCAAAGCTGAGCCTGCCTGCAAATACGGACATTAAGAAAGGCCCGTGGCCCAAACACTAGACAGATTTAAAAGCAAACAACAGCTCTATGGGATAGGAAGGGCAGGAGGTAAGGATACTCCAGCAACAACAGCTGGGATATATTCGTGCAAGGAATGCAACTTTTTTAGGTAAAATGATTAGATTCCCTATCAGGGTGATGTGCGCTAGACTCACTTGATATCCAAAAGCGACTTATTTTGCAAACAAATGTAAGGGATCGGCCACTTCATTATAACATTATTCAAGAATGCAGTCCTGAGGACTGCATAAAAACAACCGTACTGGTGAGTGATGTGTGACTGTGTTTTGCTGGCTGAACACACCTTGCCCTTCTTGATGCACGTGTTGATGGTGTCCAGGAGGTCTGCTCGGTTCTTATCACTCTTGGGCAGTTCGGCCAGTTCTTTGCCCAGAAGCTCGCCTTTATGGTAGCCCATCATCCTCTCGAAGGCCGGGTTGACGTACTGCGGAGGGGAAGCAGATACGGGTCAGCATGGGAAGGTGGCATGCCTGGGCTTGCTGGCACAGAAGAAATGTGCTGGGGTGTCCAGCGAGGTGCTACCAGGGCCAGCAGTGTCTGGTGCAGGTGCTGAGCTGCTGCCCACCCTCGTGTCCCCCTGCAGTAGCTGAAGTTATCCATTCTACTGCTCTCCCTGAAACCCTGGCTCCCTGTAGGAAATTGGAGAAACTCTTCAACAGAAAAAGGGCAAGAAGCCATCATCTAGTGGGGCCAGCCTTTGGTGGCCTTATGCATCATAAGCTAAGGAAAAAACTGGGGGAAAATATAGAAATAGGAGCTGTTAGAGCTCAATTCTGCTGGTTCTATGATGCACATCTTTACAAGGCAGTAACTTGATCTCTCACATAGGCAAACTTATTACCACCATCACCCAATGCCAAGGCTTGGGACCACTCCTGGCGTTGTCTGAATCATAAATTTGGTTGAAAGGCTTCGGAAGGAGCCGGTCCTTTCAGTGCTGGACCAGGGCAGGTGTGGAGAGATGCTCCTCTGGGCACATTCTGGGAGCGAGAGACTCAGTGGTTTCTTTCCAAAATTCTGCCCAAGAACTTGGAGTTTAGGGCTGTGTGACAGTGTGACTCCAAGCGCATGTCCCCACCCTCTAGTTTCTTCTCAAAGAATAGTCATGGGATGAGTAGCTGAGTGGAGGGAGACAAGTGAGGGAGAATGTGGAGGAATGTGAGCACTCACATGTAGGGCATGGATGTCTCTGGGCATAACTCACATCCATCTGCTGATTCAGAAATGTTCTTACAAACTGTAATCACTCTTGCCCTCTGTTGTGGTAACATCAGTAAGGAGCTTGGGGAAGCCGTGATACTGGGGAAGCTATCCCCTTGGGAACACTGCTTATTTAGACAATGAACCCGAGGAGTTGGAGAGATGCAGAAGGTGCTCTGGGCTCCTCAGCACCAGTCCTTATGGGGCTGCCTGAAGGGGAGGGGTGGGGACCACGGGCCTCCCATCACTTACTCCCTGGCCTGTGTGGCTGGCCCCTGCCTGCCAGGAGTTCCCCGGGCTCAGTCTGCTCCTGCAGGCAGCTGAGCTGCCTGCACTTCTCCCTCCCCTATGGGCCTCAGCTCACATGCCTTCTCTGCTCCCAACGCCCTTCCCAACGCCCTTCCCAATGCCCTTCCCCATGCCCTTCCCCATGCCCTTCCCCATGCCCTTCCCCATGCCCTTCCCCATGCCCTTCCCAACGCCTTGTCGATATGACTTATCCTCTCCCCGTTGAGGGAGCAGCCCTTTAAGCCTGGCTCCTGTGGCTTCCTGTGAAAGGGTCTAGTGACTTCACTGAAGCTAATTTTTGTTTATTCTTCTCTCTCGCACCAGACACTAAAATCCTCAAGGGCAAAGGGCACTTGAGATTTACTGTTGGATACTATGGACAGTTTAGAAAATATTGAAAAGGATGGGTAACCTTCGAGATACAGTATTTTCCTTAATTATTGGGCATTCCCTCAGCCATTTTCATATGTGCTTATTTTGCCTACCCTATTATGTTGCAAATATGAGTTAAATTCATGGCCTTTCTCTCATCTAGGCTCCTGTAATGTCAGCATGTGGCAGTTACACCAGGACATGGGCTTTGGAGCCAAAGGACCAAGTTCAAATCCTGGCTCTGCCAATTACTAGCTGCTGACTGTGGGCAATGGCTCGTCTTGTCTGTCCTAAGTTCCCTCGTCTGCAACAGGACTGCAGCAGTAGTGCCAACTCGTGGGGCTGTTTTAAGAGACAAATAAGTATGTGTAAAACACTAGTACCATGCCTGGCAAAAGGTAAGCAGAAGTGTTTCAAAGCAAACAGTTTGGATAGATACATAGAGACCAGGTCCCACTGATTTCAAAGTTTTGCTGTGTTTTTAGAATTCATGTTTCTGGCTGCCCTTTGAAATGGATCTAAAGACTTCCTAATGTTGCTGCTTATTAATGTCCTTCGTGTCACAGGTCTGCAGCCAAGGCTACAGAGAAGTCAGGTGCTTTTCTGTTGCACACCAAGCACAAATCCTACATGTCTTCTACTTACACACATGACCCGGACCATCAATTCTGTCCATGAAACACATCTGCACCTTTTACAGCAGGCAGCCACACAGACTCCCTGCCAGCTGCGCTCCGTCCCCATTGTAGTTCTATACACGACTCCTGTAACAGGGAATCCAGTACTTCATTCTGCGGTTGCCAGCTGGTGGTTTGAAAACCCTTATCTCTGGGAGAGGTATTAGGGTGATGTTGTCAGTTTATATACTATTCACCAGGATCTAGGAGAAACGAGGGCTGAAGATAGCCCTGGAAGAGAGAGGGGGAGTCCCTGCATTCAAAGCAAAGTATACTGACTGCAATTTTTCTCAGGGAGTCTTTTTAGGCTAACTTTAAAAACTCACCAATAACCTGAACCTAAAACAAGATGCCCAAATAAGAAGTAAGCTGAATGGTAGGTGTTATATGTAAGGTGGAAATGAGAATAACCTTGTACTCTAGATTTTGCGAGCAGTCATGATGGGTAGAAGAGTCATGTTCTTACTCTATCCAGGGTCCTTCTGAGAGCATTGCCACTGGCCACTGAGAAGTTAGAGTCAAACTGTGAAGTCAGTAAGACACATAATTTGGCTTCAACCCTTGTCACCCCAAGAAGTCTGCTTCAGGCACGTCCCTTGACCTTGCTGGGCCTCAACTTTCCCATCTGAATTATGGGGCACTTAAGTCTGTTTCATAGGGTGACTAATCAGCAGTGAGAATCTTACGACTGCGTTGAGGCCGGGGCCGAGGCCTCATGGGTCGCAGGTACTGCTACTCCCGAACAGGAACAGGGCACGTGTGTGCACACGAGTGGCCGGTGGTTTCCCGGGAGGGCAGTGTGAGGCTGTGTGGGGCCGCTGAGGGTGGAGCACTGTCCTGGGCTCTACGGACGACAGCAGGTGCTCCTCTGCGTTCTGTCTCTGTGCAAACTAACTTGCAGGCAGGCTGTCCTTATCAGCAGAATGCCTACATTTCAGCATATTTCTTAGGTATAAATATTTTACTTCCCAACAAATAATAAGACGTCTTGATTTCAACAAATTTTTGCCTATTATCTACCTTTCTTAAGCTGACTTTGGTATGTAAGCATGCTTTATAATTAGAATACCAACTGCAGGCAAAGAAATGAGTACTTTAGAAAATACTCTGTTGCCATAAGCATTTATACACATTTACTCTACTGTTCTGATACACTGCTGTAGGAATGCTGTCTTCACAGAAGGTACAAAGAATATACCCCAGCTCTGCCCAGGAAATCACAAGTTCTTTTCTGAATTTTTTTTATTCTTATTGATATCTACCTCTTGAGTTTATTAGTTTTCTTTGCATGCATTGATATTCCTTTCTCCTAAGAAAACATGCTAAAATGTGAGAGTCATGAGAAAAGGGTGGCTCAAATATGAGATTCTATTTTGATATCTAAAGGTATACAGTGACCTCATACCTGAATCACATGGTCATCGCTCGTTATCTCTATGGCTTCGTGACAATGGTCTAATGCAGTAAACACGGAATTACAGGCCCTGAAAAAGTTGCAAAAGACTGACGTTAGTTTTGCCATAAAACTGTCTTTCATCCGTTAATTCATCAGTCTCTTAGATTCATTACAATTGTATCTTTTGATACATACTGAAAAAACCTTTCCTTTCAAATTAAATGAACAAAGCCAACAGCCTGTATGTCTGTGTGTAAGTGCACAAAGACTTATTGTTCAGCACAATCACCAGATCATGGGTGAACTACACATGTGCTGAATGAGACTTTATCACCAACACATGAAAATGAAGATGCTGAGGAGTCTATCTTGTTCTAGGTCAGTGACATTCTTATTTCAATTCATAGTGTGGCCATGGAGAAGTCCCTGTCAATTAGGAGAACCTAATTAGGCCAAAATTGGAGCAGAGGTATTCTGGCCTTTCTCACTTTCTTGATCTCAGATAAACAACTTCTTATAATACTGGCAGAACCTCTTGCCAACTTACTAATAGGCATGCACCTCTTCAGGTGTGTGCTTCTCCTTGTAAATCTGGAATATGTGAGATCCTTTCAATTTCTCAGGATTTTAACTACCTTCCAAATTGAGAGAGACTCCAAATACATTATTTACTATGCAACAGAGCAAACATGTAGCCTGCTACTAGAGCTTGGCTATTTGTACTAGCTATTTAAAGAGTTTAGTGAAGGCTTTCTTATTTATTACCAGAAAAAAATGTTGACATATTGGATTGATGTTTCTCCTTATAAAACAAAGTCTGAAAATGTTATTCATTCTTTGCATTCATAAAGACATCTGACTTTGCAATCTTGTCTGAAATGCTCATGAGGGAGAGGGCAAAAAGAACTAGGAGAAACCTGGCTCTGTACTTGCCAAGTTATGGGGCCTTAGCCAACTTTTTATCTTCTCTGGTTCTTGGTTTCCTCATCTACAAGAGGAGGATGACACATTCTACAGATTATTGTAAGAATCAAAATAGAGTTTATGGGAGACATTTCTCAAAGTGCTTGCAACAATTTAAGAATTCAACGCACGGTACCTTTGTTTTATAAGATAGTATTTCTTTGTTCTTTGAGGCTTTCAAAGGCAGTTAGCAAAAGCAAAGTGAATCATAACCTCATCTTTTCTCATGAGGATGTCGAAAATGTCAAGCCAATTACTGTATTTGGTAATGGCAAGGTAACCTGCATGGGGAGTGAGGAAGGATTTCCGCCCCACTGAAGGACAGTGTTCCTATAGCTACAGGTGATGGTTCCAGTGTGGGCGGATGAGAAAAGCAAGAATTCATGACACAGGTGGGCACAGGAGAACATAGACCTAACTCAGCTGAGATTTCTGATGGGTATAGCATATTTTCTTAAATTGCACCATACAACCAAATTTGAATCGTATAACTGTTCTATTGGCATTGCTGCATTTATGCACACAATCACTTGAAGAGGAAAAAAAAAAGACTAAAAGAGGACTGGGGAATGATTACCCCAGTCTTTACTGTGCTGCCTCTTATGAAAGGGCGAGAGGAAGTATTTCCCAGGCACCAGAGCCCAGCAGCTGACTTGGGGCCTCAGGAAAGTGTTCCTTGTTCTCCAGAAGTTAGAGGGGAGAGGAGTCCCCTGTGCAGGCTAATTGCTTCCTGTGAGAGCTGGATGGACAGTCCAGCTTCAACTAACACCTTTTATCAAATGAACTCCTTTCCTGCTCTACAGAGGTACTCGGTTGTTGCGTCGGCAACACCACTCTGATAAAGGGGAGCCATGGAGCAGCATCCTGCCTCGTGCAGTCTGCTCTGTGACTCCTGTTTATCAGTGTGGTGTTGCCAACGCAACACTTGGTACTTTCTCAAAGAACTGTGTGTCCCCAGGTAACCAGATATGTAAACAGGTCCTTCAAAATAGTATGGCTTGCATCAGCTCCAGGCTGCCTTTATGCCAGATCTTAGCTCCAGCCTCCAAAGCTGACCTATTAAAACATTTACCTTATTACCAAAGCATAAAATAATCAGCAAACAAAAGCAAATTCTCATCCACAGTTGAGGCAAAGGGATACTGGCAGGGGCAGATTCTTTAACCCCATGACTAATGTGCCCAGACCACCAGGCTTCTAGTTGAGCTTAAATCTCTTCTGGCTGATGGCTGTATTTAAATGAACCTGCAGTAAAGTGAGGTAATCAATTTAAATCACATTTCTAGGGTTTGGGACATAATTGCTGATATTAATTATTCATATTCTTTATGCAAGAGAACCCTAGATTTTATCAATCATCTATTCCTGGGAACGACATAACTCTGTGCTTGAAAGGTCTTTACTTGTGTATTTTTCAGTCTGAGGACCCCAGAAATGGGAAAGAGCAGCACCAAGGAAGCTAACTAAGCTCAGTGAACCCCCCCAAAGTTGTGGGCATGTCACCATTTCCCACATAGGGCCCTTGACGATCCCAAAAAGGAAATGAACTATCACAGGAACCCAAGGACCCATTATACACAGAACACAGGTGTAGAGTGGGGAAAGCAGGAAGCCCCGTTCTACTGCACTGCTGCCATGAACATTTTTTGGGTGGCTGTGATGATGTCAAGAGCGTCTCCGGCAGTTTCTGTTTCTTCTGTCAACTGCCCCCGGACTGGTGGAGTTACATGATCACCTATGTCCCTATATCCCTCCAAAATACACATACACCCAGGTGCACGCTCACACTATTTGAAACAAAGTTAGGACTGGGCAAGGTCATGGCTTTGAGGGAGAAGATTTCCATTCTACTTCCCATCCTACTTCCCAGCAGGAGTCTGGGAGCAGCAGAGAAGCCACGGGGGAAATGGTCTTGTTACTCATGGGAAGCAAAGTAGTAGGAGTCACTCAGTTTAAGCCTTTACAACTTGGCAACGACTCTAACAGTACAAATGCTGTCATGCACAACCCACATGCACGTGTCTGTTAACACAGACACGTGTGTGTCATGGGATACAGAATTCTGCCCATCAGAATTTCTGAGGACAAAAACTGCCACTGTATTTGTACAAACTCCCCATAAGTAGCTAAATTCTATCCACATTTTGGACAAAATGATTCTTCTCATGCTAAAGAGGCATAAGAACATTATAAGGATGGTCATCATTTAGCTTATACTTCACCAGACACTGCTAGTTCAAAGATTCTTCTGTTCAATAAAGCAAGTCATCAGTATGTACACAGAGTGTGATTGTTTTTCTATCTTTAAGACAGGCTACATTATCCAATTTTCAAATTAGGTAATACATTTTATTGGATCACATGATTATTTTTTCTTGATTAAGTAAATATGGTCGCCATATATAAAGGCTGGGGGGAAAGAGTCTACCTTCAACACTGAACATCGTCCTTGCAGTACAGACTGTCCTTGCAGAATGCTTGTAATGTCACATATTTAGCTGAAGCTGGGGGTGGAATTGCAGGGGAAAGTATTATATAATTAGACTAATTATTCTGGCACTGTATAATAAAGAATCTCATTTTCCAGTCTGTGGCAAGCAGGAACTGCCCACCTGCCTCCAGGAAGCAGAAAGGTGCCCCATGCCCTGGAGTGCCCTCAAGGGCACTGGTCATGGTGTGGGTCACTGTCCTCCCATCTTTTGGGGCCAGATGTAGTAGACACCATGCACACAAACTTCCAAAAGAAGGGAGAGAACTTGGGAACAGCTAAGGCAGATTCAGGCAAAAAGCAGCTGAAGAGACCAACCCTTCAGTCTCCTCTGCTAGTGAGGAGGACTCTTGACTCTTCCTCTGCCACAGGGCTGCTCTGGACTAGGAAGAAAAGGTCTTTAGCAGCCAAGCTAAGCTAGTGTGGATGACAAGGGGAGCAGGATGATGGGCAAACCCACCCTCTGGGGTGGATGTTTGATGGTTCAAGTCCATTCATCATCTTCACACTGGTTTTACTGAAAACTTCACTTAGCATTATGTCTACCATGGACCTAACTCCCCTGACCAGCTCCAATGAGGAATTACAGTACTCATAGTATGAGGAACTTAAAAACTGGCACAATTCTGAATCTAATGATACCTTGAAAGTGTTAAGTGCCTGACTTTTCAGCAGATTTCATCAGTACAATAACCTGGAACCCTTTCCTTGAGCCCCTGTGCTGGCGGGCTGCACACGTTGACTTCAAATCGAACAGACTTGCCTCTCCCCACTTGCTACGGCACTCCTGGCACCTTGAAAGTGCCATTTAAATGGGAGAAGTGTCTAGCAAAGCAATGTTATGATGCTAATTTTCATTATAAACAATACACAGTTAAGGAATGAAACATCTAAAATAAAGGAGGAAGCCTCTTAATCCTCAAATATGAACAGCAGACACACCCAGGAATAAAATAAAAACTACAGTACCTTATTTAAAATCACAGATTGCTAAAGTAAAGTCAGTATGGTTTTCTGGACAAATTCTATGAAGTTTTTAAAAGATGACAAACATACAGAGAAACAGCAATCAAGGGATCTGACTTATCTTTCAAAAATTCTTTGGCCGTATTCCTCACTGCCAGTGTAAAAACACCTGAAACCTCCACTAGGTTGAAATTCTTTTAAAATATCTTTCCACCTATGAAAGTGACTATTTATTCCATACTCAATTTCTTGAAGCTCTCTCTCCACCAAAAAGTGACTTCCCTGACCATGGTGGATCCCAGAAGAACCGCTTCTGTAGGTTTATGTCAATCCAGGGGAGAAAGAATGGTAGAGAACAATTACATTTAAGGAAGAGTTTTCCCCCTCTGAATGCAAAATAAGTAACCAGAAAGTGTATTATTACAAAGAGA
This sequence comes from Condylura cristata, assembly GCF_000260355.1. Classification (NCBI taxonomy): domain Eukaryota; kingdom Metazoa; phylum Chordata; class Mammalia; order Eulipotyphla; family Talpidae; genus Condylura; species Condylura cristata. The sequence goes on from NW_004567108.1 coordinate 35,429,636, forward strand.
TGGTATCTTATTTATTTTGCATCAAGTCTGAAACAGTCATAACCTCTCAGTTGGCTAAAGAGAAGCCATGCCAGGAACCTTCCTTCCAGACATCCCACTGCCTGAAGTCACTTGGAACTGGTCCCCTGGGGACTCTAGTTTGCCAAGAGTCCTCCCCCCACCACCACATACACACCTCTGCTCTCCCTCTGCTGGGGTGGGGATGGTAGATTTTGGACATCAGTGTCCAGAGAGCACACAGAATGGGGTCTGAGCAAAATTAGGAATGAACAAAGCCCCCAATATCTCAAGGCAGCCCAAAGTACCACTCAGAGGACTCCAACCCAGAAGTGAGTACCAGAGAAGCCTGCTCCTAAAGCACTATGTACCTGTCTAAAGTCAGTTTCTTCTTCACACACAACAATGCTGCAGACGGCTTCATGGAATTACTATCATGGTTACTAAGGTTAGCATAATAAATATAACCACTGGTTTGCCCCTGTCTGTAACAATGCAAGTAGGAATTTATAAATGTGGAAAGCAGTAACTAAAAAGTAATCTTGCAAGGCTATTCTTAATCTTGATCTAATTGCACAAAAATTCCACAGTACTTTTTCCTAGGGTGTAATTTAAAACTACTGCAAATAGTGGAAAATATTGCAAGAGGAGAAATGCTTCCAATTTATTTCATTATATCAACACACTCCAGGTTGAAATTTTGTGTTTACCATTACCTGTTGAATGGCTTAAAAAAATCATTGGGATTTAGTTAAAACCTGTGAACATCAACCTGATGACAGCCAGGCTTTTCTACTGAATTGCTAACTTCATTTTCCATCTTATTTTGCTACATACCGTAATTTGAACTGTGAGCGAACTTCCCCATGTTCTATTTGAATCAATTCATTATAGCAAGCAATTATGCTGCTATTCTCCATAAATCTCTGAAAAGAAAGCAAAGATAATACATAAGACATACAATTACCTCTTAAAGAGTCAAACAAAGAAACTTAACAGTTTTTCCCACCCCAGGCAACTGTTACATAAGACATTCTTAAGAGGGGAAGATGAGATGAAATAAAACCGTTGTCAAGGTATTTGAAATGCTTGTTAAATGTATCAGAAACAGCAGAGAGCAGGTAATACACTTAACTTCCTTGATAACAAAGGCGTGGAAAACTTCATTACGCGTACTCACGGGAATAAACAGGAAAGGGCACAGAAGACGGAACACCTTTGCTTTGCTTTGCTTTATGTGGCACTACCGTCCAGACACTGGACATGCTTAGTGCACCTGTGAACTCTTTCAAGGGAACAAGCCTGTTCGCTTCCTGCTTAATATTCCAAGAACCTAACACATTCTCCTTGCTCCTGTGTTTTTCTCCCTCCCACGCTCCCACACACACATGCTAGCGTGGATGGTGTCTTCCTAGAGAACTCCTTGCAGTCCTCCAACTTGCCCTATGCCTCAAGTCCTCCCACTATTCCAGGCAGGAGTTGTGAAGGAATAAGGAAAGAGGGAACGTGAACATATACAGAGGTGGAAATACTTTCTATTTACAAAGCAAAGTTACACATGGTTGGGTTCAGTTTCGGACAGTTGAAGATTATCAGACTGCACAGATCTCTGAATGTTGTTGGCTGCATAAAGTAACTTTTAAAAATGTTGGTGGCGCAGCGGGTTAAAGCACAGCACTAAGAAGCTAAAGCCATTTCAGCACGAGTTCGATCCCCACCTGCCCCGAAGGTGACCCACATGGCTCAGAAGACTTCTCCTGACCCGCCTGCTGCTCCCCTCAGCAGGGTCAGTTGGCCTGTCCTGCTCCCCACTCTGCCTCTGGTGAATCCTCTCAGCACCCCTGCACCTCTGCTCTGTAGCCCAAGTTCTGTATACATAAATAAATAAATCTTTTAAAAAATGTTGGGGTAAATACTACTAGGCAATTTTTTTTTTCTTTTTAGGACAGAAAATGTAAAAGGAAACATTTGTTACATATGTCTAAAAAGTAATGCACACTAATTTAAAAGTATATAAAGCAGAGAAGCTATAAGGGGAAAAAAAACCCAATCACTGATAATGTCATAAGGTACAGATAGCATTGCATTTTGGTTAATTTCCCTTAGGTTTTTATTATGTGTCTGTGTATTTCATCTAAATATATGAATATATATGGTCATACTATATTTTTGCTTTCATAGCTAAGCAACAACTGTTAATGAGTTTTTCTTCAGCTCTCCCAAGAACATCCATTGCAGAACAGAACAACTTTCTGCAAGTGATGGTTTCTAATTGCTGGAGTACTCTATTTGCACATAGTTGGCATTAATGAGTGTTTTGAAAAGTAATGGGAGATTCCACTGCCTTCTTTTTGAGGGGTTTTCCAGATTGTCGTTAATCCATATATCTGAAATAATTTGAGTTAATCAAAGACTGTCATTAATCCATATACCTGAAATAATTTGAGTTAATCAAAAGCAATGAGCGTCAAAGTTTAAAAAATTTAAGAGTCACCTGAGTCTTCTTTTTTTTTTTTAATGCATATTCCTGGCCCTATTGCTAGAAATTGAGGCAGGCTTCTTTACTGCAGATTTCTCAGAGCACTGAGTGTGCTCATGTGCCACTGCTGTTAATGTGGATTTCCAGGAAGAAAGGAGGAAGAACAGTCTTTACTGTTTCTAAACTTTCTGGACCACAGAAGCCTCTTTTCACAGAACACTGTTAAAGTTTTTGGAACACTAGTGTTCATGGGACAGCTTGGAAAGTAACACTGATGGATCCAATGTGCAGTTTGAAATTAACTAGCATATATTTGTATCTTCACTTTGTTATGAGTATGAGCTTAGACAACCTATCTTGTCATTTGGAATGTGCTTTCTCCTCTGCAAAGACAGAAAAGATAGGCATCCCTCATTAAGTATATCACCTAGGTTGGAGCCTGACAAACCACTTCCTACTCCTACAAGAAGCTTCTCTGGGAAGAGAAGTCACAGGCATGCCTCACACATTGCACCGCACATAGTAAGTGCACCATGAGCACTTGAGTAAGCATCACTTCAGATAGAAAAAAAGGCACACAGACTGATATACAAAGAGCTGTAATCACTCTTTACTAAAATGCTGGTTTCTAAAAAGTTCGAAGTGGACCAAGCATCCTACAGTCAGCCACTTATGATAGCTGCAAAAGCTCTAAGGGGAGTTGCTGTGGCATATCCTGTGGCACAATGTGTTCCTGAAGCCCCACTCAGGTACCCATAGACTGAGTTTCAGCAGATGATTTAATATAATCAAAACATATCAGAGAAAGGAAACAACCTCATGGAAGCAAGAATAGTTGGCATATTTGGAAGGGTACTTGGGTAGAGAGTTGCCAAACACAAGATTTTGTCCAAAAAAGGAGACCAGTCACCTGGTAAACATCCTCAGCTGATCTTGTGCCACAGTAACTCAGAAAGAAAAACCTTTGTAGGTACAGTGTGCTTCACTTGAAAAGAACCCAAACTATTTAGGGGCACCCTGACCTAGCTAGCAGAAGGTGCTGATGAGACCAGGCACTCAAGAACATCAGGTGGACCTTGACAGGTGCTGCTTTTCATCTTCCCACACCAAGGGCTTTACTTACTGTGACTGATTGCAGAAAGCAGCACCATGTGCAGAGAGGGAAATGCAATCCTCCAGAGCAGCACGGACAGGTTACAAAAACTAGAGCAATGAACTTTTATCTTAGATTTTACTGAATAGCATTTGCACCCTAAGAAGGTTAACTATTTCCCATAAGTATTTTCTGGAAGTAGAGGTGCAATCTCAGCCGTCCCAACAAGACACCAAGTTCTGTGCCAGTGGGTGGTGAGATCACCAAACTAGCAGCTGAATTCCAAAGGGCCCTCTGCAGCTCCTACCTGGGTCCCTTTAAGGTGACCTCGTGCAACACGCCCTCCTGCCATCTGTCCCAGGCCGTGAGGAGAACACACAGCCTCATGCTCCAGAGTCTTCTCTCAGAGATGAGGGGCAGTACTGGGCACTGAGCTAGGGTGCCATGAGGTGGTCAACATTAAACAGAACATCTCTGAAATCTATGAATTACTTGAAGTTCTCTCTCAGAAAATGAGTAGGAAAAGTCTCAGCCACATGGCTTCTTTGTCAATTTCCTTTTGCAACTCTCAATTCCAAAACTCAGAAGCACTGTCCATGCTCTCACTGAATCCAATTGACTGGATTGTCTCAAGTGAGGTTACCTGGGAAACACATGACTTGGTATGATCAGGTGTTTCTTAGGTCATTCTGTATTTGTAGCTGAGATAATGAAGTTAGGAGAGGAACAAAGCACCCTGAACTAGCAGTTGTCAGTTACTGTGCATTAAACAGTTCCCCCCTCATGATCCTGGGGCTTAATTCAAGGGTTAGGTGCCTGCACCTGAGAGGGGCTGGTTCATCTTCTACATACCCTGTTGAAGCCTGCATTCAGAAGAGGGAGGACTGAGGCCTCTTCATGGTCGCCCAATCTGCAGCAAAGCAGAAAATGTGGTCACTCAGCAGATACCAACCAGGATTCCTCCACTGAAATATGGAGAGCGAGCCATGAGGCAAGCATGGCTTTGGCTCTAACAGTGACTTCCTGACCGGCCCCTGGCCACAGAGGGCCCAGACTCCCATATTCACCTTCCAAAGGTAGAAAGGACAAAGGCAAAAGAACATCTCTGGCTGTGAGCCTGAAAGTTATCACCTCAGGCACTGAGAGTAGCTGCTTCGGCTCTGAGCTGCCCTTGGGAGTTGAAGCAAATGCAGGGAGGTGCAAGGCTCATCCCAGAGACCACGGTCTTCTTAGCTATCCCTGCACCGTCTGAAAGCATGACTCCTACACCCAGCTCTCAGGGTGAGGAAGACTACTACTTGCATTACTGGTTCACAGAACCCCAATGCCAAAGGGGAAAGAATGTCATCAGCGGAAGCATGCTGGGCCCATAAAAGGGTGACCAAGGTTTCCTATACTGAGTCTTCACTTGGATCTCCGAACTTCTGCTGGAGTACAAGGACGGCTTATTAATCATGAAGACAAGCCAGAGCTGTGCCAGCACCACTGAAGAAATGGTGCACCCCAGCCAGCCAGCAAGTAATATGGGTACATAATTTCAAAAAATGGTTAAGAAAATGAAATAAAGGGTTTAGGTGAGCATCAGATAGAAAATGGAAAGAAATCACAGTGCTTATTTGCAGCATACCCAGTCTCTGATTCCTACTTCCAGGGAAGAGCTGTCCTTCCTGCTTCCTTTCTGCCCAGGAATTCAAGGTTGTATGTTCTTTGTATGATATTCAGAAGGGGCAGAAAAAGGTTCCAAAGGCATTAAAAATGTTGTCTTTCACAAGCAGGGGGGCAAAAACAGCATTCACTTTTTCTTACTTTACATTGAAAGCTTGATTCAAAAAATTAAAAAGTGAAAATAGCAAACCATACCAAACTATTCTTTATCAAGAATGTTTCTGCTACATGAGCAGGCAGAAAACCAGTGTTTCATTTTGGGATCATTGAGATAAGCCAGGCTTGGGGAAGGTGCTGTGTAGCCTGCTGAATTCTGGCATCCGGGACTCTTAAGACACTTTCAAGACCTCAGCGTCTCCAGAATATAAAATATCAGCAAGAGGGATGAAGGCAGCTGATTTCACAAATTGTTCTCCTCCACTCACTCCTGAGATCCCACCGGGAGGGGAAGGTAATAGGAAACCAACTGGTCAACTTCATCACTTTCCTTGGTCCATAACCCCCGGTAGGTATCAAAGTGAAGATCCATAGTTCCTAACAGGAAACTCAAGGAGCAGCAGTTAAGCAGGAATCTTTGAAGACTCTGAAGCCATAAGTTCCACTCTTCCAAGTGCAGCCTGCCTAGAGTAGACCTCAGTGTTCCTGTCTGAGCTGATAGGTTCCTGGCCTATAGACTCTTTTATAGAAGAATCACTGTCATTTGCCTTAATGGGGTCAAGTCCAGTAGGTACTAGACCCTAATTAAGGCCTTATTTTCTGAAGCTAATGACAGCCATTAAATAACTCCAACACATTTTGATCCTTGGAAAGATACCAACCATGGTAGCTTGTACAATGACTCTTTTCTTCTAGATCTTTCCTTTTAAGTCTGGTCATTTCAGACAACAAACCCAGGAAGCAGTTTTTCATTCCACAGTTTTGTACCTACAACTCAACAACTCAATCCATCTCTCTTCTCTTTTTTTTTTTTGCTTTTCAACATTTACATAAATTCTAACCACACAGCCCCAATATAAACTGCATATTTTTTCACAGTGGATTAACACCTCTTTGTTCTCATGCTTCAATTTGTTTCTTTCAAACAGAAAACAAGCATTCCCTCCTCTTCAAAGACAAAAAAAAAAAAAACAAACCCAAAACAGTATTCTCTCTAGACCTCCTTCTCCCCAGATTGTCTATTCTTTCCTAGCATATAATGACTAATTTTTCTGAAGTAGATGAGTACGTGCTCACAGCAACTAGATAGGCTAGAGAAAGGAGACTAAATATTTCCAGAAACTTGAGAAACAAAGAAAATCCCCAAAGCAAGATTAGGGTTGGTGTTTTAAGACCAGAGACATGCTGGCTGCTTCCCTAGCTCACAGGCTGGATTTATCAGACAGAGGTTCCAGAGTGAATGGTACTACCGAAGCTGGGAAAGTAGATGCTTACACTTGTGAGACGACCGCAAGGATCACCGTGTGCTCGGAGGGGTTTGTGGCCCGGATAGACCTGCAATGAGAAACCTGCCAGTCAAACCAGGTGATCTGGGCTCTGCAACATTAAACAAGTGTAGAATTTCATCACATTCAGAATCAAATCTTCCTCTAAAGAAAAAGTACATAGATGACAACAAAGAAAGTTGCCCTTGTTGGAACAATTTTGTGTTATTTAAAAAAAATTTTTTTTTAGCTCCTAGGCAATTATCCAACAGGTTAGACCTGCCAATTTTCCATTTCAAAAACTGGCAAATACCACATTTTCTGATTGAAATTCTAGTCTGGAAAAAAAAAATTGGCAGACCTACAATTGTCCAGTTATCAGTTTGTACTTAGCGAGCTAATTGGGTTGGGTCATTTTTTTCTTAAAAAAAAAAAAAAAGCTCAAGAAAGTTGAACTGAACTTCGCAGCACTCGCTGGAAGCTGGATACGGGCCTAATTAAAGGTGGTACCAGGGGCTGCCTGGATCTTTCAGCTATACTGTTTGCTGTCAAATAGTTTAAACCACTGGGTCATCACCCAGGGCTATGAAGTGTTGCAATATAGTGATTACCACTGTAATGTTATTTGTTGTACTCGGACCTTATATGTAGCTAATTTCCTAGGAATTTAGGCGTTAACAAGATTTAAAATAAATAACAGTGTAAAATTCTGAGGTTTGTCCATCTTTGAAAATGTGCTAGGCTGCCACTCACATCCTGAATTATTCTGGTCAGGGGTCATCAATTGGATGAACTTTTTTAATAAAAGGCCACATACTTGTGTTTTAGTACAAATAAGCATGCATGTTTTGACCTATCTCCTCGGTCTGGCCTCTGCTTATTTTGAGATCCCTCAGAAGGGAACCATCTCTGAGAACAGAAGGCTCAAGGCTGCTCCTGAATAGTTTGTGATAAAAAATGTATTTGTTCTTCCTAGCTATCTTATTTCTGCTCCTCTTCATTTTAAAATGTTTGCACAACTTGCTTCCCTAGAGCCTGATAGCTTTTATTGTTTCATCCTCTTCAACTCCAAAATATACCTTCTGGTTTCCTATTCTTAGAGAACTCACTCTGTCTGCATGGAATGCTCCAGAAAATGACCAGTGGCTGACTCCCTGGTAAGAGAGGCTTCCCCTTGTGGATAAACGGTATTTGAACAAGCTCCTTTGAAGAGAAGGCCTTAACTCACTGGGGGGGGGGAAGGGGGAGTAAGCCAACACCTGTCCGATGCTAACACAGATTACCTCCCACTCAGGCTCCCCCAGAACAAGTCCTGGAAAGGTAAAGCTATACTTAGAATCTACTCAGGAACCTATGAATCTTAGCAGAAATAGCTAATGAAAAGTATTAGAGGCCTGCTCTAGTTTCTAAGTCCTTCTGCCTCTTCAACCCAATAAGGGATCCTGGGTACACTGCCATGTGGGGTTCATTAGGCAAAAGACTCAAACAGGGAGTGAGCTTAATAGGGTCGAGGCACATCCTCACTTGCCTTCTTTTGGTAAGTGGAGGTCCAGGACCTCCTCCAGGTGGAGAGGACCAAGGAGGACTAAGGGTAGGACCCAAGAAGCATACCATGCTAAGATCCAGAGGCGCTCAAAAGCCAGGAATTGGGTCTAAGATGACATAAAGAATGTCCCTCTACCCCCACCACTCCATCGCAGAGCCCATGTGCTGGCAGTCAGGTGTGACCAAGGACAGCTGGTGAACACCTGGTGAGCACACCAGGTAGGTCACCTGGCTTCTGAATTGCACAGCAGACCACCACTCCCATGACAAAGTTTTCTGTGAGACTAAGATAGAAATATGTTTACTAAGAAACATACAACAGTTTACTGTTGTAAACTGGAGGAATATTAAAAAGTTTCTTTGCTAAAGTGGTTCTTTTCCTGAATTAGAGAATTTTTCCTGTTAATTTTTGTTTAATACCTGAAGCCTGTCTTAAATCATTCTATGGTGCTGAAAGGATATAGTAATATTTCTACTATAAAATCATGTAAGAAAGGTGAATAAAGACCAAGTAACCTACTTAGTTATAAAGAAAACACTAATCTGAACAGCCTTTTAAGAATCATTTCTTAATGCTAAAAATTCATCCAAATATTTATGATACACTATATGGATATGAATATCTATGCAGAAAGATAAGATGAAACCAGCAAGGCATTTTAAAATAGGTTCCTTATGAAAATCTTTTTAGGAAACAAAATCAAAGATTAGCAAGCCAATGCTTATAAAGAGAAACTCCTCTTAATTCACTAATTTATCTAGGTACCAAAGATTCTAAGAAGTCATATCACTAATATTAAAGAAAATTCCAGCTCCCTATGTAATTGGCGTCTATCCTGCTCTTGCATTTAATTAGACCTTTTTCCACCTAGCTCTAAAGCATTCTACTTGTGCTAAATGGATCGGTTCATCCTGAGCTAAGTCTTACGGCTGCCTTTATTTTTGAGTAGGCATAGGCTTCCTTCCCAGAGTGCAAGTATTTCTGTACACAAGCAGGGGCCCTTGGGGGCTTTGGAAGCATTTCTGCTGCTGTAAAGTGGCCCCTTTGCCACAGGATTGCTGCAGGAGCCACCCATCTGTGTCAGGCAGGGAAGACTTCGTATTTCACACATTCTTGATGTTCACGTTAGGACAGAATAATTAAGAGTAAGATACCTGACTTAAATCCAAACCGTATCTGTGTCATAAGAGCTCTGAATTTCAATGTGGGGTGTGTGTGTGTGTGTGTGAGTGTGTGAGAGAGAGTGTGTGTGTGTGTGTGTAATACGCAGAAGGGGAAAATACCCTGAAGTTTTCAGTGGAGCCCAGCTCACACCTCTAAATTCAGCTGAATTCAAATATGAAAAAATAGAAAAGGCAGGATAAATCCATAGGAGAAGCTTTCATCACAGAATATGTATAAACTGCTCAGAACATCAATGCATATTGTAGAAGTATATGGGACAGAATTAAAGTCATCTATCATGGAAGCATATTTGAAGCTGTTAAGTGGACATTTACTAAGTGTACTAAATTAAGGTACCTGCACACTGCTTCTGCATCAAAGTTTCGAGTCTGTCTGTGATCAATTACAATAATTTCATGATGTTTATCTAGAAAGCATTCAAGGGCTGACTCTGGAGTCCGTGCAATATTGCATCTATAACCGGCTCTGTCACAGGCCCACCAGAATCCATCGCTCTGATTATCTTCCTTTGCAAAGATCAGCAAAACCTGGAAGAGAGAAAAAAAGCATTTTGACAAATTATCAGCTTTAGAGACTGGATTAAAAATGTCTGAGAAGCTGCCAGGGTTCAAATCCCAGATCCTCCAACACAAGGCATTGTATTTCTTTGGCCAATGGTTTCTCTAAAGTCAGATGGGATAAGGACAGTGCACACAAACTAGTTGTGGGACTTGAATGAAAGAACACACAGCAGGTGTTCAATCACTGCAGTGGTAGTTGTTACTCATTTCCATTTTCCTAACTGGCATTGTTTCTTAAATAAACCAAGAAGTAAAGTTATTAACAGGGTCATTAATACACATACACAAATTTGGCTCCAGTGCTGTGGTGTTTTGTCTCCAGGCCCCTGGAGACCACCTTTCCAAACTCAGCACTTAAATCCGTATAAAGTTAGAGAGAGGAAAGGGAATTCGAAGCAATCTCAAACATCAATTCTTACATCCAAGCCTTGCTGGGGCCTGCAAAGAATGAACATAAAGAATGTAGCTGATGGCGCAGCCCCGCCCCCTGGAAAGAAGGTCTCAGTAATGCACACCATGTCCCCCTTGTCATCCTCTGGGCTCAAGGACCCACATTCTCTGGCAACTGGAAAGTCTGAAATGGCTTTACCACCACCTGAACTTCTCCACCTACTTGTTTATGGTCTGCTTCCTAGTAGAACAGAGTTTCCAGACATGAAAGACGTGTCTTCCTGTTCTCTGCTGTACCCTAGCACTGGAATGGATCCTACTAGCTATTCAAAAATATCTGATGAAAAAAAGGGATAATGACATGTAGAGTTTTGCTCAAACTAGGGTTTTAAGCTTAGGAGTTAGACTACTTCACAGCAATGAGTCTATGAGAAAAACACAGCATCCACTCTGGTCCCCTGCATGGCATGCTCCTTCTCTTGGGAACTGTAAAATACAGCCTTCAAATGGCAATCATCTCCTTATCCGTTGGCCTCACCAAACCTGAATAATCAAATCTACATTTCCAAACAGGAGTATTAAAAAAATTTATTCACTAGAGAATTTATTGGTATAGTATTTAAAATTCTTCCCATTTAAAAAAATTCAGAAAGACTACTTTTCAGCGGAGGGAAAAATCTATGGAAATTGTGTGTGTGTGTGTATCTACATATATACATATGTACACATACATATGTTTGCAGTAATCACCTTTTCTAGCTGTCTACCTTATTTCTGAAAAATTATACCTCTGTAAGAAAGTCACTGACCCCACCTTCCAAGCCACACATAGGATAATGATGTTCTGTTTCCAGAACTTTGGAATTTGAAAGAGAGACAGAGGCCCATTGCTCATTAATAGGAGAGACAAAGGAAGAACCTTAAAAGTCTTGCTGTTGAGCACCCAACGCCACAATAGTGAAGGCAAAGATAAATAGATGGGACTACATCAAGTTAAAGAGATTCTGTACAGCAAA
>NW_004567108.1:35441628-35446893 GCF_000260355.1 Condylura cristata
TTTTTTGTGACTTCTGAAAAGCAAATCTCATATTTCCCTAATATATTCCTTTTAGTTATTAACTTTTTTGTATAAGGAAGCTGTTAAACATAGCACAACCCTCCCCTCACCCCACCAACCCCTAAAGCAATACAGTCACCCTTTCATCAGGGCCAAGGAAAGGGGTCTACTCAGACGGCCTGTAGGTGACTCTGGATCTCCAATGGTCATGACAGGAGAAAGCCTTATTCTCAGAGCAAGCAGAGACTTTGGGCTGCTCCATTAGTCTCCAGCAGATGGAGAGAGCCGACTTCCCCATAGCACAGCGAAGAAGAACTGGCTCTGCATATCCCAACTGTTCCTTCAATGATCTTTCCATCACTCCAGCTGATGTCATATTGATTTATTAGAAATCCTCAACTATTCTTTTCCCAAGTTTTGTCAAGAAAGTACTAGAAAATATCCTTCAGGATAGCAATCATCTGCCCTTGCTAGGTAAACTAGAATTCATCTACTTTCTCTGGTAAATTACCAAAAAAAAAACCCTTAAAGACAATGTAAATATTTATTGTTAGTAATGTTCCTTCTAGCTTAGGGTAGGTCAGGCCTATCATTAAGCATCCAATTTTCATAATATGTGGTTTGGCTGTAGGCAAAAACTGGGTATTCAAGAAGTTCTAGAATGTATAGATCATATCCATTGTAGCTACAGAGTACTAAACAACTGGCCAATTTTTTTTATTAAAGATTTATTTATGCTGGGGTACTGGCCAGAGGTGCAGGGTGGTGAGAGGATTCAGCAGAGACAGAGTGAGGAGTAGAACAGGCAGACAGATGAAGTACACTGCTGAGGGGAGCAGTGGGCAGGTCAGGAGAGGTCTGCAGTGCCATGTGGATCACCTCCGGGGCTGGGGATCTAACTCCTACTGAAGCGGCTGTGCTAGCTTGCAGTGATGTGTCCTAACCCATTGCGCCACCAGGGAGGCCCACAACTGGTCAATTTAGTCAGTTTAAGAGTCAATGGAATTAGTTAAAAAAAAAAAGGTTTGTAGGCTCTCCTTATATGTCCTTAGGAAAGTGATGCTAATAAATAGCTTCAGTTTGATGAGAATTTCCTCATACAAGGTAAGTCATTATAATGTACTTTAAACATACTATATTAGTCAATAACTCTTTAGTAATTATTTGGAGGTGAGCATTACCCATTTTATAGACATAGGTACTGCAGTGTATTATAGTTAAAACACTCACTCAAAGGCACACAGCTGGCAAGATTTGAACAGAAGTTGGTCTGACTCTAGAATCTTGCAATCACTGTATTAAGTAACTTGCTGTTTCAGGCTTACCCCCTAAAAGAACCAAAATTACTGACAACTCTGTGTGTCCACTAAAATGGCCTGATGAAGAGAGGTCACAACAAGGCAGCAGGTGGACAAGAAAGAAAATACTGACAGCAACCACTTACTGAGTAGCAACATCTCTATCCCTAAGTCATTTCACTTAAATTATGAAGCAAAGTTCCCTGCCACGCCATATGACTCCCAGTATGAAGTCTTCAGTTTATGTCATGGCTCCAGAAAATGTCATGTCCATACAGTATAGGGGAATATACAGGAATTTCAAAAGCGGTGTGGCCTCGGTAGGGAAAAGTTGAGGTTGCAGCTGCGGGGAATCTGCTCCTAAGTTCACTTGGAAAGCCCAGTGTGCAGGGCGCGGGAGCACACCCCCCAAGAAGAAATATGTCGGTTCCACACAGAAGAAGTACATGTGCTCCAGGCATCAAAGAAGAAAAGGCCATTTGATTTTCAGATGGTATCAGGTTGATAACAATCTACTGCCTTAGAATATTTCCCCTAATTTTTAGTTTCTTGCCAAGACTGGAAAATATGACTTTCATTGTGAGTCACATTCACTCACCCAGGGGAAGACGACCTCTACAAAGCTGCCCTGGACGTTCCTATCCTTTCTAACATCCCCTCCTCACCCTCTTCTGCCAGTTCATGTGGGGCAGACAGAGCCCATGTGACATGTCTGACGCATGAGCTACTTCCCCTGTTGACCTCAGAAATGTACCCTCAATAGCAACCACATCCTCAAATAATCTTATCAAGCAAGTTCCTCCCAAGCACTCAGGGCCTGGCCCATGTAGCTCATGCACCTTTTTTTGGATGCCAGTGAGTAACAGATCCTTTTCTCCAGAAAATGAAAACAAAAAAACAAAGGTACTGGGACCCAGCTTGACTTTTCTTAGACAGTTAATGTCAGTAGAAGCACAAACACAGTGACTAGGTATCAGCACCTCAAAACTTAGAGCATGAGAACAACAAAGCCACTGGCCAGACCTGCCGTGGACAGCGAGACTTGGGCAGCCTCTCCTCCCCATCAAAGCACGTAGTACGAGCCTGGAACACACATGGCTCTCTGTGTATTCTAACTAGATGGACCCATGACAGAAGCTATAATACAGTTGCACAAGACCAAATGGTAAAGGCCTCCTTAGTTCTGAGTTGAGCTTCTCAGCTTGGGGGAAAAAAAAAGTCTATTGATCATTCTGTCCCTTATTCAGAGGACTTTGGGCCACCTGCCTTTGTTCTCATTTGGAACTAAATTCATGCACGAGAACAGGTACAACCTAATGTGACATGTTCTAGTATACCAAATCCATAATTACAGAAATAGTTTTTCCCTGATGGGGAGTACTGAATATTATTTAGAGCCTGCCAAGGACTATATCATGTTTGGGAGTAGAGACATACAGTATACTTGAGACATGGTTATAAAATGTGACTGCTAAGCTTGCATATTAGAAGGCAATTTAAGCCCTCACTGGTGGCGCAGCAGGTTAAAGCACAGCACTGAGAAGCTAAAGCCACTTCCGCATGAGTTTGATTCCCACCTGCCCTGGAGGTGACCACATGGCATGGCAGACCTCTCCTGACCCGCCCGCTGCTCCCCTCAGCAGTGTACTTCATCAATCTGCCTGTTCTGCTCCCCATTCTGTCTATGGTGAAACCTCTCACTGCCCCTGAGCCTCTGGCCTGTACCTCAGTTCTGTATGCACAAAATAAATAAATCTTAAAAAAAAAAAGAGAAGGTAATTTAAGGATAATCACTATGAAAAGCAGCACAATGTATACTTACTAAAATAGAAAGAAAAAAGTTATTCTGAAAACTGATTGTGACCAAAAAGGTAAATAGGGTAGGTAATAAAAACACAAAATAAGATTATTTTATCAGTAATCACACTCAATGTAACCAGATTAAACTCATTGCTAAAAGGCAGACTGCCAGAATAGGTTTTAGAAAAATATAGCTTTTAATTTGTACTACTCACAAAACGCATACAAATTATAAAAGAACTGAACATAAAAGATATTGACAATGAAAAATACAAAAAAAATACCAAGAAAATGCTAACTATAGAACATCTGCTAATATATGTGATAGTTAAGAAAGCTGAGGCAAAAGTTTAAAGAGGAATATTGCATAATAATTAAATGGACACTCACTAAGAACATATGTCAATCAAGAACTTATATAAACATTAACATCACAAATAAGCTTTTCATCAATTATGAATTTCTACATTACTGGACAAGCAAACATTGGCTAGCGAATATTATTGACTAGTATTAAAGAATCAGCAGCAAAGGCATCAAAGCAATTCAATGGAGGAAGAAACTTAATTTTTACAAGTGAAGCTGTAAAAATTGGACTAAAAAGAAAATGAGCCTCAAACTACATTATATCATACACAAAAGTACGTTTAGATTACAGATCTAAAATTGAAGTTGAAACAAGTTTTAGAAAAAAACAAATTATCTTCTAACCCTGGAAGTAGGTAGAATAGAACACAGAAACTAATCTTAAAAGAAGTGATATATTAGTTGAAAGTTTTGTTCATCAAAAGCCAAACTTATTAAAATGAATAGACACAAATTGGCAGAAAATAGTCTCAAAATCTGAGAGATCTGTAACTAAGAACTCCAACATAATGTTTTAAAAGTAAACTCACTCAAAAATTGGCAGAATACTTAACCAAACATTCATAAAAGACTAAATGACAATCAATAAACAAAACATTTAATATTATTAACCATACAGAGATGCAAATTTTTAAGTCACAGTAGGACAGTAGATTAGCTAAAACTAAAAGTATGAGACTTCAAGTATTAAGGATTTGGAACAAACAGAACTCTTACACTGCTTGTAGAAGTATAAAATGGTACCACCACTTTAAGAAAAAAGCTGAAGGATCTTTAAAAAGTAAATAAACAACATTTTTTTAAGGACTAGCAGGTCATTTATGCAAAACTTAAATGGCATACAGGTTGGAAAGTGTAATGACCTGAATGAACCCACAAAAAGCTATGAGAGCAATAAATGAGACAAGCAAGGTGCAGGATTCGAGATCTCTATACAAAAAACCCATTATATTTCTATATACCAGAAATGAACATCCCCAAAATGAAGTAAAAATTCCATTTACTATAGTATCATAAATAGTACTTTAGGAATAAATTTAACAAAAACATAAATGACATCTACTAAACTTATTGAAAAAAAAAATCTAAATGTAAAGCCATGTTAACAGACTAGAAGACAAAACTGATCTAAAGATACATTGCAATTACTATTAAAATCCCAGTTGGTCTACCCTCCTCAAATTTAACAAATATAAAATCCACATGAAGATGCAAAGAGCCCAGACAGCCAAATTGACCTTAAGAAGTTGGGGGGGGGGGTGGATGAGCAGTTTCTTCAAAACCTGAAATCATCAATACAGTAGGTAGTAGCGTAAAAATTGAGAATCCAGAAATAAATCCTCACAAAGTTATGGTTAAGTTTTGATAAAGGTATCAAGACAATTTGATGGGGAAAGATTATTCTTTTTAACAAATGCTACTAGGATAACTAGGTCTCTACATGCAAAAGAATGAAGTCCTATATCATTACTACATATAAAAACTAAATGAAAATGAATCATAAAGCTAAAACTATAAATCTGAATGTTAGTAAATTATGGATGCTGGGGAGGGCAACATTCACCCTTATGGTGCTGGGTGTGATGTAGCAACATGCACCCTTTCCATCAAAATATACAGCATTGCAAACTCAAAAGAACGTTACAGAAAAATATGTTGTGAGTTTAGATAAGTCACCAGATTCTTAGTTATAACATCAAATGATAATGAATAAAAAAATTGAAAAGGAATGACCAGAGTATAAGTTTTAAAAATGTTCAAAAGAAGGGTAATCATAAATGAACAAATGCATATGTAAAAC
>NW_004567108.1:35448183-35450977 GCF_000260355.1 Condylura cristata
AAAAAAACCCCAAAACCAGAAGCTGGAGGGGACAAAGCTGCTGTCATTGTCAGAGTGTCATTGTCAATGCTGCTCTGCTCTCCTGGAGCCCAAGTCTCCCAGAGCCCAAGAAGGCCTCTTGGCTGAAGCCACAAGGGACAGGAAAGAGCGGTGCCTCTTGCCATCTTCTCTTCCCAGCCAACAGCAGTAGTTACATCTGAGCACCTTCCACTGCCAGGCAGTGTTCTAGGAACTTGATACCACTCCCCATGGGAGTACACTGTCATCTCTACTTTCCAGGCAGGGCCCTGGGCACAGACATGAAGTGGAACATGCCAGGTCACCAGGCAGAATCATGGTGCACACCCAGTGGTGGCTCCCAGGACAGCCAGTATCATGCAGTTTCTTCCTTCTGGAACTGCAGCAGGAGGTAGAACAGACTTTTTTTTTTTTTTTTTTTTGGTGGAAGAGTTGGTTTTTCTCCCTTACAACCCAACAGGCAATCAACTTATTTACATCAAGGTAAAGTGATGCTTAATTCTTCAAGGGAACAATCTGAGTTCTCAAGTGTGATGTTCATTTAAAAAAAATTAAATAGAGACAGATACACACACCCCTCCCCCACAATGTATGTATGGTTGCACAGAGGGGCAAGGTAGCTCTCTGCTGGTATACCAGAAGACTCCACATAAAGGGTACACGTGACTGTGTTCTGAAAACGATACCCCTACTGAGTAAGGTACTTACCTGGATAGGGTCCTGTGTCAGTCTCATGGGCCCAATGCGCACCTCCGCCGAAGAAACCTGCTAAATAAAGAGACAGCACATGAGATGCTGGAGCCTTGAACAACCCAAATTCACAGACAAGTACGTGAAGTTGCTGTGGCAGCTGCATCAGAGGGCCCACAGCACTGGCATGGAAGCAGCTTACGACACTTACACAGTCTACCCCGGGCTTTTAAAAAATAAAGTACATTCAGGGCCCTCCCTGGTGGCGCAGTGGGTTAAAGCACAGTACTAAGAAGCTAAAGCCACTTCAGCATGAGTTTGATCCCTGCCGGGAGGTGACCCACATGGCGAGGCAGACCTCTCCTGACCCACCCGCTGCTCCCCTCAGCAGTGAACTTTGTTGATCTGCCTGTTCTGCTCCCCACTGTGTCTCTGGCGAATCCTCTCACCACCCTGCACCTCTGGCCTGTACCCCAGTTCTGTATGCGTAAATAAATCCTTAAAAAAAAAGTACATTCATATATATGGAGAATGTCTGGGAGGCAATAGCCTCAAATGCTAAGTGGGATTTTGGGTTATTTTTACTGTAAGTACATGGGTTTTGCCAATAAGCACGTACTGTTTTACGGAAGAAAACAATTCATGCATTACTTACCAAGCACCTACTCTGAAATTTCAAGCACTAAAATTTCTCCCAAATGTGCATGTTAAAGCACGCCTATGGTTTCACAAACTGTTTCTATGTTAGAGCCTATTTTTCTTCCCTTCATGTTTTAGCGTAAGAAATAAGAAGGCTCTTCTTACCCATGTTTACCACAAATAAATTATTCACCCCAGTTGTATCTCCTCATAAGTGGCGGCACACCAGGCTGCAGGCCACGCTGCCCACAGGCACCAGGAGTGAGCCACCATCTAACACCTCTGGCTGCAAACACAGGGTGAGTATTTTTATTTTTAATTAGCTGGACTTCTAAGCATCAGGATCCACAGGCTCAGAGAGACCATGGCCGAGGCCAGAGGGCACACCAATATTTCTGAAGTCTCTTTAAAAAATGTCCCTTTCTCGGCCCTCCCTGGTGGCGCAGCGGGTTAAAGCACAGCACTGAAAAGCTAAAGCCACTTCTGCATGAGTTCGGATCCCCGCCTGCCATGGCGTGGCAGACCTCTCCTGACCCGCCCGCTGCTCCCCTCTACCATTGTGAATACTCAAGTATTTTATAATTTAACAAATCATATTTTTCAAAGAATGAGATAGCCTTATCATGAGCATTCATTGGCAGTACAAAGCTGGACGGAAATGAAGGTAAATAAACGAATGTAAAACTATCCTAATCCCAAAAAATATTTTAGAAATTGCTTTGGGAATAAATCCCAAAGCCTTTGTCACTGCCTTTATTCAAAGCGGAGTGCAAAGTACATGCCTCAAGAATGATTACTGGAATTTTCCACTTGTTTATATTCTATACAAATAGTAGTGGCTTGTGTTTATTTTAGTAAATATTTTTCCTCTCTCTCTGCTCCTAAATTTGTTTTCATCAAATTTTCCCATGCT
This sequence comes from Condylura cristata, assembly GCF_000260355.1. Lineage (NCBI taxonomy): Eukaryota > Metazoa > Chordata > Mammalia > Eulipotyphla > Talpidae > Condylura > Condylura cristata. The sequence goes on from NW_004567108.1 coordinate 35,450,444, forward strand.
TAAAACTTTTCCTTTTGTTTTTTCTCCCTTTCCCTCAATTTGCAATTCCTTTTCTAAGCAATGGTAAAATATTATTTTCTCTCCCATCCTCATAAATCAAAAAAGTACATGTCCTTGGTTGCTTGGTTTTTTACTTTCATCTACGTGTTTGTTGGTTTGTTTATGTTCTTTTAGCATCTTCACTCTTCCCAAGTGCAGGACAAGCTTCCAGATGTTAACAAGCTATGGTTTTCACATGGAGGCGGTTGGCCTATTTAGAACAAACAGGATGGTACATAAGCAGATGGGGATTTACCATTTTTAAAAAGGGTACAGATCCCTTTCTCTGAAGGGAGGGCTTAGGAAGCTGGAGGGGGGCCCTCCCTGGTGGCGCAGGAGTTAAGGCACAGCATTACGAAGCTAGTCACAGCTACCTCGGCAAGAGTAAAAACCTTGGCCAGGGAGCTGACTCACGTGGCTCAGCAGACCTCTCCTGACCCACCGGCTGCTCCCCTCAGCAGTGTATTTCAGTCCACCTGCCTGTTCTGCTCCCCA
>NW_004567108.1:35451077-35530878 GCF_000260355.1 Condylura cristata
CCCACTCACGCGCCCACTCACGCGCCCACTCACGCGCCCACTCACGCGCCCACTCACGCGCCCACTCACGCGCCCACTCACGCGCCCACTCACGCCACCCCCAGGTGTCCACCATCAGGCACGCGCGTTTGCGCATGCTCACAAGCGCCTCCTGCATTCAAATGAGTCCACAGGTGAGGCAGAGAAGCCATGGACTTCAGGTAAAAGGACAAGCACAGCTTGTGTACTCATGTCCAGTGTGTAACTCTCAACACTTTTTTTCTTTCGGTCATATCTCAATAAATTAAAAAATAGTTTACTTGTCCCTTTTTCCATCTCACTTGTAATCCCCATGGGCTTCCCATCACCAAATCACGGGTGTGCCATCACCATAATCCAGTGCACTTCCCTCCCCCCTCAACTACCCCGCCCATTTTTGATCCCATTCCCCACTCCACCCCTGTAAAATGTCTCTGGTATACAGCTGTTCATTACTATTGTAATTATTTTCTCGCCTGGTCCGTATATACTCCCGCTCGGAGTGAAACCATCTGGTATCTTTCCTTTTCTTTCTGGCTTATTTCACTAAGCATGATCCCTTCCAGCTCCATCCATGTTTGCTGCAAAAGGCATGCTCAGCACTTCTTTTTAAACAAAACAATGTCCTTGGAGGTATGTGTGCCCCAAGAATAGCTCCCTGCCTCCATCACTGGACTTCTGGCTCCCACCCAGCTTCTCTCTAAAGGCAATTTTCATTGTTTGAAATAGACTTTCCTTCCAAAGCAGAGCAATTGCCAGAAGTTTGCTAAAAAGTTGATTAAAAACTGACTCAATTTGGTATAGGAAGATAAATTGGACTGATAAGCTGCCATGATTCTGTCTCCCTGTACACTCTCTTGGGTTCACTACAGCCACCATACACAAGCTGTTCCCCTCTTCCTTCAAAATTTATATGCTAATTTTCTTATTAACTTACCTGATGCATTATTGTAACTAAATCTTGCTAAACAGTATAAATAAAGACCTGCAAAAAGATGGGCAGGAAGACTTGCACCCAACTCCGATTCCCGTGTCTTCCTCGCTCCCCTTCCCCCTTTTTCTCCTTTTCCCCCTTTTTTAGGAATCTCTGCTTGCCAACACCACTCCCACCTTGAGACCCTGCCTGTTCTGCCCCCCAATAATCCGTGATTGGGGAACAAAGGGTCCCCGACAACAAGCCTCACCCTGGTCCCCAAGACACCTAATGGTTCCTCCAAAACCAACTCCCAAAGGGGTCAGAAAACACACAAATAATAGTTTTAAAGGAATAAAATAAAAAGTAACTGACTTTGAAAGGCACAGAATCTGCAGGAAGGACTCTGCTGAAGGGCAAACTGCCCAAATACTGTGATCTGCCCTAACTAATACAATGCCGTACACCTCGCCAGAAGCCAGTATGTGCAACAAACAGTTTGCAGATTGTTTTCGATTTTGCTAGGAGAGCATCTGAAGTCGGTGTGAACATTCCTTGAACCCCCTTCTGTCCCAAGCGAGGTTCATCACAGGTTCATGACAGGGACAGCAATGGTCACTGAGTGGCAGGACGGAATTTTAGAAGCAACTCAGGTAGACGGTACCCTGCTCCTGCCAATAGATAAGAAGGACTCTCCATCTTTCTCCCACAATTCTCTGGCTGCATCCAGCCTTTAAAACTGCCTTAGCCAGCTCAGGAAGGAGGAAAGCAGAACCCAACAAAAGAGCTGCAAAGCATGTGGGCCCACTCCAAGACCCTGGACACTGTTTCTGCCTGCCCCTTGCCCGTCTCTCCCCAGCCCACTCCGTCTCCACCACAGCTTGGGGCCTCAGTCCACCAGCAGGCCTGCCCTGACCCACACTGTACTTCCTATCTCTTGGCTTGCCTTTTCTCTTTTGTTCTATGCTCCCAGTTATCTTATTTTGCTTCCAGATCCAAGAGGTCAATTATCCCAGCTGAACCTCAGAGCTTGTCCTCCCTGGCTGCAAGAGCTGGCAGGACACCATGCCTGGGAAGACAGTCCGCAGCGGGTGTGGCGACAGGCAGCAGCAACAGTGTGCAGGGTTCTGCTTCAGACACAGAAGTCTGCCTGCCTGCATTTCACCAATTTGTAAAAGAACAATCATGACCAGAAACAGGAGACCATTTACTGATGTCTGTAGCCAAGCCAAGATTCTCTACTTCAAAGAGCGAACTTTGAGCAACTGCAGATACACAGATGCTCAATTAGTGTATCAGCTCTGATTCCAGGAAGTGCCCGTGTTTGCCAGAAACAGACACAAGAAGAGGGGAGGCTCCTAGGTGAAACAAGCCCTGTCCCTGAGAGGAGGGTTGGATGGAGTCTGGGAGAAAGACCAGCTTCACAGCTACTCCATCCACACAGCCTCCCCCAGCTGCCCTGAGATAGGACGGCTGAATCACATGCAGCGTTGCCATGCCAACACTTAGGGTGTCAAGTATTTGCGTGTACATACATGTGCATAGTAGTGTCACCAATCCACATTCAGATGAGCTGGCTCTCCAGGAAAAAGTAAGTCCTATCTTGCAACATTTGTTGATTCCATGGTGTAAATACTTTGGCCATCGCTAACATCAAGCTGGTAACAAGGTCCCTGAATGTGCAATGGGAAAGTATCTTTTCCTTCAGAGAGGGCCTTAGAGAGGCAAACTCACTCAAGCCTTTATCATCTGTGAATGTCCATCATTTGCTTTTGTTTGATGGTTTAGCTACTGAATTCTGGTTGAGAGACATATCCCCTCAGACTTGGAATTTGAGAGAAAGGAGGTAATACTTCTGGTTTTGAAGTGGGAACTTGAGGAAGGTTTCATGAAGGTAAATATGATGAGAATCAGAAGAAAGAGAAAGTCTAGGCCTATGAAACAGCCGATCCAAAGCCATGGGAAAAAGAAGGCAGAAGTGATTGCAGAGGTGAACATGATGGTTTGGAGAAGCTGAGTTATAGCGAGTGTGAGAGGCAAGACTAGCAGGGCTAGGGTCAGTGACTCAGGATACTGGAAAGAAAGTCCTTTGTTATTCTGTAGGCACCCACCACACTGCAGGTTTTGGAGCAGAGAGGTTAACAGGATCAGAATGATGACTTGGGATGCAGGAATCAATCATCTGGTTTGCCTACAATCATCTGGTTTGTGGAAAGTCAGAATCAGAGATGTAGCAAAACAAAACACCTCTATGAGGAGGAACTGCAGCAGTGAAAGCAAGGGGGAAAAATAAACCACCATCATGGAGGAAAAAAGCTCCCTCACACACCCCCAGCTTGGCCTCATTTCAATGGCGAGAGACTCCAAGATGAAAACCAACTGATGCAGGGGAGGCCGAGGAGCACAGGTCACTGGCTCCACACCACATCTCAGGTGAGCTCCACAGTTCCAGGTGGTTTCAGCTTCAAGAATTTTGTTAAATAACCTAGAATCAAGTTTTTGAGCTTCCCTTCAACCAGAAGGAAAACTGAGGAGGAAAAGTTGCCCTAGAAAACACTTCCTCCCTGGTCTGCTCAGCCCGGGTCTCTTACCCTTTGGGGGCTGCCCCACCGTGATGCCCCCTCACTGCATCCAATGCCCCTCTCTGAGGCTGCACCCGCCGCGGGACAACTAGGGCCTCAGTACCCCTCTAGCATTTACTCAGTTAAGTATATTTCTCTGTGACATGATTACGAATCTCTTAAGGGTACAGACTATCTTTTCCACAAGTGTATCCATAACCTCTAGAAGGTGCTTGAAAAACCAAAGGTTACTAACAAATGGGACTGAATAAAAATGCCTAAGATTGTATAGACACAAAGTATTCCTTTTCCTGACTGCTTTTCCATGGTGCTCCAAGGTTGGAGCGTTAATTCTTATCACACATCTCTTATGGGTCTCTAGACCCCATTCTGACTTCAAAAAACATGATCCAGTACCTGGCAATCTCTGCTTACTTTACTTCATGGTTGTCCATTTTGCCACCAGCACTAAAGACAGTAGGGGAGTGGAGGTGTCCATAATGTCTACCTTCCAACAAACTCAGAAGCCAAATATTCTCCACTCCAGGGTCCTCTTTGGGAATGCTTTCCCCTCAACTATGGTAGCGAGTGTTCATACACAGGTGTACACACTCTGCTCAGAGCAAGCCCAACTTCACTATGTAAAGAAACCTCATAGCAAAGATTTTTCACCCACAAAGGGGACCAGCTGTGAGCTCAGTCAGCATTAGGCATTTTAAGTGCCCTTAATCAATTCTACCTGCTGCCAATTCCAATTTTAAAATGTTCACACCCACCATTCCAAGGCCCATGCTTTATGTCTGTGAGTTCTGAGTAAGCAGAATTTGTGTATGCCATTTGCCTTTTTATTGTTTTTAAGATTTATTTCTTTATGCATACAGAACTGGGGTACAGGTCAGAGGTGCAGGGGCAGTGAGAGGATTCGCCAGAGTCAGAGTGGGAAGCAGAACAGGTAGACTGACAAAGTACACTGCTGACAGGAGCAGTGGGCATGTCAGGAGAGATCTGCCGCACCATGTGGATCACCTCTGGGGCAGCCAGCTTTGCAGTGCAGTATTTTAATCTGCTACGCCACCAGAGAGGGCTCCCATTTGCCTTTTTAAAAGGTTTGTGTCTACCCTCCGGCCTCCCTCAAGAAGGTACTGGCAGCCTTCAGGAGTCCGCCCAACAGGCTGTCACTCCTGCTACACAACAAAAAAATCCTGGCTCACCCTGGTCTCCACTAGCCAACCACTGTGGTCAGCATATCTTCTTCCTCCTTTCTCAGCTCACCATGGAGCCCCCAGGCTCAGCTCTGACCTCACACCAGCCTCCAGTCATCACCTACCATTGATTCTGGCTGTCCTCTGATCTCCAAGTTCTCAGTCTGGGTCTCACATGAGAAGCACCTGGGGAACTCTGAAATTTGATCAATGCCTGATTCCCACTGCAAGCCAAGATAATCAGAATCATTAAGGATTGGGCCCAGGCACTGGCATTTTTTGTCTCCTCATTTGCCACTGAGGTTGAGAAACACTAGTCTATTTTTCTGAGCAGACATGTCTGTTGTTAACTTCAGATACTCTTCCATATTCGTATCTTCAAGAAATCATTAGTGAAGCACGTAGCCTTTCTAAGACAGTAAAACCTACCCACTCAGACTCAGCTAGAGCTGAGCACAAACACCACCAGTGAGTGTTGGTTTTTCTTCTGGATACCCTCTCCAAAAATGTAAGAGTAACATTAGGCAAGAGGAAGCTATGGTCTTTCACATTTGATGAGCTATTCCCCAAATTAGTATCTCTAAATTTAATTAAAAATTTCCTAATAGCAACCTTCTCAAGCTCTTCCAAAAATACAGGAGGGAATATTTCCAAACCTATTACACAAGGCTACCATTTCCCTAGTACGAAAACCAGACAAGAATGCTACAAGAAAATGACTCTTATCTCAGATGCAAACTCAACAAATTATTAACAACCCACTTAATTTTTTTGTTACACAATTATCTACACCGAAGATGACTCATAGCCATGAGATACTCACAATGGGTTACCTATCTATCAACTTTGTATTTTATGCCCTCCTATTTAGAATACTATCTTTATTTGGCTACATGGTGTTTTTGTTTGTTTGTTTGTTTTTACCACATATGTAAACACTAAAAACCACCAGGAAAGAATTGCACGCCATTATTAAACTGGGATTTTATTCATGTGTTGTAGAATTATTCCACATTTATAAAAAATTAATGTGACATAATGCTTAAAAAAATAGACAGTGGATCTACGCAGCAGATTACTCAGTCTTGAGAGCCACAGTAGCTAACTTTTCTATTAACTTTGTATTGTATGCCCTGCTGTTTAGAACAGTATGTTAACTGGCAGCATGGTATTTTATCACATAACTAGTAAATATAGTTATTTACTCAACAAACTATAAAATATTGTTTTAAAATGTAAAATTTCTATCTACCAAAAACCTGCCAAAATACCACTAAAATAGAAAAATTATAGGTGACAGCCTGAGAGATGTTATCTAAAATAAATGAAAATATTAGTCACGAGATAACAACAAAACCTTTAAAAATATCAATGTAAAACCAACCAAAAGTTTGGCAAAAGATCTGAAAAATAAATTCAGAAGAGGAAATACAAATATGAAAAGATGTTCAATCTTAAGTTATTGCAAAAAAAAAAAAACTTTTAAATTCTATTAAGATGTATGTCACACCCAGCCATGTTTTTTTTTTAAAACAGAATGATAGTTAAGCAGCCAGTATTATCTAGCATGACTCGGAAGGTAGACTCACGGAATCTTCTGGTTTATAGCTAGTTGATCACAAGCACTGAAAGCCCAGGAAGGGGGCAATGGTGACCCTGATCTATAGTCAACTGGCCAGATACACTGGTTTATGGCCAGCAACCAAGATGGAAAGTGGTCTTAGAAGATTGAATGTTTGATCTGCAGTCTCAGGCTGGGTAGACAGTTGCAGAATGGAGTTGAATTCTCAGACACCCTGTGAAGGTCAAAGAATTGCCTGCTGGTGGTAGAGGCCTCTGCACTATAATCTACTGTAAACTGGGCTTCAGGACACACAATCAACTACAACGCAAGCATCAGAATACATACTTTAGAATACCACTTGGAAATGTCTTAAACTATTTCAATACTGAATATAGCTTAGGAATTTATTCTGAAAATACAAAGAAATGCTTACAGAAACCCAGTTGAGGTCAAGTGGTCCTGTTTGTGGAGAGGAGAAAGGATTCAGGGGAGGAAATACCCGGAGCTTTAACTATATTGTTCAAGATCATTTCTTTTTTAAAAGCAGTTGAGATATACAAAACTATTTATGGAAATATTTGTTCTAGTTTGTGGGCTATCTTAAATATAAAACATTTAATTTTATTGTAACCCTTTTTCTATTTTTATGTTAACATGAATTGAGCAATGGCCACAATAGAAATTTTTTATATTACTTTTTTTTTTTCTGATGAAGTCTTTTTCTGGTAAAGTAAGGTGCTGTACTTAAAATTCCTTAGAATTATGGATTTAAGTTTTGCTAAAACTAAGTAAAGTCAAATCCAATAAAATTGGGCTGGGGCTCAAGGGACCTTGCTCAGGATAAGTAACTGCTGTAGTGAAGTGGAGGGCGCTGACGCAGTGGCCTGCATTCATCATCTCCTGGAACAGTCACAGCATCCCTCTTCTTTATGGCTGAAGAAGTTAAAGCTCCAGAAAGGTTAAGAAACGCACCCCAGGGGCTAGAGTTGATATTTAAGCTCAAAATATCTAAAACTTGGGAAACTGCTCTTATTTTTATAACTCATGCATATCTCAATACGTTCTAGAAAGGTCTTAAGATGGTGTGTACACTAACAGATGTTAACTTTTAAAATCAGTTTAAAGACTTGAAAGATTATACTAAGAAATAATGAGCATAGGAAAGATGAAATAAAGAGATCAGCATGTACAATGCTTGTCACAGCCAACACAGTAGGTCTTCCAGTGGAAGAGGAGCTTTCACCACCCCTCACTAGATTGCAAACAGGCTGGGCTTTCCAGCACTGCATCTTCCAGCCCCTACCCTGTGCCCGCTCCATCCCCCACTGTCACTATTGTGATGACTGGTCACTTTCCTAAGAGTATCACTGCTACACTCAGAGCCTCAGGGGCCGGCCCACCCGTGCTGGAAAACAGTGCAGTGCAAAAGCACAAAGGTTAGCTTCTGGTTAGCTCTGATGTGATCATTACAAATAGAAGACATCCAGATCCCATCAGATACGACACAGGAAATGCAGCCAGGATAGCTAATGGAGAGGTCATTCTCCACATACACAAATAGCAGATGAAAGAGAAATTAAACAAAATAGTCATTTTATCTAGTCATGAGAAAAGAACTCAGCCCGATATTGATTATGCATTAAAATAGAAAGGGAAACATGATCTAGCATGTAATCCATGAAAAGATTAAGTACCTGAAGGAGGTTTGTACAAGGAAGCCTTAGAGTGAACTAGCTTTGGGGGGGTAGGGAAGGAACCCCAACTGCACTTCACTATTATGACTTTGTCACAAGACTTTGTATCATACTTGCATGACAGAATAGAGGCATCAGGCCTTCATGAACCCAGTATGGTGATACTGGCTGAGCCTGTGAAAACATAACACCATTCCCAGATCCCAAAGGTCAAAACCAGGGTCTGACTTGGAAAACAGAGGAATTTAAAAGGCAACCGCAAAACGTGACATCCCTCAACTAACTTCCTTCCTTTTATTAGGGATATTACTGATGATAGAAACTGCCAGATGACTTCAAGTGTTTGAAATTACATTGCATAACAGAGGAGAAGCCAAGAACAGTCAATGTCTGATTATTCAGGAGGCAATTACCCAGATTGTGGAAAAACCCAAGCATTCATTTCTGAGACTTCCATCCTGCTATGTGCCTTCTCCTTAACACTAAGTGAAGATGGGAGAAAGTGGGGTGGAACGATATTCAAATCAGTCAGTTTTGCTACATGGTCAGCAGTTCTGGTAAATAGATTTGATGGGCCACGGAACAAACCATCTGCCAAAAATGAGTTTCAGAGATTTCCTGTGGTTTTCAGTAATTCATGCTGCCTCCATCCTCAGTTTTAAAGCAAGAATCACCTTAGGGACCCAATAGTGAAATGTCTTCCCAGAGGGCCCTGCTGACCCTGAAGCCCATTTAGCCATATCTAAGGCACCAGAAAGGGCCCTGCTTCCCTTTTGATGCTGATGTGTAAATACATACTGAGTGCAGCCACCAGTCAGCTCCCAAGCCCAAGAATGGCTCGGACATCAAGGGCAACAAATCAGCATGGAGGGCCCATTTCTATTCAAAAGTAAGCAACCCAAGAGAAGGTACCCGCAAAATGCAAATGCCTGCTTTTTTGAAAGGAATTTTTTACTTACTTGGCAAAAACAATTACTTCCAAACTGCTATTCATAAAAAGCACAGTTCGCCCACTAAAGATGTATATCCCCAGTGAGGTAACATACAATTACGTCCTCGACAAATTTAGACGCTTGGCAGGCATGACAGACACCCGGGAAGGCTGGCAGGGCTCACCCAGGGCGGTCTGCCTGGGGACCGTTTAACAAAGGTGCACACCTAGAGGGCAGGCCCCCGAGTGGCCCTATGTACTTCAGGAGGGCAATCAAAAGGATGTGACCTGGGCATGGACTCGGGCAATTGGAGGCTCCTCCCCACCATCACTCCCTGAGAATGTAGATTCGTTCGTCTTCTCTGCTCTCAGAAGTTGCCCATATATATACCTGGATAAAATGCATTGCTCAGACCCTCTGGATAGTGTGGGTGATTAAATCCAGTTACCACAGTTAATTAAACTGTTAATATTTGGGGATGGGTAGGTGAAGAAAACCACTTGTCCTACAGATGCCCAAGACAAAGGCTCAAATCAGTGGTATTAAAGCTTCCAACTGCCCATTTGCAGTGGTTTGCCTTTTTCTTTGGTTTCTCATTACATTCCATGTACAAGGGCACATTTTGGATCACATTTGGGATGTGGCCATCCAAAAGCCAATGTGACAACACCTACAATCTTATTTCTTCCTTTTAAAAACTACTGCTTTGTAAGATTTGGGGAGGAGGACAGTGGAGGTGTCTGAGGGTGGCTGGTACCCCTTAGTGGGCAGGTTACTGGGCTAAGCAAACACCTCACGTCCCCCAGAACCCTGCAGTGTAAGGTAGGGGTGCAGGACAAATGTATCTGCTAGCATAAGAGTAAGACTATAATAGAAAGCTCCTGAGCTCAGGAAAAGATGAAATTAAATCCCCTAAAACCATTTAATGTTCAACCAAAGTTTATTCCTTTTTTTAAAAAAGTGGTTCAAACTCACAGCCTACCTTGGATCCAGACACCTTCCTCTTCTCTGGCTAGAGAACAGACAGGATAAAGCACTCTTGCCTGACACAAGAATGGAAATGAGAGGCTCCCTTCAATCTCCACTCAAAAGTTCCACCTGCCCACTTGCTCATTCTGAGTAGCCTCACCTTTCTGTACTCACGTCATTAAAATTCCTTGTCAGAGAGCACAGCTCTTGGCAATCAACTCAATGATGGTGGTAACTAAAAAGCCAGACAAACCTGCAGGGCGCTGTGGGACACTCAGGCAAGCTACCTGTGGGGATTCAAGCAAACCTACGGCAGCTCACACTGCAGCCCAATGATGCACTGACTCTCTAGGCCAAGCTGTGGGAAGGAGGACTTCATGTTTTTGTGGGCAACTGTTTCTCATTTGCTTTCCTCATCTGTTAGTTGGAGCCTGTGAAGCCTCCTCCATTTTGGCTATTCTCAAACCAATTCACCACGCCTGGGACTTCCAGAGGGGCCCTCCCAACTTGGGATGAGCACCTTAGGGTCACGACTGGGCACCCAGGCTCTAGTCCAGAAGAAGGCCAGCCATTCTACCATTCACTTCTTCCTATAGAGCTCCTCGTTGCAGTTAGTGGCGTGGCCACAAGTGGGCTTACTTTGGAGTTTACAGACATAGTTTTTGTCGAAGATGCTCCTTGTGGGCTGTATGCTTCACTAACATTATTGCTTTCCTTTTACAAGGGGATTAAAGGAGATTTTTGAATGATATAAAAGCAGGATCCATGAAAGAACTGATAAGTTGCATTTTATCAAAAGTAAAAATTTCCACCTTTAAAATATACTGTGAAAAGTAGAGAAAGAAGGGGGGAAATACTTTTGAATACATGTCCAATCATCACTGATTTGTGTTTAAAGTCTATAAAGCACTTATAAAACTGAACAATTAGAAAGTGGACAACCTCATTTGGGTAAAATATCCAGAAACCTACTCAGGAACATACACGGATGTTAAAAAGCATTTGTAAAAGTGCTCAGCATGATTTGTCATGGGAAAATTGCAATGAAAACATAAACCACTGAATATCTATGGAAATGGCTTAAGAAAAATCTGCTGAAACTCTATGGAAAAGGATAGTGTCTCTCTTTTCCACAATAGTAAAAACAAACAAAAAAACTAAAGAATTATTTCAACCAAATATTTTATTAACCAATGTACTGAGCCATTAGGGTCTAATCACAGAGGGAAAAACCTCACTAATAAACAGCTTCATGCGGATTTGAATTCAGACTCTGAGCTCACATGTAATATATGCACAGACTACCTGAGCATTCTCAAAGAAGACTGAAAAATATGGAATGACATACTGATATATACACACAACATACACACTTTAAATATATATAGTATATATATATATATGATATAATAATTTAAGTGTGAAGCCAGTACTAAAAAGATATCGCCTCCCTAAAATAATCAATATGTAAATCACTATAAATATCCTGGCTTAAATTACTTACTTTGTGAAATGATTCTCAAATCCATGAAAAACTACCAGCAACTGATAAGCAAAATGTGAAGAAAGAGTTATGATTATTTTGTCCTGTCAGATACAGCAATATATTCAAAGATATAACTACCAAAACAAAGTAACTCTAGCAGAAAGATCAATGAAATATAGCCAAGAGCTTAGGAACACACACACACACACACACACACACACACACACACACATACACACGTGCGCGCCGCGCGTTTGCTAAGTCCTCTGTTGATCCCCACACTGTTTTGGTAGTATGAGTTCAGTAAACAATAAAATGTCATTTTATATCTGTGGAGAAAATGTGGATAATTTAATGATTTCAATAAAAATATAAGTGGTTAACATGGAGAAAAATTGTGAGCTCCACATACCAGGATATATAGCCATCTACCTCTGGATACATTAAAATAAAATTAAAAAATCCTATATGAGAATACAGAAATAAAAACTGTATGTGAATAAATCACTCAGGAGGCACAATAAAGGAAATAATTGCTATAATTTTATTAATGAAAATATAAAACAAACTGAGAAAAAATGTTTGTTATAATAGAAAAGGAGATGGCATCCTTATTAGAATTTTTCACACAAACTCTAATAAGACAATTATAAAACAGGCAAGTAGTCCAATTAAAATTGGGTCAAGGAAAGGACAGGCAATTCATAAAACACAAAATGGGCTGTAAAACCTATTCAACAATGCTCAGCCTCTCTGGCAATTCAAAAATGCAAATCAAAACTAGACTCTACTTTTCGCTCATCAAATTCCAAAGACTTTTACAGTAATGATTCTCCAGAGCTGTAGAAGTTCTCTCTCCCATGCTGGAGAGAGAGGATAGCTATCCCAGTGACTGTGGATCTAAATGCCTCCTGGGCTTTGGCAATGTTAATGGATAGAAGCCTGAAATGTGTTTCAGACTCTTTTCAATTGCTGTCCCCTCTCTGTTTATATATCTTCCATGATATTTATCATGTAATAATTTGGTCACCATAATCACAAACTGTTGGGGGCAGGAGGACCTTGGGAGACAGATGCTAACTTCATCCAGCCAGTCAGAAAGCCAGTAAATGATCAGCTGTGACAGGATGTATCCCAGCACCCAGCACCCAAATCCATCTGCTACAACCAACACTCACAGATATTGGGTGAGTGGGTGTTTAATGCATCATTAAAAAGCTGAAAAAGCCCTTGGTAAGTGGAAGATTACCCTGCTCCTTGGCACAGAATGCAGGCTGCCTGGAGAACTGAAGCTGCCAGTGTTGCTATTCTGTAAAAGGTTTTTAATATAACAAATCTGGAATTCCTTTTCCCCATGTGTAACTAAAGGGTAATATACATGCCCCTTAGAGTGGGTAGATGCTGGTCTGTATTATTCATAGATACATCTCCAGTGTCTGGCATAGCAGGCAATTAATAAAGGATAGATATTAAGATGATCTTTCATTCATCTTTTTGGAAAATTCTCGCTGAGCCCCACAATGAGCCAGAAACTAAAGAGGTGTCTTACATTTATTATTTAACTCAGTAGGCTGGATTGTCATAGCATAAGCTCTTTCTTTAGCTTGCCATCAAAATACATTCCCAAAACATGAGTCATTTGACAGAAAAACACCAATGTCAACTTGAGGATTAGCTAACTATCCTTCCTGTCCTCCCTGCTATCAAAGACAATCAACAATTATCTTTACTTCCTCACTTGTATATTACTACAAAATATTCTTCCAGATACAGACTTCATGGTAAAAATGGTTTCCAATAATTTGGGAATTGTAAGGCTCCCAAGAGGTTATTTGAATCCTTTAATTTTCCAGGCTGTCAAATAATTCCTAAGAAGGGTATGTGGAAGACTCAAGATCCTACACAAGTGAGATGTCACAGAAGCTAACGTTGAGGTCTCTAAGCTGTCCAGTCAGAGACACTTCCACAATATCCTACTATTTTCTCCTGTTGTAATAACTAAAATGTTTTCCCTTCAAAAACAGAATCATAGAACATCACTTGTTCAGACCTTGCAAAAAGAGGACATTGGAATATAAACTTTTGTTAACTTTATTATAAGCCCTATTTCATGATTCTGTTTATAATTTCCTCATATGCCTCATTTTACCATGTCCCTCTACAGATTACTTTCCAAAGTTTTTTTCCCAAATCTGAGTAATATACCCAGCCATTAAAGCAGACACACTCCTTAAGCAGTCTCTGAAATCAATTCTGCTACAACATATGAATTTCAATATGGACTTAGCTATTAACCAAAGATGAGGTATAACCAAATTCAGAGAAAAAAATGAAAAATGATGATAGTAGGAAGGGGAAAAAGTTGAAGGTGACACTCATATGTGGTTAGGTAAATCAGTGACAATTTCCTAGAAAAAACAGTTAAGATCCTCTTGCTTGGGTCACTGAGAAGTAGGTCTGGAACCTGGAGTAATAAGAAGAAACTAAAAGATGCCAGCAAGGGGCAGCAGGTCAAAGGCCCATCTGTCTGCAACTTATACATTAACTACTTGTGTGATCATGGACAGATCACATGATCACCCTGGGCATCAGTTTTGTATAAACAAGAGAGTTAAACTCAATGCCTTACAAATGTATGGACACAAGTATCCTAATAACAAAGACTGATGACAACTGAGGATGTTGGCTACTTGGAGGCCCAGATTTCTCTGGTTTTATGTATTGTATTTAAAAAGATCCCATGACACTTCCATGGGCCTGTATGATCCTGGGCAAAGTATTTAATTGTCCTTGAACTTCCATTTTCTTGGGCAAAAACTCTCTTATAAAAAAGTATACAGAAAATTTACACAGAATTAAAAAAAAAATTTTTTAAAGTATCAGATCACAATACAGTGAGATTTGATCAGATAACAATGAAGTTATAATGAAAAAAATCATAGTGAAAAATATGTGTATTATAATGAAAAAAATGCTGGGTTATAATGAAAAACCAAGAGAAAAAATTATTAAATAGATACGTAAAAGAGCCAGATAGTGAAGTTATCATCACAGGCTTTAAAATAACCACAGTCGATGTGTTTAAAGAATTAGAAGACAAGATACAAAATTGTGGCAAAGAGCTAGAAATTAAGAGAGAATCAAGTAGGAATATTAGCACTGAAAAAAATAGTGATTTTAAAAAGTCATGGAAGAGTTTATAAAAATCTTAAGACACAATAACAGAACTGAGGAACTGAAACATATCTATGAAAATCCAGACCAATATACAGGGAGATAAAAGAATAGAAATTAAGTAATGGAAGAGACAACCAGGATGCAGAGAAACAATGTCAGCCTCTGTAGTGTCAGTCCCAGTAGTATGAACAAGAGAGAACAGGCAGAAACAATATTTGAAGAAACAAATGTCTGACAGTTTTCCAATAGTGAAGAAACAAATCAAGCTCCAAATTCAACAAGCACTATAAACACTGAGAGGAAAAAATACAAAGAAAACCTACTCACAGTAGTTGAAAGCAACAAAGTGAAAAATATTTAAGATAGGCATGGGTGAAGACTTATTGCTTTAAAGGAGCAATAATAGTAAGACTGACATATAACTTCAATAGAAAATAATGGTAGGCAGGGCACAAAGAAATTCTATCTTTAAAATGCTAAAATAACTTACATGCCAATCTGTAACTGCACATACTTGGTAAAAATGTACTTCAAAAATAATAACAAAATACAACTTTTCAGACCAAAAAAAAGAGAATTTGTCACCAGCAGGCAAGTACTTTAAAAAATATTAAAGGAGATCTTTACTCAAAGTCAAATGCTTGCAGAGAGAAGCTCACATTTGGAGAAAATTATGACTATCACTGGAAAAGGTAAATATGTAAGCAAATCTAAATGAATATAGATGAAAAACAACAGTAACATCTTGATTTTAAAAAATTTAGAGAATTAAAATATGTAATGATAAGAGCATAAACTATGTAGGTAAATAACTGAAATTTAAGTATTCTAAGGTATTTGTAGTATCTGGGGAGAAAGAGGTATTAGCATTAGACTGATAGGAATCATTTTGTCATTTCTATTAATTATGAAAAGAACATAAACAGAGTATATAACTAAAAGTTACTGGAAAGGGAAGATGGAATAAAATATCCGAACTAATATAAACCAAGAGAAGGAAAAAATATAGAACATAGAACAGGCAGGGAAACTGAAAGCAAATAGTAAAATATTTGCATTAAGTGCAAATATGTTTGTAGTTAATACTATTTGTGTATTTAATTTAGATGAACTAGGTTCCTTTTCTAGCAAGACAGAGAGAGTAACTCCTAAATCACCAACCCTATTACTGGTAATAGTGATAAACTCTAGACAACCTAAGGGCTCTGGAAAATAAATGAGCAAGAGCAGGATGATTTTGAGTGAAATATAAACTTAGAAAGAATGCAGCAACTGTTGAGTTCCCTGGTTTTTCAGTTTTGCCTTGAGGGCTTACCACAGATACAACTCAGCTTGGGAGGATCAAACTCTGTTAGAGAGCTCTTCATCAGTTCTGCTTAAGGAACCAGCAGATAGAGCCTAGGGCAAAATGAGGGTTGCTAGATAATGAAGGGAGAATTCTAGCAAGGAGGGAGCCAGGAAAAGGGAATTCTGTATGTATGTGTATGTATGTGTGTGTATTTTTTTTTTTTTTTACATAAACTCTGCCTAAATTTCCTGAACCACACAAGCACAGGGTCAACTCCAAGGAGCCCAGCTAAAGTTGAAAGCATAAGATGTGAGCTACCACCCACCTCAGACGAAATTGAATCTAGTCAAGTAATTCCATTCTAAAACAAATATCAATACTCTTCAGAAGACTATAACAGAATCCAGAGTCTCCTCTTTACAACCCTACATTCACAGTGTCCATTATGCAATCCCAAATCACTCCATATAAGAAAAGTAGTGGAAATCCTGAGATAACCCAGATTCATTCATGGATTTATCTTAGAAATGTAGTATCAAACAAAAGAAGATAAATAATAAAATATGTTGTGTTGATTTAGTTTTACAGGTTCAAAAACAGGCAACACAACTGTATGGTTTAACACGTCAAATAGTAAAACAGAGGGTAATAATTGAGAGGGGGTTTCTACAAATTCCATTTCTTAATCTGTGTGATGTTTACAAATGTTTATTTTGTGATAATTCATCAACAGTATACTTATGATTCTCAATCTTTTCTGCATAAGGCAATGAGAAGACAGGTAATAGATTGGAAGAAAATACTTGCAAGAGATAGATCAGATAAGGGATTTTTATCTAAAACCAGAGAGACTCTTAAAACTTACTAGAAATGATTGAATGAAAGATGACTCAAAGACACTAAAAGATATCTAACCAACGAACATATAAAAGCATCAAACAAGCATATGAAAAGATACTCAGGATACACCATGAAGGAATTTCAAATTAAAGTAACAGTGATATGGACACATCTATTACAATCCAAAACATGACCTAAGCAAAATACTGGTGAGAATATGAAGCTACAGGAACTCTCAGAAATGCTAAATGGCCACTTTGGAAGACACTTGACACTTTCTTACAAAATCATACAGTTTTACTATACTTTCCAGAAATAATGTCCTTGATATTGACCCAAAGGGCTGAAAACATGTTCACAAAAAATATACACCTGGATTTTCATAGCAATTCACAATTGCCCAAACCTGAAGCAACAAAGAGGTCAACTGTAAAGGGTCAACTGTGGTACATCTAGACCATGGAATATTGTTGAGTGCTATAAAGAAGTAATCTTTCAAGCCAAAAAGACATTTAAAAACTTTAAATTCGTATTAATAAGTGAGAGAAATCAATCTGAAAAGGTTGCCTATTCAAAGATTCCAACTTTCTGACATTCTGAAAAAGGCAAAAACTAGGAGACAAAAGATCATTGGTGGCCAAGAATTAGGGAAGAAGGTGAGATGAATAGGTGGTGAACAGAATTTTTAGAATGATGAAACTATTATGGTGGATGATGTATTTTATTAGTATGCACATTATTATTGTACGTACATGTCATTAAACATTTGTCAAAACCCTTGGGCTACACAACAGTGAGAGTGAACACCAATGTGAACTATGAACTTTGGGTGATTATGATGTGTCAATGCAACGTTCAGAGATTGTCACGAAAGGACCACTCCAGTGGGAAGGTGTTGATAATAGGGAGGTTGTGCATGTGTGAGGGCAGGAGTGTTATGTGGAATCTACTTTCCGCTTGATTTTACTATGAATCTACATTTATTCTAAAAAATAATTTTTTAAAAGACAACTTCACAAATTCCATAATGTAAAAGATATGCAAAAACTAAATGGTATTTTCATCAATAAAATATCCAGGTTCATTTAAAGATTTTTTTTGAAATGACATGAACTCTAGTGAAACTCATACTCCAGGAGAATGAACAGTGTCTTTTTGTGGCTTCCCAGTGCTGCAGTCCCAGCTTGGACAGCTCTCAGGCAGGCAGCTCCCAACAAAGGTAGCAGGCTAAGATCAGTCTGGGGCTTAGGTGCCAATTTTCATGATACAATCCATTTGACTATAAGGTTTATGTCATGGTTCCTTGGGGACTCAAAAGAACCTTATCCAGGAAGCTTTCTGAGGAAGCTCAGCTCTCCTACCACATCTGGCTCTCACCTTAGGCCACTAGGCAGAAAGCTCTACATTTCCAACTTTGCTGAGTCAGCTAGACATTGCTCCATCAAGACTTAGAATTTGCTGTCAGGAAAGATGACTCACAGCCTAACAGCCTTTCTCAGACTCCAGCTGTTGATGCCAGCAGCTGTCCTGCAAGGGCTGCCTTCACTGCTTCCTAAAAGGAGACAGAAAGGCCAGAGGTAGCAGGGCCCAGAAAGGAGGGAAGGTCTCCACCTAGCACAGGGGTGTGAGAACAGCCTCTCCAAGGTGCCCAATGGTCTGACTTCTAGGCCGGACTGTTAAATGGCATACTGTGACAGCATCAACAAACAAATTCAAACTCAACTTTCTCTAATGATCAACTCTATTCTTGTCCAAAGGACAGCCCAGTGTGGAGACCCAGACTGCCTGGGAGAGTCAGGGTTCCCAAGTTCCATGCACCCAGTTGGGAGGACTGAAGAGCTCTTTCCCACTGTCTATTCTTGGGCAGGTACTTTCCATAGACCAGCAGGAAAAAAGTAAGAAGCTGGGATCACAGACTCAGGGTAAGGCACTAGCTCTACTGCATGGTCAGTGATTTCAGGCAAAAGACATGCTTGTAGCCCAAATCTCAGAATCCACCTCTGTGTGGGACAGGCTGGCGTAGGGGTAAGAACTCCCACTCCGGAGCCACATGCCTTCCCACAGATGCAGCACCCCCCAGCTACTTGCCATGGGACTCTGGCAATTATTGAAACCCCCCCCCCCAAGGTTTAGTTTACTCATCAATAAGTTGGAAGTCACAGTATTTCTTGGATGCTGTAATAAATGGGCTCATCTATAAAGTCCTTAGAAGAGTACCTGAAATGCGAATTATTCAGTAGCTAGCTACAGTGTGAATATCCTCAGGCTCTGACAATTACAAGTAATTCCACCAGTCAGTCTGGCGTTTGGTGTGAGTGTGTGTAGTGGGGAGGGGAGTGATACAATCAGAAACAAAATTTATAGGAGGTCATATGATAATGTCATGAAAGCCCAAATTTGGGGGTTTGGAAAGCTAATAATGTCCTCTGAACAGATGTTGGTTCTAAAAACTGGAACTTGTGAACATTACCTTTTACAGCAAAAGGGTCTGAAGATGTGATAAAGTTAGGGACCTGGAGGTGGTGAAATTATTTTTAACAGGAGGTGGGCCATAAATATAATCACAAGCGTTTTCATTAAGAAGAGAAGACTGATGACAGACAAGGAAAAGGCAATGTGACAGTGGAGGCAGAGATTAATAAGCCACAAGCTAAATAAAGGAAGCTGGAAACCCCATGAAGCTGGAAGGGACAAGACAGAAATCTCTTCTAGAGCCTCCAGTGAGGAGCAGCCCTGCCAACACCTTGATTTTACCTCATTAAGACTGATTTCGATTTCTTGGCCTTTTGTGCTCTAAGAGAATAAAGTTTTATTACTTTAAGTCATTGAATTTGTTACGGCAACAATAAAAACTAATATATTCAATTAGAATCATGGCCAATGAATAGCATCCCGACAGCAGAATCGAGGCCTGCAGGGAGAATACTGGGAAGACCTGCTCAGTGCCACCACATCAGCTATGGGTCATGGCTGTGCCCCAGCACTGGGAGAAACCAGAATGTAACTGGGACCTGGGTAGTAGCCAAGCCCCAAGGGCAGAGCTATGAGGCGTGGGCACCTCAGTAGATGCTGTGGCCTGGAGCCTGCCCAAGCTTTCCACACAACAGGCTAAGGCAACAGGCACAGCTCCAGATCACAGCGGGTGCTCAGCACCATCCACATACCGCCAGCCACACTCAGGGTGGGCTCTGTGCTTCCTTCTTCAGGTGTATTCTGCAGGCTGGTCCTGTTATCCAACAGCCATGAGACAGCAACAGAAATTGAGAATCGGGTGCTAAACACTTCCAGCCGGCCATGACATTTTTAGAGATGTAATTATCCTCCCATTGAATCTGGTAATAAAATAGTTTAGCTTTTTGCATTTTGTATGCTTTTTTTTTTTTAAGATTTATTTATTTGTGCATACAGAACTGGGGTGCAGGCCAGAGGCGCAGGGGCGGTGAGAGGCTTCACCAGAGTCAGAGCGTGGAACAGAACAGGCAGATTAACGAAGTACACTGCTGAGGGGAGCAGCGGCCGGCCAGGAGAGGTCTGCCACGCCATGTGGTCACCTCCGGGGCAGGCAGGAATCGAACTCATGCGGAAGCGACTTTAGATTCTCAGTGCTGTGCTTTAACCCGCTGCGCCACCAGCGAGGGCCTTATATGCTTTTTTTGCAAAGTAATGTTTCTAGAATTCTGATTTGGCTGTGCTTTGTGAGGATTGATCTACAATAAATTGAAAATTAGACCAAATGCACACAGAGCTGTGCCTTTACTACCAACAGGTCTCCAGACAACCACTGCATCCTGGGGACAGGGTAAAGGGCCTCCGTAAGGCACAGGGATGCCTGCAGCTGTGCCAAAGAGGCTTTGCCTTATATCTCCTGAAATACAAAGACCTGGCGCCTCAAGGACAACACAATGTGCAGGCTCACAAGCTGTGGGGTCCCCTCTTAACATCAGTCAAGTGTCAAAGAGCACGTTAAAGAGCCCTTTCATAGGCTTGCCTTCCTCATGACCACTTCCCTGGTTAAGCAGGGGTCTCTGTTTATCTGCACTTCCTCAGTGCATACCAGCTGAGGGCCAGGGTGCATGCGAGGTGGCAGGATGAAGCAGGTTCTGCAGGAGACACTGCAGTCCATACTTCAGAAAGAAAAATGTGAAGAAGAAATACAACCGCCCCCATGCTGTAGAAGTAATGTTCGTGTTGCTCAAGCACACGGCACGAGATGCTCTGCCTCCTTTCCTCTGCAGTTTGCACAAGACAAAGACTGTCATTCTCACATTACCACCCCAAAGGCTGAGCAGAGGAGGGTGTGTAGGGTAATGAGTCCAGTGCAGACTTTGGAGGTCAATCCCGTGTTCAGCTACTGCCTTTGTCCCCACCCAGATGAAGAACTTCAACGTTAACCTATCTAAGCTTGCTTCTTTGTAAAACATGAATATTAATACTTGCATCATGGTTCTTATGATAATTAAAGCATGTGTTGAAAATACTTGATAGTAGGGTATGGTCCAAATTCCTTCATAAATGCTGACATGAAAGAAAAGTAGGAGGGGAGAGCTAATGAGTGAGGCCCTGTAAGGGCAATGCTCTGTCAGCCTCTTGGCAGCACCACAGAGTTGTCTGCTGAGAGCTACAGCAACATCCTACATGCCAGTGGGTTTCATAGGATGCGAACTCAAGATCACCAAGATAGCAAAATAAGGTTAAAAGTAACCAACATGGGAATAGCAAATATGGCTTAAATTATGCCCCCAAATTTTGTAAATGTAATAAAAAATATTAATCTCTTTACAAAAAGCATCAAACAATTGTACATTTGGCAGCTGGGGGGGAAGGGGAGAGAAACAGAACCATATAACATTTAGTATCCAGATAAGCAGCTCTGATGACCTCAGCAGCCCCCAAAGCAGCACTGGGCCTCAGACAGCACTGGTGGTTTTCTAGGCTGGTCCTGACTCAGCAAGGACAGGGGTGTTCCATACTGCACAGTCTATTTAAGAAGTGAGCAAACTATAAAATCTATTTCTAAAGTGATCAAAACAATCATGCAAAATTTGGGGGTTACTGGAATCTCACTTATATGGAAAATTTGCTCACAGGGAGTCTTTAGAGTTTGACCACGACAAATAGGATGAGGAGAGAGCATAATGCTTAGGAAGCACTGAATTGGCAGAATTAGCATCTGTGATCTTCCACGTCCCATAAAATGGATGGAAGAAAGATAGGAGGTAAAATACAAGACGCAATAAAAAGTAGGTAGAGATCTCCAAAACAGAGCACTTGAAAGTGAACCTAAATTTTGGAAGCCAATGCATGTGTTTTTCTTGGCAAGAAATACAAATTCAAAAGTAAAATCCTCCCCAAGAAGCATGAAATGTTGCAATATTCGATGCCGCCACTATTAGAAGGCATCTTCTGAAGGGGGTCGCAAGGGAAATATGGAGACAATGTTATAGAGTGGTAGCCAGGAAGAGCTTCCTACAGGAAGAGAGTTGAACTATTTCCTCACACGCCCTACAAATTCACTGCTAAAGACCCCTGGAGTAATAACAGGTTTATATAGTCTCCTTTCACAAAAATACTGGTAGTATTTTTTCTAAAGGTAATTTCCAAAAATTGCCCTGTTTTCTATCACCACACCCTTAGTTTATTGGAGTCATACTGGAGTAACTTCAGTTCCTGACTTACTGCAGGACAAATGGGATGAGGGGGTCACCAGGATAACCATCCAACACATTTAGCTACAGACCCAGGAGTGCAGTGATTAGCACTCCTATACTAGAAACTGGGCCATCACAGAGCAAATGATGGGGCCCAGGCAGGGAGGTGGCATTCCTCAATTTAGAGAAAGTAAAATGTGTGGACAAAAACTATCCTATCTAGTTTTCATGATGAAAACTAGAACATGTCAAGACTAAGTCTTTCTACTTAAGACAGAGGTACATAACATATTTAAGACTCTTCTCCAATGTCCTCGTATTCTTTCATTTCCAATATTTACTCATAGTAAATTTGGCAAACGGAAGAGCTAAGTATGAATTTTCTGAAAATTCACTGAGATCATGACTGTGGGGCGATGCCTTCCTACCCAGAGTCTAGACAGACTGAGCACACCATGGACATGCTGTGTGTACCTGACGCCAAAAGGAGGAGCAGTGGGTGAATGACAGAATGGCCAGCCCTTCCTTTATTAACAGGTGCCAGCTGAAGAGTCAGCTGTGTGCTGAGGCAGAGGTCTGCCCCACACAAGTAGGCAGACAACCATGTCATAAAGGAAATGATGTAATACATAGTAATTGGAGGGAGAAGAAGCTCTAGATAAAGGAATCCTGGGAGACTCAGAGCTGATACCTGAAGCAAAAGAAATTGTTCTGCCTTGGGGATGGGGGGGGGGGAATCAGGAGAATGCTAGCTGTCCAGTAAAGGGAACAGAGGGCGAGGAGGTGCCAAGGCCTGGAAGCCAGAAAAGACTTGTTTAAGAAATGAGACCAGTGTAGTGCCACATCTTAATACTAAGCAGAGTAATACAGACAAAGGTCACATCCCAGAAACAACTTTCAGATAATTTTACGTGAGATTCTCCAAAGAACTCTTTAACAAGTGAAGGGGAGGTTTGAGAGATCACTTGAGTAACCTGGACAATGCATCACACAGTTACAACACTCCTATTTTGAACTGTATTGTTTTCATAGTTAACTCAGCATGAAGGATAACATACACGTGCTACAGGCTCTGGATCAGAGGCCGTGTGTGGTGTGGGGGGCGGGGTATACATGTACACATACACGCCATGTGAAGTATTTTGTATGCATCCCAGGATTACTTTTAAGCCTTGTGTTCTCATGTGGTTAGGTATTTTTTCCCTTGCAGAGATATACTTAAATGTAATTCAACATTCTAAGTAATATCTTAGAAGCACTTTCTGCTTGGTACACAAAGAACTATAATCCTCATAACAATTCTCATGAGTTGTCGACTCCAACTTTTAATGTAGTTGGCCTCTCACAAAGTTAACTAAGGAGAATTGTGTAGTAAATTAATGACTTCTTTAGAGTCTCTGGCAGTAGTCTAGTCACATCCAGGTGTTTCCTGCTCCCAAACTTCACATCCTGAAGACCATTGCCCCCCCCACCATCCACAGGCCACATTTATAGCCTCTCCTATAATTTGCTGATGACCCTGTTGGTGTTCTAAGCACCGCATGGGAACAACTTGAAGATTTTCTCATAAAAGTCAAAGTTACAGTACATATAATGGGTCCAAAGTTACACTATGTATAAAAAGGGGAAATGGCAAAAAATTAGTGCTAATGGTCCTATTTTTGTAAAAAATAAAGAGTATAGATAGAAACTCATGTGGACATCTGTCACCATGAGTAAGGACTGAGAATGAGTCACTGTTCAAGAAGGATGAGCACCTGGCTAACAGTTATCTCGGGAGTGCAGTTGGAGAAGGTTCCCAGTAAGGAGAGGATTCCACACAGTTATAAAACCGCCTGTGTGTATAGTGTGTGTATGCATGGACATGGAAAGTAGAGAAACATGTATACAATTACATACATATACACGGATGATACTATGGTTGATTTTTATTTACTGATATAGCTTAGCTACAGTACATTCTTGGGTACTCAGGTCAATCTTGGTGCTTTCATAAATTATTTAAGCTGGATGTCTTCCAACTAGGACATCTAAATATTCTATTTTCCCATGTATTACTTCTCAGTGAGCATGTTTTCTAATTATATGATGGAGATAATCAACCAAGATATAGGAGGAGGGCTATTAAACAACTGTAGCTGTTCTGACTAACCTATGTGATCTAACAGTGGGGAGGCAGAGTTGTCAAGAGCCAGATGAATGATAACTTAGGGCCTATGAATTACAAATCCCAACATATGGTCACAGTTCTCAAAATGCACTGTTCAGAGGCTGAGAATGCCAGTGAGACACTTCAGGAGAAGTGCAGAGAGAAAAGCCTGAGTCACCGGCACCTCTGGCCTTGCAATCCTGCAGCCAAAGCCATTTGGTTCTGTGTACAAATACATTTAAGAAAGGTTTGCCTGGAAACCACTATCCTATCCAATGTGTATTGCTGTGTGGTCTTCAAAATAAACTTGTTTAAATATGATGGGGGGGAGGGTTATGCTGAAATCAATAAAGCAAATTAATTATTCCTTTAAATTTATACTAATTTAGAAGCCCTAATGTCCCATAAATGCCAAGGTGTGTTCACTCATATTTCTTCTTAACAGACTGATTACCACCTTTTCCTCCAAGTTTTATATTCTGTCGTCATTGCCAGGCAAAAAGTAAGGATTCTCCCTCAATGAGCACATACTCCCCTTCTTATGGTCTGGCATGCATTATTGAGTTTACAGGTATTTCTACCTATGATCTCTGTCCTCCTTGGTTTCCAGCTCCCTAAAATATATGGATAACTTTTGGATTATAAGCACAGTCATAGTATTTTCCAAGTAAAAAATGTTGAGGAAATTTAAAAAAAAAAAAAACAAATTAAGAAACTTGCTCATATTTTCCTATAGGAAAAATGATATGACAGGCTATTACCTGCTTGTTCAAGAATTGAGTTGAAATAAATTACAGATAGAATTAACAAGATTGAAGCAAAGATTCAATAACCATAAAAATAACTATGCAATTGGTAAAGTGGGCACATTCTACAAATGTGCTCAAATAGAAACTATATATAGTACATTGATTCACAAAGGCTTCGGCACAGTACGAGGATGTATCTATAATCGAAAAAGAAAACTGCCACATCATAAATGTATTCTAATTCCCATTAACCATGATTACAAAGCTTTCTTAAAAGTGGAATCACTTGTATGAATAATTTCTTCAAGTTGATTCTTTCCTTCTTCCTTGCCATACAAATGCCCTTGTCACCAGTAGAACCATTCAAAACTATTCATTGTCTCCTGCTTACTTTCTTAGCCTTCTCTTCCCAGCACAGAACACTCTTGGTCAACCACTTCAGTGTGGCTTTGCTGGAACCTTGGTTACTTCTGCCGCCTTTATGTGGCGCCTGCCATTCTCTCTCAACCATGTTCTCTTCTGCTCTCAACAACCTTTATTCTTACTCTTGGGCTAATCATAGATGCTCGTAGTCATCAAACACCATATGATGGCCCCATGCTAAGACCTTTGAGGATCTTGTATACCTGCCACAACTTTGCAGGTATACGTGGGAGCAGAGTAGTGACCCCCAAATCACAATAGACAGGATGATCAAGGTGAACTTTCCAAAAGTCACAGTTCTCAAATGGAGGTTTTATGACACATCAAAGAAAAAAGAAACCGCAAACACAGAGGACAGGCTCAAGGTACTGCAAGTACTTTGATAAAAGGGCAGCAGGCTGTAGAATGACATCCCAGGAGACAGGGCATGATATCAGAACAACCAGAGTCAAACGAGGTTACCTGAGTGTTCTCACTCAAACAAATATATCTTTTTGAAGCTGTCATCCAGTTTAACCTTAAACTGTGAACAGGTATCGTAATATTCTGAAAGCTTTCTCTGAGTATAGCCCAACCTACTCAATGAATATTACAATTCTACCTTCCAGCCTCTGCTCTCCTCTTGCTTCCCTCATCAGGGAACTAAGCCAACATCCTACATCCAGGGATAGAAGGGGGCACAGGTTCAGGGCAGGATTCTCAAATTCTCACATACAGATACACTATTCAGAAATCTCGTTAAAATGCAGGCCTGCTTCAGGCCCTGTCTGAAAACAGTGCTGCCAAGTCTGCATTTCTAACAGGCATCAGGTGCTTATTCTGAGGAAGACAATGAGTAGAAGGCCTCCAGGGGAGCAGATTCTGCAATGTTACATTGACTGGATTGAATGCACTCCTCCCCTATACACTTCAATGACCTGCTCCAAGTCCCATTTTCTCAAGGGGAAAATGAGATGACAATGTTTAGGAAGCATCTGGCACACCTTTAAGAAATGTTGGCTCTTACTGAGAGTAGTGAACCTTAGGGGATATCCAGCCAGGACTCCCTTGGGTCCATCCCTTTTACTTCCTTCATCATGTTCTTGATTCCATTCTTCTTGCTTTAATCCTAGGCAATGCTCTGTCTACTACAGACAAAAGCAGTCTTACAAGTATTTTTGATAACCCTCATATGCCTTAAAAAATTTACCTTTCATGATAGTGAAGGATAAACAGATAGGACTACAATCAAGTTAAAGAGCTTCTGTATAGCAAAAGAAACATTACAAAAAGCAAACAGACATCCCACTGATTGGGAAAATATTTTTTCACACATAACTAGCGATAAAGGACCGATCACAAAGATATACATAGAACTGTTGAAACTCAACAAAAATAAACAACCCCATCAAAAAATGGGCACAAGAGCTAAAAAGACACTTCTCTGAAGAGGAAATGCAGATGGCCAACAAGCATATGAAACAATGTTCAACATCACTTGTAATAAGGGAGATGGAAATTAAAACCACCTCACCCCAGTGAGAATGGCACTTCTTCAAACAACTTGCAACAACAAATGTTGGCGAGGATGTGGAGAAAAAGGAACTCTCCTGCACTGCTGGTGGGAATGCAAACTAGTACAACCACTCTGGAAAACTGTTTGGAGGTTCCTTAAACTGCTAAATATGGAGCTTCCATATGACCCAGCAATCCCACTCCTAGGTATCTACCCAAAAGACACAAAAACACTGATTCAAAAAGATAACTGCAGCCCCATGTTTATTGCTGCTTTATTTATAATAGGAAAGACATGGACATAATCCAAATGCCCAAAAGTAGATGACTGGATTAAAAAGATGTGGTAAATATATATATACAATGGAATATTACTCAGCAACCAAAAATAAATAAGTAAATAAAATAAACACTTGCCTTTTGCGGCAAAATGGATGGAGCTAGAAAAGATCATGCTTAGTGAAATAAACCAGAAAGAAAAGGAATAATACCAGATGGTTCACTCATTGCAGGAGCATAAAGGACCAAGGGAGAAAATAATAATGAACAACTATATACCAGAGACATTTTATGGGGGTGGAGTGAGGAGTGGGATCAAAAACAGTGGGGGGAGGGATTATGGTGATGGCACACGGGTGATCTGGTGATGGGAAGCCCACAGGGATTACAACTGAGATGGAAAAAGGCACAAAATGATGGGAAAAAAATTACCTTTCATATCCAAAAAAGCAAACTGTCCCTGTGGCTTTCAGTCACCACCTTATTTCATAGTTCAACTTGAAATTGAAAAGATTCCTTTACGTGCCTTTGGCTGTCCCTCCCACTGCCCTTCCATACCTCCAACCCACCATACTCTCAACTGTCAATCACTGGTCTTGAAAGCACAGACTATGGGCACTGATGACTTGTCATTCACCTTTATTTCTTGATAGTGACCCTTCCCTGGAGCGACCTAGGAGGCACAGAACAAAGGCAAGATCTGGCTGTTAAAATGCGGTTATAGCAGACCTACTTACAGTCTGGATCTCTTCTACTAGGTGTCTATCCCCTCGGGGTTCCAAGCACAGTGCATCCCCCGGACTGACTTACTTCCTAAGCAAATAGTGTATTGTGAACTGCTACATTGTAAAGGGCAATGTTCAGACCCTTCTAATTTCTGACTGGTGCAGTTAGCTAGGAGGGAACTGCAGTCACTTCCTGAGAAAGGAGAGTCAGGATCCCACCCACCCTGCTGGCCATATCAGAGAGAAGCAGTGTCTCTGATTGCTCTTCCTTCTGCCAAAGGAGTAGATGCAGCACTCCAGGTCCCACATCCGGGTGCAGGGCCACCATCCACGGCAACACTCATCTCTGCGTAGACGTCCCCTGAGGACCTCATTGAGCAAGGTTGCTAATTAAAAGTGAGATTGAGAAGCTCCAGGGGCCCTCATCCAAATGCCATCATCATATTACCCCATTTCTTTGCAGGTGCCAGCTCCAGAGCTGAGAGTATGAAGTGGAAATGAAGGGAAGAATTTAGAGGAGACACTCCAAAGGCAAAGGAAGCCTGCAGTTGGTCAGTGGCAGTGACTACCCTGAGCCAAACCACCCTGTCTCTTAATTCCTAATGTCCAGTCACCCTTCCCCCAAAACTGCTGGTTTTTTTTTTTTTTTTCTTTCCTTAGCCTGATAAATATGGACAATCACTAAGCTCATTTGACTTGTAAATACACACTGTTTTGCAAGGAGATTTCTACCAGGAATCTGCTCATTGTTCATGTGTTTCAGGAAACATCATATTCTAATCTCCAACTTAACTATTTCCCAGTCAACCTGCAGACAAGGCATTTGATCATGAAAGACACTGTCCTCACCTGAACTCCTTCTGACTGTTCTGGTAAGCCCTCTCTGTGTAAGCACTTCACATCACAGATGAAAGTTGATTTAATTGTACTAACCATTGTGTGGGGATTGGGTGACCGTGATGACTGACAAGAGCTGTGAGAAACCCAGATTAGGATCGAGAGCAGGGGAACAATGTGAGCGTCAGGGGAGGCAGGAGTCGCTGGGCAGGCAAGCTGGGAACTGCTCGCTGCTTTCAGAGCTGCTTCAGGAAAGGGAAGCGGAGAGGGAACCACATAGTCAGAAAGCAACACTCACTCAGACACACTGGGCGGTGGTTTCTTGCTGTTTTTCAGTGTGGAGTTAAACCTCTGGGAAGTAGGAAGAGGGAAATGAGCAACTCAACTGACCAACAAGTAAATATGGAGGGAAAAGAGAGCTGAGTAAATGTAGGAAAAGATACCTGGTAGGATTAAAAGATGCAGAGTGAGTCAAATCCCACAGCTAACTTTCAAAAAGTCATGATGAGGTCATGCATTTTGAGGTTTTCATCTTTTCAATGTTTTGCAACAATTACAATTTAATAAACTTTCTCATTCAAGAAATTCAGAGAGAAAACTAAGAAAATGGGGACTAAACCTCTGGACGGCCCTACAGAAGTTTGTAAGTGAATGTTATACTTATTTTTGGCACATTCGAGGGTTTGTACAGTGGAGATTATAAGTCAGTTGCTTGCATGACATTACTTCACTAAATAGAATCTTTTAGCTTTTAAAGTTTTATAGTTAATTATCTTCTTTAGATTTACAATGTTGTTTAATTCAGCACTCAATAAATCATTCTCTTCTAATGCTACACTGATACACATCTTTCCACATTATGCATGCTTAGTAAACAAAAAGAAACTTCTATACATCTACTATATTCTGTGAAACCATTACAAACTTGAGGAAAGGCCAAGTTCTCCATTTGACAAAGACTGTCCATGTATCAAATGAAAACCTTGCAGGTAATTTATACTAGTTTTTCAAAAGCATGATTCAATGGCACCTATTATTCAGAAGATGTCAAGTGGAATTCTCTGGAGGCAAGAAATCCAATAATTAATCTAGAACTTTTACCACGCTATTCTAGATGGATCACCCTCACTGGCTGACAGGAGCACCATTAGCTGTAAGTCAGATGAGTTAGCTGCCATGGTCATAGTTTTGGGCTAAGAACTCCCATACAAGAACACCTTACAAGAACACTATCAGCTGGTCATGATCAACATAAAAAAGGGATACATTGTCAAAAATCTGAAAAACTGTAATTCTATGCAGCTGCAAAAACAACCAGGAGATGTCCAGAAGAAAGATGCTCTTCAATGTCCAAAGGATGTCCCTAGTAGCAAAGAGTATTGTCTGATATCATTCCCTGATACATATTCACTTCTGAGGATCATTTTTGAACAAAATGAGTTATGGTTCACCTAGGTGGAGGGAGGGAGAGAGAGAGAGAATACACCAGAAATAGAGCAGTGAACAGAACAAGCAGATCTACTAAAGCACACTGCTGAATGGAGTAGTGGATGACACAGAAGAGGTCTGTTATGCCATGTGGGTCAGCTCTCTGGCCTGGGATCAAACTCATGCCTTAGTGATGATAGCACTGAGGCTTAACCCCTAGGCCACCAGAGAAGTCCTTTATTGCTCTATCATGAATTTACTCTATAAAAATGACTTAAAGGGCCTGATTACTTTCAAATAAATGTAAAGCTGATCATACCCACAGGACATAGTGATAGGCATAGGTTATGTTCTCCTTAGTGAATAAATCCAAAGCCCTTCCTGGTGGTACAACAGGTTAAAAGCACAACACTATGAAGCTCTCTGTAGCCACTCAGCATGAATTTGATCCCTAGCCAGGAGCTGACTCACGTGGCAGACCTCTCCTGACCCACCCGCTTCTTCCCTCAGCAGTGTATTTCAGTAGATCTGTCTGTTTTGCTCCCCACTGTCTCTGGTGAATCCTCTCATCCACCACACCTCTAGCCTGTACCCCAGTTCTTATATGCATAAATAAATCTTTTTTTAAAAAATTAATAAATCCAGCCGCTTGTACTTTCTGACACTTCCACTTCTCCAAAGGTCCCCCTATCTGACCTATTTTGCTACTCAGAGCTGGTTTCTATGTCTGGAGATATCAAATATCCTGGGAAATCATAGTATTTATACTGATTCATACTCACTGTATTTGATACATGTTTACTCTCCCCACTATAATAGTTTAAAGACATCATAAGAAGAGTTGGCAAAAATGTGGAGCTATTAAAACTGTCATACGTTGCTGATGAGGATGGAAATTTGCATGGTTGCTTTGCAGTCTGACAGTTCTTCAAAAAGTTAAACAGAGTTTATTATATGACTTAGCAATTCCATGACCAATAAAGTAAATATGTGTCCTTTTTATGTCCATATTAGGATCAGATACCAGGTACTCAGAAAGCAATTGGTGCTTGGTCCTTTAGCAATGACCAGTGAAACCTCCTCAACTTGAATAAACCAGGTATGGCAGTCAACTACAATCTTTTCAAAGTATATTTTGATTGATGGAAGAGGGAACCAGGGCAATGAATTCCTGTAATTTAGTCTTTTGGGGGAGAAAAGTCTGGTTTGTTTGCTGAAAATCTACTAACCAGAATCTGGAATATTTTAAAAATGAAGAATTAAGTATACAGTTCTTAGAATGAAAGAGTAAAAACCCGTAAATAAGAAACAAAGATTTTTATTTACTTAAATATATTCCAAGAAAGTACACTGAGACAATAGAATATATTACTTACCCTGCTGCAAGATCAGAATGTAAAAAAACATTTACATTAATCTTAACTCACTAGAGACAAAACATTTCCTATTCTCTGACCAAAAAATACTCTACCTTCGCGCTAAGTCTTTGTCCTCCTATTCCAATTGCTGTTAATCACTCCAAAATTCTTGATGGCCTCGGTATAATTCACACATCATTTTGTATTGTTTTTTCCATCTTGAATTTATTAAGGCAAAGGCTTGCCATACTGTATGGAGTACATGTCTTAGAGTCAACTCCAGATTTCTAAGAAATGACAACCTACATATTTCAATTAATTTCCAAGAGAGCCTTTAAAATTGATCATTATGGGCCCTCCCTAGTGGCGCAGTGGGTTAAAGCACAGCACTAAGAAGCTAAAGCCACTTCAGCATGAGTTCGATCCCTGCCTTAGAGGTGACCCACATGGCGCAGCAGCCCTCTCCTGACCCGTCTGCTGCTCCCTCAGCAGTGTACTTCGTGGATCTGCCTTGTTCTGCTCCCCACTCTGTCTCTGGTGAATCCTCTCACCCCCTACACCTCTGGCCTGTACCCCAGTTCTGTACGCACAAATAAATCTTTTTTAAAAAATTATCATTTTGTTAGGAAAAAAAGAGTGAAATCTTCCGTTGAGGATATTTTATGACTGGTTGAATGAAATAAACCAATAAGCATTCATCCTTGTGCATTCAGTGAAGCCTGCCTAGTGGGGGGTGTAGGCACCCACTCCTGAATAAGAGGGTCCTTGAGTCTCGAGGTTAGCGAAACAGACTCTGGGAAAGAAATCCAGAGACTCCTTCAAATCCAGTGACCTTCTCTGGAGGATCTGTCCTGAATTCCAGACAGCATTATATTATAACAAGTGCAGTCAGGACAGAAACATAAAAGCAGAGGGCACAGCTAATTCTAGATAGAATACGAAATCCAAGTTGCTAATTAAATGTAATCATGTAAATGTGTTTTGTGCACAAACTTGCACAATACACATACCTGATAAGGCATAACTATAAAGTATGGAAACCAATCTTTGTGTAAAGTATGTGTAATTAAGCCTGTTACTTTCTACTCTTACCCAATCCTGTTTTCAAAACAAACACCACAAACACTGGCATTGTGTCTCCAGCATAGATGAGCTCTTCAGTATCCCAGTAAATGTGCAAAGGGGCTTGAGTTTACTTCTTTCGATTGTTTTTCTCTATTAGGTTTTGAAAAAATAATGCTGTGGACAGGCAAATAAATGACCACTTTAATACTAAAGAAAATACTTAAGAATGTGGAAATTCCTGCCTTCATTTTCTGCTGTGAGCTCCTCATTCTGTCTATACATTTTCTCTCCATTTTCTGCCCTCACCAGATACTTTCACTAGCCCCACGCTCAGTCCCACATGCAGCATCTTCCCTAATCTTTCCCAGTCATTAGAAATTAAGTGGCCTGGGCTCTCCCTGGTGGTGCAACAGGTTAAAGCACCGTATTATGAGGCTCTCCGAAGCCACTGCAGCACGAGTTAGGTCCCCCACCACGGAGCTGACCCACATGGTGTGGCAGACCTCTCCTGACCCGCCTGCTGCACCCCTCAGCAGTATATTTCAGTATATCTGCCTGTTCTGCTCTCCACTCTGTCTCTGGTTGAATCCTCTCACCCACCACACCTCTGGTCTGTACCCCAGTTCTGTAAGCATAAATAAATAAATCTTTTTTTTTTTAAAAAAAAAAAGAAAGAAAGAAATTAAGTGGCCAAAACGTAAGTAAGGGCCACCCCCATGTAGTCTCATCTCACATGTGAATTGCTAGGATGAAGAGCCAGAAGTCACTTCTCAGAGATTGTCTCCAGCCTATTTGAAAGAAGTAAACTAAGTAAGTATCAATTAAAATACTCAAAATATGGACTACCCTGCTCAAATCACTATCTAATTATATGATTAGTCGTAAAACTTTATGTTTTAACCCTCTCTCTTTGAATTTTTTAAAATAAAATGTAATAGGTTCCTTGGAAATTTCCTGCATGGAAAATAACTTTATAGTAACTCATTGTTATAATTCTGAACACCAGTGATATTAATGTGTGTGATATATGTGGATCATAAGAAAAATAAGTAGTTGATCCAATGAACAAAATGTATTTCTCATTTCTATTTGAAATTCATACAGAGCTCTTGTGTCACATCTTCCAAGTCTTAGAATCTCCAAAGTATTGAAAACAAAAAGGGTGTCTTATTATGTGAATGAGGTGACTTTTAGAAGCACCTAAGGTTAGAGGGTAGCTGTCAGGAAAATTAGCTGTGACTAAAGGGTTGGAACTTCCAATTCCCCCACCCCAGACCTCTGGGAAGAGAAGTGGGACAGGAGATTGAGTTCAACAGCCACTCGTGAATGAGTAATCGTGCCTATACAATGAAGCCTCCATAAAAACTCAAAAGGATGGGGTTCAGAGAGTTTCCAGCTTGGTGAACACAGAGTGAACATACTGACATTTGGGGAGAATGCAGTGCCTGGAGAAGACAAGCAGGCTGTATGCCTTTCCCCGTCTCTTCCATCTGCTGTTCCTCAGGTATATCCTTTTATAAGGAATCAGGGCCTGAGTAAGCAGGTTTCCTGAGCTGCTCTAGCAAATTAACGGAACCTGAGGAGGGACTCCTGAGAAGCTGCACTATCCAGCCATCCAGTGAGAAGCATAGGTAATAGTCTAAGCTTAGGCCTAACTGGCATATGCAGTTGAAGACAGAGGCTAATGGGTAGGAGGTTGGTCAGAGTCAAAAGTAACAGCCTGGACTGTGATGGACGTGGAAGGCAATGTTGGAAGACTGATTCCTTTACCTGTGCATCAGTGATGTCTCCAAGCAGGCGGGGCCAGATTTGAGCTGAACTGAGTTCAACTGTAGGATTTCTAGTTGGTGTCAAAAAGTTGTTGTGTCTGTCTATGTCGAGTGGAGGAGGGTGTACCCCTTTACTTTCTGGTAATCAGGACACCAATCTAATGTCTGAACACTGAAATATAAGAGTAAAAAATGAAGTACATATGTACAGAACTCAGGACATACCCTAGAAGTTAATAAAGTTTCTCTTTTTTGAAGGAAATATTTATGTGGCACGGTTTCCCTATAAACTTCCTCAATACAAGGAGGAGAAAATGTTTGTCCAGTTCTCGAAGACTAAGGAGCATATATCTAAGTGGAATAAGGGAGAAAACTCATTTCTGTGTCAGACTCACAGAAACCAATATAGAATTTAAAAATGAAGTTGAATCAAATGAAATTATAATAAGAATGATAATGCAACAGTGAATGTTGAATGCATAATAAAATTGCCCACACACTTAAATGTCATCATGGCATGCCAAGTAGACCCCACGCAGCATGAGAACAGCTCCCATGAGGGTTACACTTCTTTGGCAGTATACAGAAATAGGACCCCATCATTGCTCTCAGTATCATTTCCAGTTCACAATCCTCTAGAGCAAAAACTATTCTGAAACTATGAAAATAAATGATACTGTAATTAATAATTAATGTCCACCAAATAATTGTAAAAGACTATTTTTTTCCAGTGGTAAAGAAGACCCATAAATTTAAATTATAACTTGTCTAAACCTATGTTTTAAAGTGATTAATTATAAATACAGATCCCCTTCTAAATCTAAGCCAAAGAGAGCCATCTGAAAACTGAATAAGTTCAAGAAGTCAGCTGGACTAGCATTCTCTCCAAACCATAGCAATAATGAGCATCCATTAACCAGAAGATATTCTCATCGAACTTCTAGAAGATGGAATAAAGCATAATAAAGCAGGGTCTTTGAGCATCGATTTCTCTGGAATTTCTCATTCATGATGGCAGTCTTTTGGTGTAACTGTATACAAAAATTGTGCTATAAGATTTACAATCAACAGTAAGCCTCTGTGTGTGTGTGTGTGTGTGTGTGTGTGTGAGAGAGAGAGAGAGAGAGAGAGAGAGAGAGAATACATGTGAATACACACACACACATATATATAAAGAAAAATAAACAAGAGTGCATAGAGCCCTCCCTAGTGGTGTAACAGGTTAAAGTGCAGCACTGCAAGCGAGCCATAGCCATGTTAGTGCAAGTTTGATATCTGTCTGCAGCCCCGGAGGTGACCCACATGGCACAGCAGACCTCTCCTGTCCTGTCTGCTGCTCCCCTCTGCGTGTACTTTGTCAATCTGCCTGTTCTGTTCCCCACTCCCTCTCTGGGGAATCCTCTCACCGCCACACACACCCCTGGCCTGTACCCCAGTTCTGTATGCACAAATAAAGAAAGGAAAATAAACAAGAATGTGGGCCTTCATTTATTGATGGGAATACAGAACCCCTCCAGGTACCACTAAACTCCTAATTAGACACTTACAAGGTCCCAAGCTGATCTACAGCATAACCACCCTACCATTTATTACCTCTCAATGCAAACAGACAGGCAAAAGGAAAAAGTAAATACCCAAAGTATAAATCAACATGGCGGTCTCCCAACTTGTTACTTCTGAAATCATTGAATGGCTTTAAAATCTGCTAAACACAAATACCCAGAAGTGTATGACTGGATTAAAAAGATGTGGTACCTATACACAATGGAATATTACTCAGCAACCAAAAAAATAAATAAACACATGCCTTTTGCAGCAACATAGATGGAGCTGAAAAAGATCACGCTTAGTGAAATAAGCCAGAAAGAAAAGGAAAAATACTGGATGGTTTCTCTCATAGCAGGGATATAATGGACCAGACATATATACTAGCTGTATACTAGAGACATTTTGTGGGGGTGGAGTGGGGAATGGGATCAAAAACAGTGGGGGGAGGGAAATGCACTGGACTATATCTATGGTAATGGCACATGGGTGATTTGGTGATGGCAAGCCCAAGGGAATTGCAAATGAGATGAAAGCATGCACAAAATGATGTAAAAATAAACTATTATATTTTTTAAAAAGTAAAAAAAAAAAATCTGCTAAACAAGAATAAGACTTCTCTAGAGCCTGGAAAGCACCAGTATTTGAAACCTGGAGTTAAGAAACTGCACCAGGTCCTGGCTCTGCGATCTGTAATATACAGCATATGGGGCCAGTATCTGGCCCATCTCAAGAAGGCAGGTGTGTCCCTACACATACTGGCCATGCACACGGACATGTGTTGTGGGGAGGCATGCCAATGGCCAGCTGACTGAGAAAGATCCAAAGTATGGAGGCCCCATAGTCGTGCTCAATACAGAGAACTGAAAACTCTGTCCTTACCAACTGGAAAAGGCTGATCCAACTTGACAATGCACTGTCAAGACCAGGGAATAAGGGTGTTTCTCAGTCACTGGAACAGTACAGATTCTTCTCCTTTTTGACCAGAAGCTGCCCCACCAAGGACTGCCAGATCTTCCATTCCCTCTCTGCCTGAGGGAGTAGCCTGAGAACTCTACCCTCTCACTGTACTGGTGCTGAGGGCAAGCAACCCTGAAATGAGCAAAGAAAACCCTGTCATCTCTAAAAAGGGACTTGGTCTCTAAGGCGAAAAGGTTAAACTAAGAAGAGATGGGTTGTCCTAATAGAAGACAACATTTTAGGACTTAGGAATGCAACTCTTCAAAGTGATGTAAGTAGAACAAACAAAGAGTTCTGAAGCTGAAAGAATTTTGGAAATATTCAAATTCAATCATCTAACTGAAAGAAGTTACTCCTAAGAATGCAGTAAGTTGTCTGGAACAGGAGTTGCAAATTTTTCGGTAAAGGTCAAGTCAGTAAACATTTTTGACTTTGCGGCCATATGGTCTCTGTTGAAATTGCCCAACTTTGCCATTGTAGCATGAAAGCAGCCATAGATAATACATACATAAATGGACCTGGCTGCATTCCAATAAAACTTTATTTATGGAAACAGGCAGCGGGATGGATTTGGCAAGAGATCTGAAGTTTGTAGATCCCTGGTTTAGAAGGTCAAATTAAAAATCTATCACAACACAGAAGAACAAGATGAATAGATCCAGGAAATTAGTAACTCAATCTAAGGGAGAAAAAGGACTAGATGGGGAACATACAATTGAAGAAATAACATAAGAAAACTTTCCTTAACTACAGGCTTACCCAGGCATCGCCTGCTAAAATATGTGAACTATGAGAAGACTGAAACTTGTAAACGTGCATTAAGAAAAAACTACCTAGAAGAGGGAAAAAAATGTAACTTTTCATCACTGTCAACATTAACAACTACAAATTGGAGGAACATTTTTAATAAGGTGATGGTACAAAATAAACATACAAAAATTAAGTCTTTTTTATACTAACCTGTAAGAAGTAGATAACCAATCCCAGACATCATAGCAACAATTATAAAAATCACAAAGAAAACTGATACAAAGAAAATTATATATATTGAAAAATCAATTAAATTTTAAGTTATATATAAAATTCTAGTCCAACCCCAGTGATTAGAAGAAATGGAAAACAATTATTTTAAAGTTCATATGGGAGAGAACATCAGAATTACCAAGAAAATTTTGCAAAATAAAGAATAGTGAGGGAACATTTTCTCCACCAGATATAATCATATTATAATTCATCATATTTAAAACAATGTGTCACTGGTGTGGGCATACACAAATGTATCAGCAGAATAGGATACAGAATTCAGAAACAGATCCAAGTATACACTGAAACATAATATATGAGGACAGATGTAAATGAAGGACTTGTTTCCTAAATGACACTTGCTAAAATAATTATCTAAAGAGAATCAAACATTGTGTGAGATACAAAAATAGAATTCAAGTGGATTAAAAATATTTTTTAATTATAAGAAAATTAGGAGACTATTTTATAATCTCAGCATCAGACAGAATTTAAGCAAATCAATAAATAAAATACCAGAAAGGAAACAGACATATTTAACTTTAATAGTTTTTTGTCAAAGACATTACAATAAAGTGACAAATGGTAGCTGGGGAAAATCCTGCCACACAGATGAAAGATGAGGCTAATATGCCTAACTAACAAAACACTTTCAAAACTGCTAAGAAAAAGAAAGTACTCCAATAGAAAAATATACAACAGCAATGCATAGGAAATTTGCAGAAGAAAAAATCCTAGTGGGTAATAATTACAGGTTAGGAGGGATACTTGGCCTTGTGTTATTAGGAAAAAGTAAAGACCAGATACCATTTCACTCTTCCTATCATCAAGAATTTACAAGAATTTGATAACTCTGGTGTTGGCAACAATACAGGGAAAAGGGCATTCACAGACTGTTGGAGGTGGGAGGAGTGTGAATTCCTCCAGTCTTTTTTGCAAAGAATATGCCCTTGATCTAGAACTGCCACTTAGGGAAATTCATCCTCATGAACTAAAATCACTAGCTGATAAAGACATTAGTAATAGGGCCTCATTTGCCACCTTACTTGCAGCACTAAAAATCTAGAAGCAACTTAAATGCTTAGTGTGATGAGACTGGCAGACTAATTACAGCAAATCTACACGATGGATAATATGTGTTACTAAAAAGAATGAGTTGGTTCTATATATATATATATATAGAGAGAGAGAGAGAGAGAGAGAGAAATAAAAGAACATCAGGCTATAAGCATATAAGCATTTCTGTTTATGTCAAATACCCTCACATGACTTGCTGTCTTACTATACGATCACGAATAAAAGCATAGGAAGATCACACATATATACCCAAAGTGAACACATTTGGTAGGGAGGGAAACAGTGTCAACTTCTACTTTGTACACATTTGGGTTGTATTATAATAAAAAGTATGAATTGTTTTTATAGTTTGAAAAAGAAATCAATAAAGCAAGTTAAAATACATCAGGGAAGTGTGGTTTCCCATGACAGAGTAGAAGTTTACGGAAAGGGAATTTCTCCCAAAAACCACAGAAATGAGCCAAGTGAGAAAATGAATCCATCTCTAACCCATTACATCCAAGACTCTTAACTGGCAGAGCCCAGCACAAAGAGAAAACGGGTGCCCTAACCAAGGGCAGAGACCTCAATCTCCCCTTCCCAATTACACACCACAAATCACAACAGAATGGATACCAGAATTCCAGAACTGCAGCTTCTGTGCTGGACCTGGCTCTGCACCTGGATCAGAGGTGACTGCGTGGCACCCGCCCTGGAGTTGCCACTATATCCACCATGACAGGAGAGTCAATCCTTCCTGGGCCTGCTCACAGGCCTCTGGCTGTACTGAAGGGCCAGGGAGAATACAAAGTGCCACTACATGCAGCTGGGCCAGCCCTGCCAGAGGGGCAGGACTATGGGGCAGAAGCAGGTGGCTGAGAACTCATCCGGAAGAGCTGGGAAAGCGAGGAGGGAATGGAGAGAAAGGGAAGACTGGTACGAAGTCAAGGTCCTGCTGCATGCCTACAGGGCCACCCCACTTAACACACACCTGAAAATTAAATCACTAGAATTTCAAGACAGTGATAACAGCATCCCAGCCCTCTGAGAACTGGGCCTTGTGTAACTCCTCTTGTGGCATGTCCACTACCCAGCCTGACCCACAGCAAAGGAGGGGATAAAGCACACCATACACTTCCATAAGTGAGTTGGGAAGGAAACCAGCACCTGGGATGAGCCAGCTCCTTGCTGGAGGGGAGCCAGATGGCAGTGTCCTGTAACGAACAGATAAAACTACCTGCAAAGAGTTGCCCAGCCTGAGTAAGGAAAGACTGAGAATAAGCCCGAATGTGGGCACAGAGAAAGTAAAGAACTGGAATGTTTGAGAGACCAGAGATGGTGTCCTGGAAGAATGTTCAGGGACATTCTTATAAGGAAAGGAAGGAGGAAGGTAACTTGGAGTTCCACAACCCATGGGTGCTGACCAGTGAAGGTAAAAAGAATAAGGACTAGAAATGAAGGGTCCTTTAGAAGCAAAAGAGGTTTACAAAATCAGATAGTACAGCAGCCCTTGCTGTCTCCCCAAAAGGCATCATTTATTAAATCATATTTCCCTGCAGAAAGGTGAAGGTGCACAGGAGCTAAGAAAACTAGAGGCCTCTCACTTCAACCTGTACAGAATCCCTGGTTATTGTTGGCTCGCCCAGGAAAACACAAGACATTTTAAGTGGAATGGAAAATGGCAGGTACAAAAGAAACCAACTTTGAAGAGTTGGCAGTAATAAAAAGAAATTAATTCTAATTAGGGATTCTTTTCATTTCATGTTACAATTAACGTTCCATTATTCAACTGTATTTCAAAAGTAGAAAACTGATTAAAAAAAGAAGAAGAAGAAAAACAAAGACTAGAACATCAGCCCCATTCTGAGAAAAGTTAAAGAGAACTAAGTGCGTCATTACACACCTGGATTTGGGGTTTTGGTGTAACAATACATGACTAGAGAAAAGAGGGAGCTAAAAGCCCATTGGGGTGGGAATCTTAAAGAGAACACCAACCTCTCATTCTTCAGAACAATTATTTCCATTTTTTAAATGATTGAATTTTCTAAATTGGAAAGCATTTATCCAAATGCTTTGAGGCATTTTTCTACTTTTCAGAGTTTTTTCACTGGGGTTCTTTTCTACACAATACCTATCTCCTTTTAAAAGGAATTTACAATGTCCAAGGTATCTCTCAATTTCTAAAGAGTTAACACTTAAAAGTTCTTTCAGAGTTCCATCATATAGAATCTGGTTGCTAAGCAACAGATTATTTTGAAACCTTGATGCACAAGGGATAAAGAATGGATCTGAAAGGTACGTTGTAAAATTTAAAGCAAAGATATCACTATAGCTCATTCTACTTACTAAGTCTACATTAATTCCCAAAGCCTATTTCTTTTTAGTGATCTTTTAGGTCACATTAATGAAAATAATATGAAAGCATATTTCCTGTCAACAGTAATGGAAAACAAAATATAGAATATTCAATCTTCATTGTATTCTATAAGAAAATTAAGTCAATTCATGTAGAAATACATTGCAATTAAATATAAGTAAAAAAAAATTCCTAGAGTTCATTTGTGTGTGACCAATGTTATCACCTAAGATACCCTATTTATGGGATGTTTAATTTCAAGTTTCACTTCAGTGCTATATAATTAACACTTCAGGTATGCTAAGATTATCCTCCAGCAGTGCAGCCCTAGTCTTCTAATAAGTCTTTGGAAGATAATGTCAAATGAAGAATGCTGAAAGATAACTATGGTCATTGGAAGTCATTGTCATGCCAACAAAATTTCAAAGGAATAAACACCTGGCACAATCTTCAGTCCTGTTTCTCATACTTGGAAGATTTCTTTAAGAAGCACAATGAAAAATGTTATTTTTGAGTGGCTTTTGCAATCATTTTGAAGACAAGCTTCAGAAACAGGAGTTTGTAATTGGAAACTATGAAAAAAGGGTCAGAAAAATGGAACAATAACAAATGGTACCTTGAGAGCAAGTATTGTTCTTTCTAAACTTACCTGTGTTGGTGATTAGGGGTCTCCAGAAAAAGAACATATTTTCTAGTACTACACCTAATAACTACAATGCTTTACCCAAAATGGTTACTGCTTCCTTTGTAATTACTTTGAGCTAATATGTTTGTTTATAAAAAGACAACCTGCCTTCAGAAAATGCCTGATATTGCCCTGAAATTAGACATTCGTCCAGCAAGCAAGAAGGGTGCTTCCAGCTCCTTATACACATACTAATTTGCTTCCTGATTTTTCCTGAGCTGAGATTATAAGGAAAAAATCAGTT
The DNA here is from genome assembly GCF_000260355.1 of Condylura cristata. Taxonomy (NCBI): domain Eukaryota; kingdom Metazoa; phylum Chordata; class Mammalia; order Eulipotyphla; family Talpidae; genus Condylura; species Condylura cristata. Next base: position 35,493,515 of record NW_004567108.1, read on the forward strand.
CCATCATATAAATAACATTTTCTCTAAGAATATGAGGCTTTGTTTTCTACTGGGATGGGATATCATCAGCAGAGAGATTAGACATAGAAAAAGTGACCTGTATGGAAAGGATGAAATAGAAGTTCTGCTCCCCACTCTGTCTCTGGTAAATTCTCTCACTGCCCCTGTACCTCTGACCTATACCCTACTTCTGTATGCATAACTAAATAAATCTTTTAAAAAAGGGGGAGCTCCAATCTTTTTGGTGGAAAGTTAAGTGTAACAGACTTTCACTTCTAGTACTGGAGACACAAGGAAATTATAGTCAACTCTCAAAAAAAACTAAGAGTACTAAATAAGATATTTTACAATATCCTCTTAAAAGCTTCAGAGAAAAAGGGTGACAACTTGAGGAAAGAATGAACTAGAAGTAAACCAGCTCTTAGGCAGACTTATAGCTGCTTTACTACAATGGGGTCATCCAGGAACCTAAAGCCTGGACCAGCCCAAATTAAGCCAGCCACCCCACCATCCCTGCTTGGTACCTTGGCAGAAGCAAGGTACCAAGAGGGAGCAAAAGACATGGAGGATACAGGAAGAAAGTTGAAGAGGGAGCAAAAGACATGGAGGATACAGGAAGAAAGTTGAACATCTCTATCCTGGGAGTTCAAGAGGAGTGAGAAAATGAGGATGAAACATCATGTGAAGAAGTCATAGCTTAGACTATTTTAGAATCAATAAAAGACATCAATCTATGGACTCAGAAGAACTAACAAGCAGTATAAAAGTGAAGAAATCCACACCTACACACATCACAGTGAATCTTCAGAAGAAAAACAACAACAGCAAAAAAAAAAAAAAAAAATCTTAAAGCAGTCAGAGAAAAAAATATAGATGACCTTCAAGTGAATCATCTCTAGAGGAGACACATCTCAGCAGCAACAAGGAAGCCAGAAGAAAGAGGATTGATCTTCACTGTTCTGAAAGAAACTAACTGCCAAGCTAAAATTCCATATGCAGCTAAAATATTCTTTAAGAATGAAGGTGCTATAAGGATATTTTTATAAACAAAAATAGAGTTTGCCAAAAGAAGACCTACACCCAAGGAAATAAAGGATGTTCTTCGGGCAGAAGAACGACGACACCAGGTGGGAAGAAAATAAGAAGGAACAACAAATAAAGGAACACAAATTTGGGTCAACCAAAATAAGACTGCAGAATTCAGGAAGAGTATCTTGTGCAAGAATAACTATGACGTTTACCATACAGAGGGAAATAATGTGTAAGCCAAAAGGGAGACAAACTTTCCAGGTTCCATGGAAGCAAAATTCCCTTTAGGCTTTGGCAAGTTAGGGGTATGTATTCTATTTTCTCTGATTACCAAGAAGAGAAACACACCTGGAGGGACAATCAAATGATTTGTAAAAATGCAGTCCATGTAAAAGGCAAGAAAGGAGTGAAACATAAAACAGATGGGACAAACAAAACAAAAAAAGTGGTAGCTCTAAATCCAAATATATCGGTGATCACATTAAAATATAAATAGAATAAAAGAAAGTCGGTACTGAAATGCAGAACTTTAGAATTATCAGGGAGCTTAAAAGTTATTCTAAATTTGGCCCTCCCTGGTGGCTCAGCGGGTTAAAGCGCTGCACTAAGAAGCTAAAGTCACTTCCACATGAGTTCGATTCCCCCCTGCCCGGGAGGTGACCACATGGCGTAGCAGACCTCTCCTGACCCGACCGCTGCTCCCCTCAGCAGTGTACTTCATCGATCTGCCTGTTCTGCTCCCCACTGTCTCTGGTGAATATCCTCTCACCCTCTGCATCTCTGGCCTGTACCCCAGTTCTGTATGAATAAATAAAATCTTTTAAAAAAAAAGTTACTCTAATTTTCAGATTTCATCGCATTCTCTCACTTAACCCTGCTGCTAGCAGGACAAGGTTTGAATTCCGTGGCCAGCCCCGTGTGAAGGGCCACAGACCTCTCCTGCCTCCTTTTCCACTCCTTGTGTTTGGTGGTCTCTCAGGACAAGGCAGATTCTAACTGAGGGGCTAGGAAAAGCTCAGTAAAATTGAAAAGATAACAAAATAAATTTTAATGACATTGTTTTGTGATTATCAAGGTAACTTCATTACTTGAGCTATCCTGATTATGTATAATTAACCTTGACCAGCTACTGTGCAATTCCACAAATGCAGACTTACATCTTGAGCTTCATTCACTTTTGTAGATCTGACACCAAACACAGTGTCTGGCACATAACAGTTACTACTTGACGAATGAACTGTCGGAGTACGGGACACTGCCCAACTAATGACTGCCATTGGCCTATACTGACTTGCAAGTATGTAAATCAGAGCTAATGGCCTGAATACACTAATACCAATATTCTCAGTCTCCTCCAGACACTGTCATCACCATCCTAGCTCATCAGCAGCTCTTATTAGGGGCTATTCCCTGTTCCTGGGAACGTTCTCAGATTAAATCATTTAACACTAGACTGAGATTGGGGCTACACTATTTCCCATTTTACAAATGAGGGAAATTGAGGTACAAAACTTGCTCAAGGTTATACAGCAAACAAGTGGCAGAGCTGAGAGATGAACCTGGACAGTCTGACTCCAAAATCCATGCTCTTAGTTAGCTACTATAACTAAAGAGCTTCCCTAGTTACCAAAACTGTCTCTAAGAACCCATAATGTGGCTGAATGATGCTACTACAGATGGCCATTTAATGAAAAGTACTGATATTACGTGCTGTTATAACTTGACCTACAAAGAAAATACGTTTCATGATGTTCAGCCAAATGCACTTGCAGAATAATGATACCTCCAAAAGCCTTCCACACCCTCCCCCGTACCTGAAAGGAAAATTAAGTGGCTCAGGAAATGGAGTCGTCGGGGAAGCCCAAGTCCACTCAGGCTGGGAAGTCAGTCCACACATACAAAGCTAGAGAGATACTGATACCTTCCATAGCCCAGCCTGATTATGGGCCCCAAAGAGGGGTCCAACATTGAGCAGGCAAGAGTGTAAAAGTGACTCTTGCATGGGGAAGAATTCTCTCCTGATTTTATTTAGGGAAAGCCAAACTGACGAAAACAAGGAAGAAGGAACCCCCGAATCCCAGCAGGAATGTGGGCCATAGCTTCGGGGAAGGAGGGCCTCACCCCTCCACTAAATCATTAGGCTGGGGGAGGGAGAGTATGTGGTGGAGCCTCATCAACAGTGAGCAAGGATTTCTGAATCATACGACCTTGCTTCAATTCCCAACTTAAGAAAAACCTTGAGCAAGTTATTTAAGCACTGTTTATGAATGTGTAAAATATGGATAATACTATCTTCCTCACAAGGCTGCTGTGACGACAAAAATATAACAAACTACCTAAAGAGCTTACCGCGGAGTCTAACAGAGGTGGATGCACAAACAATTTCTTACCCCTCCTTCCAGTCTGAGGAGAAAGCGGCAGGGAATGGATGTCTGGCTTTTCTCTAGATGTTACTCTAGTATTGCTTGTGTTTATGTGCTTGTGCGGCTTTGCTCGTTCAAATAGAGTTTACTGAGAAAAGTAATAACTGTATGTTGCGGATGTGTGCTCAGTCTGGTCAACAGAAAGAGCTTTGCATACATCATATACAAGGCCTATACACTTATAACTGCAGTTTCTGTTTTCACAAACCTGGTTTTCCAGAGTCAAATCCAAGCCTGCAGATATCTCAGTCAAATGATCCCTTTTGCGCTATACTACTTGCTGAAAAAAACTTAACTGCTCTAATTTTCATCAGGAGAAAATGAAGTGCTTCTAGAGTGGCATGTTTCAGGTGACCAAGAGCAAGCAGATTTGACAGCTGATAAGTCTGGATGCTGCAAGCTTCTTCCTGATTCGCCTAATTCTCCCTGGTAATTGCTGCAAATGTGGCATGTTGCATCCCACACATTTCTGAGCCATCCATTACTTTGGAAAATGCTGTCAGGTAAATTAAGGACAAAGACAAAACCTTAGTTCTAAATTTCCCTGATTTCTCCTTCAGTTATAGCACTTTATTTCAAGCTCTTGCTTTTGCCAGTTGGCAGAAACAGTCATTAAGAATCAGAATTTCAACTGTATTTCAATTGCAACTGTGTCTACACAGCCGTGCCTGAGAATCAAAGGTCTGGGCTGGAGTTAGAATTGGCCACTCACAAGCTGGGTAGCCTTAGACAATTCATGCAACTTCTCTGAACCTATATCTCCTTACCTCTGACAAAAATATAGCACCACTATGAGAACTAAAGAGGGTAGTGATTATGGTGTGCCTTTTGTACAAAGAAAAACAATGTGGATTCTCCTTTTGTGCAAATGCAGGCCATTATACCAACTACTTGGTCAGATTCAATTTACTGACTACCAGTGGCAACATTTAAAGAAGTCTGCTTTTGTTTTTGAATAGATAGAGACCTTTCCAGCCAGATCCTAGTTATGTCAATGGGTAAATAATAATTAGGGAAAACATGTCTTAGTGAGATCAGGTTCCATAACAGACTGGGTGGATTAAACATGATTTACATTCTTGCAGTTATGGAAGCCGGAAAGTCCAAGAAGGCACCAGTATATCTGATTCAGACCTGGTCCTCTTTCTGATTTCCTACTGTGTCCTCACATAGCAGAGAGATAACATACAGAATCTCTGGTGTCTCATCTTAAAATTCACTAGTTCTACTGTTTCACTTCTCTCCCCAACCTTTTCTGACCTTCATCACTTCCTAAGTGCCCTGTTGCCTAGAAGCAGGGCAAGGGAAGGATTTGAGGGCTTCAAATTATGAGTGTTGCACCATGTTTGACATGCACATTCTCAGATTTTCTGGGATTAACAGGTAGTCCCTTTCCCAGAAATAGGATCCTAACAAGTGCCCCTAATGTTCTAAGGTGTCGCCCCCACAGTAGATGCACCAAAGGTCATTCCCTGGAGTTATCACTTCAGTTTTTGTCACCCAAGGCAAATGGAAAAGACACTGAAGTTTATTAAACAAAACAACTGAATTTATGTTTTTAACTAATTCTTGAGACCTCACAGCAGCCTGCCAAGGCAGCTATACTCTGTCCCTGACACCTCTCCAGAAAGGCAACTAAGTCCACCTGCACCTTGGCCAGAGAATACTCACTCTGACTTTAATCTCTATTTGCTGGAAGCTGACCAGGAGTCTGTTCTCAGCCTTTGGAATAAAGAATCTTATGCAATAAAACAGGCAAGCTGCCCTCATGGAGCTGGCAGTCTACTTAATGTTTATTTCTCCTTCACTTTCCAATTTTGCCAAAGACACTGTAGTGTCAGAGTCACAGCTGGGTTTGGTGACCCAGGTAGATCCTGTCTGAGACTTTGGGACCATCACTTCATTCTCTGCACCTGGTTTCTCAGCGTCCAGGTGAAGGAGCAGACTTGGTCTAGATGAGCTACTAAGCCAAACAACTTCATATGAATAACATGCATTGGATTGTTCTGTGTGATGACTTGCAACCTCAGACTTTCCTGAATGTGTTCCTGGACAGCGTGTTTTGGTGGGCAAGGGGAATAAGGCAGGCGAGAGGCGGCGGCAGAAAGATTGCATTTATCAGATTGATGGTCTGAATTCCACCTTGCTGGAGAGAGACCAGTATCTGTCCAGACACTGACCCCCAGAGGAAAAGGGACACATTTTACCCTAGCTCCAGGAGACTTATCCCAAATGTGCTGACACTCCTCAGTCGGACAATTCAAATTTCACAGAATTAATGACACATGCCGACTATCTAGCCCAGGACCTGACATGTACAACTCACACCATAAAACTGGATGCTGGTGAATACCCAGGGGAGCCGGTGTTCCTGGTGGGGATGACGCACACAGAGCACAGCTCCACCTCCCCACGGACTAAGGGTCACAAGGAGTGTTCAAGAAGTGTTTTTATATCATGCCGATATAGGTGAAGTATGTTTAACTAACATCTTTAATTCTTGGTCTAAAACATTCTTTCCTTTACTAGGTAACTTTAGTCTAGAAACGAATCCAATCTTTCTAAAATAAACATCTATACTTTCAGTGAAAACAGTCCAGTCTCTCATACTTGCGTAAATTAAAAACCTTCTACCACATGTCTCTGAAACAGACACAGGCTCCTCCAACTTCAGGTCTATTGTGAAGATCTCAGATAAGTTAAACCGGTTCCTTTACAAAACTCTCACTCTTGTAATAAACCAGGCTTGTCTCTCCAGACTGCTATTCTACTTGGGTGGCTTTTAAAGCATGTTTGTTTATTGCTACTACTGGTCCATTATCAGTGGGAACACAATGTTTTGTGGGGGTCCTCCAGCCAAGCAGCGCAACAGCAGGACTTGAATGTCAATCTACCCAAGTGTATCCAAGTTGAAGTGTTCTGCTTCTTTCATTTTCATCAGTACTTTTTCTGTAATCCTCCCATTTCAAGAAGCTCTCCAGTGACAGCACAAAAGTCAATCGAAGGCATTTTTCTAAATTTTGTTTTAGTCATTCAACTGAGAGTTTGTCAGATGGGCAATTTAAATTTTAATTAAAGCTCAGGGTTTACAGGAGGGCATGTAGACTGGATTCTACTCATGCAGAAAGTTTAACCCACAACATAAGCTTATGTACTTCTGCCTTGTCACTAGTCAAATAATCCTATGCCAGCATCTTCTCCATCATTGAGGACTTAATATATTTCTAGTAAAATATTGAATATAAAATGCTATACCTAGCCTAACAAATTATTCAAGAGCATTTGGATTTCAATTTATTATGCAATGATTACTAAGTACCCATTTTATCAAAAGACTAATAGAAATTCGAGAGAAAAAAATATATAATTCCTACTGCCAAAAACATCTGATTTGCATTTCTACATTATAGAAGTACTTTCTTTCTCAAATGCAGATTTCCAAATATGGAGTAATATACTATTTAATAAGTTTTTTTAATATGTAGCAACAACCGAACTGCATTTTGATAAGCATGTTTATGAAGCTTTCTAGGAAGTGACTAGTAAACACATACTGACTTTTTTTTACAAAAAAGGAAGATGAACAGGGGAACAAGACAGTTACAAAGAAAAATTGTAATTAACAGAGGATATGCTGTCATTTGAAAGACGTCTTTTGGCAGAGTAGTCACTAATGTCCCTTTGGAGGGGACAAAAAACTGACAGGGTGATGCACATGTGATGATGTGCATACGTTCCTCCAGCATACACACAGCAGGGATCTACTTTACTAGGTACTGAAAGTAACTCACAATTACATTCAAATAGACAGTCAAATACTTCATGACCAGAAACATCACAGTGTAACATGTACTGGTCTTGACGGCAAGAACCTCCCTTATGGCCCATATAAAATATTGGAGAGGAGTGCATGCCATGTATTTTACAGATTGAAAGTAAATTAAGATACAGAGGCATAACATTTTATTTATGATGCAAAAACTTTAGTAAGAAACACTATTATTACTGAGTGGCAATAATACTGAACAAAATAAACTGAAAATTATTACCCATATTTCCTCAATGAATCATGCAGCATCTATGCCATGGAACTACTGAGTCTATTACCTACCCATAAAGGAATGGACATTAGAGAGTGTCAGCAGCTTGACCAAGGTCAGATAGTTACAAAGTGACAAAGTTAAGACCCGCTCCAAATCTGTGTGAAGGCCAAAGCTAACTCCTAACCTCCATCCCTGACTGTCTCATGGGGTAATATATTCTTAAAGCAAAGTTCACATTAGCCATTGGATTATTTCTCAACAGAAATGGCAAAACAACCCTGGTTTGCTAAAGCCACTAAAACCTAGCCAGTTAGCATTTCAGAGTTTGCATATTTGAAGTTTCCAAAGTTATAAAAAAAAAAAAATAGTCTAGCTACTTAAATGTTTCTGGAAGACACCAGCAAAACCCACCACATTGCTCACCACCACCACAACCACAATTGAACACTTACTTTCTTGTGGTTTAAACCCTTAACTTGTACCAGTACATGGCAAATGCCCAATGAGCTACTATAAAATATCCAGAGGTTCTAGTGCTGGGCAAGATAGAGTAAGCACACTCCCATCTGTGTCCCAAACTAATGAAATTATAATACCTGGAGTGACTGCATAAACAATTATTTGAGAACCTTGAAAAGCAAATAGTAGCAGGTGGACCGTAGAAGATAATCTGAAGTCAAAATACCACTGAACTGCTGGTGAGCTGACAATTTCCTTCAATGCTATCCCTTATTTAATGCAGTTTGAAAATTAACCAAGAACTCTCAAAAAACACCAATTCTGACTCAAGATAAAGAAAGGGTTTCCTGACACTCGTGGGAAAGAGTCCCCATTTTTTACATTTTTCTCCATTCTATTTCATCCCAGCCTCCAAGCTCTCCTGTGACAGAAGCTACAGCCATCCACAGAGACTATGCTTTAAGTAGACTTCCCCTTGCTCTGAGAAGCTGGGGTCCCAAAGGGTGGAGCAAGTCCTTGTTACTCTTTTGTTCTCCCTCACCCTATTCTTTCATCATTTGACTCAAATATAGCCACAATCACAGCCAGTGTGCTGTAGACAGACTCAGATTTCTGACCAGATGACCAAAAAGGGGAGATCTAGGGAACTAGGGAAAAAAATCAAGAGAAGAGAGCTTGCAAAAGTAAAAACAAAGTTATTTAGGTACTCCTGGAGTCACTTCCAAGTTGCACTTGGAGACTGTGGGTCATCTCCTAGGTCACAGATTGGCCACTGATGTCATAAGGACATCTGGGCATGTGCATGACGTTGTCATCAAGAGCCACAGTCAGGACTCTAGAACAGGGCAACAGCCAGAGGTACAGGAGGCCAGTCGTGGGAACTCAGGGAGCTCAGCAAGGGGATCCCAGCCCCTTGTGGGGGGGCACCCTCCTGCTGTGGCGCTCTTCTCAGACCAGGCACTGGCTAGGCATTGTGTGGCCCCAGCAGGTACTTCCTAGCTCCTGACAAGTTTTCTGTCTCTACTGGGTGCACCCAATGTACCCAGCACACGGCAGGTGCTCGGTAACATACATAAAATACCAGACTGAAAGCAGATTTGGGTCTTAAATGGCATTCAGTGAAACACTACTTAAATTGGCTTCTTTCTGTTTGATAATAGACTGATGTCTGAGGACACATGCCTAGGGTCAGGCTTTGCCTCATTAAGTGAAAAAAACAAAACTCAAACATAATAAACCTGGAAATAATTTTGGCAATATCTCAAACAAATGAGCACGCTGAATTGAATGTCGCAAAAATCTGCCTCTCCCCGCTTAACCTCCCTCTCACTCCTGGAGGGTGAGGACTGAAACCCCAGGGCGAGTCTCCATAGAGGCAGATGAAGTACTAGAAACAGCATCTTGCAGTGCAGGTCTCCTCTCCTGACTAAGGGCTAGTATTTGGAAGACCATCATCTAGTGGTCAAGCTGTAAGCAGCACTGATCAGATCTACAATGCTAGGTTTTGTCCTCCATCTGCAGAAAGGGTGGGGAGGGCTTTCATTGTTCCTTGAGGGTCCCTCTAACCACCACAGGAGGTGAGGGCCGCCTCCGCTGCAGGATCTGCTCCTGAGGTGATGGAGGTGTTGGGGTCCTTAACAGAGAGCTCAAGGCTTTCTGTAAAACAGGCTCTGGTGAACGGTGGGGATAGCTCTGTAACCCCACAGTCTGCCCTAGAAACGGGGGCTGGAGGAGGTGAGGGAGAAGCACAGCCCACAAGGAACTCCACTCAGAATACAAACCGAGGTCAGCAGAGATGTGCACTGCCTTCCACGTCAATTAGAAGCTCAGGAGCTGGGGTCAGTAATAAGATCCCACAGCAATAAGCCACAGGATGAAATCAAGATTGTTTTACTCCAAAGACAAGAAGAAAATAAACTGATTAGCTCCCACCACTTTATACAGCCAAGTCCTGACCAGCTTAAACTGCCACTGAAATTTTCTGATTTCAAAGATTTGCTACTTAGAGCAATATGCTTCTTGACGGATTTTGAATATATCTCTGTATTATTTTCTTAATCTGTATACCCTGGATTGCAATTTTTTATCTATAGAAGATAAATTAGTCAGACAAAGCAATGATGCATTTGGTTTCCATGACAATGCTTCACAAAAAAAGTTCAACCTGCTGCATCACCATGAAGCACTTTGAAAATTATTTCCTAGCAACCCCGTAGGCACACAGAGGCCCAGGCCTTCTTCTGCCTTATACTCAGACCTAGGAGAATTACACACATGACAACAAGAAAACAGGTCACTCGGTTACCACAAACATTTCTGACCAGCTTATTTCATTAATGTATGGAGCAAAATAACCGCCAGTGAGGTCTGCAGGAAGATCTGACATTCTGCATCTTCCCCTGTACTTCCAGCAACCAAAATGCTGAACTTTCATTTGACTAATTTGATATGACCAAAATGCTGAACTTTCATTTGACTAATTTGATATGAAGACAAGTGACCACCTCAGGATAATATACAATACCTATGTATTCATTAAAAAGAGAGGAATTGAAATATCACCCTCTGCCAGTCTGAAAGACAGGATGGCTATGTTTCAGGCTCCTCACAGTACAGTGAGATATACCAATGTGTTGGACAAAGAAAAAACACAATTTTAGAGACTTTATAACAAACTTTTACCACCTAAAGGATAAGAAACTTTTGCATAAGTAAATGTGAAATACAGTGGGGTTTAAGAAGAGAGAAACGCCGTTTTTCTATACTTAGCATTTCTCAGAGTTGTCCAAAATTAAACCTTCTAAAATTAACAAAGAATGGAATATTCACACTGTAAAACTGGTGGTTACTGTACAAATTAGCCTCTACCACCTCCACCTGCCCTGCTCCCAGCATGGGCTCCCACCTCTGCAGTCTGTACCACTCGCCTCTTTTCCCACCTGACTTTACATTAGGAGGCAGATGAAGCTGTACTCTGAGACCCCCAAGCTTGCATGCTCTAAAGGGGCCCAGCCATCGGATGGGGTATGCTTTATGCGAAAGAACTTTAATAGTGTGAATAGAGAGAGAAGAAGAAAGTCTCCCAATTCAACACCCGAAGTCACCCACCCCCTCATGGGTAAATGCCCAGCAAACTGGGTTGGCCTGAAGTGTGGTCACTGAGGCATGAAAGCTTGCTATATGTTTAAGGCACCTTCTGGCAGAACCACAGCCAGAAGGTAAGTCTGGGACAAAGGAGTAAAATCAAGTACAAATCAAAATAGCAAGTGCCAGACTCCCTGATGGTGTAGGGGTTAAGTCTTAGCACTACAAGCTATCACGGCTGAGGCCTGAGTTCACCCCAGCCAGGGAGGTGACCCATAGTGCTCAGCAGACCTCTCCTGTCTCTCCCACTGCTCCCCTCAGCAGTGTACTTTGTCAATCTTCCTGTTCTGCTCCCCACTTTGTTTCTGGTGCATACTCTCACCCCCTGCACCTCTGGCTTACACCCCAGCTCTTCTGTGCATAAATAAAAAACAAAAAGCAGGTGCCATGTCAGCCTCCCACATCTGTCTCTTCCAAGTGTCTCCTCCAAGTCCTTTAAGTCTCTGAAGTCCCTGGGGCAAGACCAAAGCCAGGAAACAAACTCACCCTTCTCCACAACTCTCCCGATTCCACCTGTGTGTAACTCCACCCTCATTAAGTGGGGCAGGGATCACGGAACCTCCCCTTTTTATCCCCTCTTTATGGAGAATTCTCTGTAGCAGGTATAGCCAATTTGGCTACAATACTGGCAGGGCAGTGGAGGCAATGAGAGCGAGCTGAGTGATTTCTTCCCACTTCACTGCTGTCTCAGTGCCCTGGCCCAGCAGTCACTAATGCCTTCCTGAATAATGTCCTTTCCTCTTCCGACCCCTTCAGCCCTAAAGGTGGTAAGGATCTCAGAGTTGTGGGGGCATCTCACTGTCCCTGTTTTCTCTAATCTTTGCTCACACTTCTGTCAGCAGAATTTCAACTATGTAGCAAACCCTTTTGTCACACAGCTCCTTTTTGACATTATTGCCATTATTATGATTCCTTCCTTCTCTGGTTACCATACAAAAGAAACTAGAAAAGAAGGTGATCTGATATTCCCCCTTTTAAGCTTAAATACAACTCATTCCACTATCAGTAGGAAGAACAGCCAAAAGAGAAACACGTGTTTCCTTAGGAACTTTAGGTCCATCACCACAACAGCGTCAGTTAATCAAAATAAGAAGCAGGAAGAAGTGGAAAAGCAGGAATGGTAGGTTTCCAAAGAACTTTTTCTGAGTGCTTTTGATCTGGATCTTTACAGCTTGGCTTGTCTTGTTTGCTGTACTGCAAATTTCCATACGGTCAGCTGCATCTGCATTCATATGAGCAGGGATAAAATGCATTCCCAAACAACCACTCATGAATTTTTCATGAGCCACCATTTAGGAATTATCTTTACCACCATTCCCTCTAAATTAGCAAAACAAATAGCAAGAACCAACACACACCTGTGACTCATTGTGCCTGGACCCAAACCTGGCCCCACATTTAATTCTAATAATTCCAATGATTTTGTGTTCATATTAAGCTTCTCAACCAAACCCGAAGCTCAGTTTCTGCACTTGTACAAACGAGGGCCAATTTTTGCCCTTGATTATTCTAAGACTGGCGTGTGGTCATCAATGCCTCCTATGGAAGCTAGAAAAAGGGCCACTTAGGGAGTCCTGGCATTTCAAGTCTTGCTTTCCTCAAGGTCTTACCAATTCTTTCAGGCTACAGTTGAGTGTTGTTTATTCTTAATGTACAGACTGGTGCCTGTGAAATTTTTATTCTAGAGCACTGATGCAGGGTTCCACTGGGTGTGTGTGTTGCATGTGTAAAGCCCTGTGTGTGTGCAGAGTAAATACAAATAATGAGCAACACTAACCTAGTTATTCTGCGGATACCCCAAAGCTAGCCTAGACCTAAGGCCTCAATACTTGTTGGACTTTCACCTATTATACCTTGTTCAGTCTTAAAAGAAACCCTGAATTCATTATCAGAGAAATGCAAATCAAAACCACAGTAAGATCAACTCTCACACCACCTGAATGGCTATAATTAAGAAAAGGTAATAGCAAGTGTTGAAGATGTGTGGAGACATGAGCCCTCATACTATAACAGTGTCCATAGGAAGAGGGAGTTCTGGGCCCTCTGACCCACCTAAGGAAGGGTGGTTCTGAGTGGTGGAGAGAAGCTGGGAGAGACTTGGGAGAGGACTTAATGAGGAAGACCAAGAAGAGAACTTGAGGAGGCACGTGGAGCCTCAACCGAGAGAGACAATTGAGGGGGCTGAGCTTGCTTCTCAGTCTTTGACTTGTTCTAGAGGATTGTGGGACTTGAAAGAGACAGAGACATGGGTGAGATATCTGCAGGGAGGCTGACAGTGACTTCTGCTTTGGTTTTGCTCTTTCCTTCCAGACTTGCCTGGCCCCTTTCCTCTGGTTTCCTACCATAAGATGCCTTAGACCTGTGTGAACCACCCTTTGGGCCAACCCTAATTGGTTGGTTATTTACCCATGAGGGGGATGGATAACTTTGGGTGTCTAAATGGAAACTATATTCTTTCCCTTCTCTTCTCTTCTCTTCTCTCTATTGCACATGAATCATATAAAAGTTCTTTTTATTGAAGTCTTATGCACTAAAAGTATGTTTTGTTTTGATGTGGTAGATGGAGGACCCATTTAGGCAGGCAGGTTAAGGGGTCCCCATTCTGCCTGCTAGTATTTGCTAGCACAAAGGTAAAACAGTACATCTACACTGGAAATTAGTTAGTGATTCTTCAAAAGGTTAAACCTAGTTACAATAAGACCCAGCAATACAACTTCTAAAATATATTTCCCCAGAGAAATGAAAACATATGCCCACACAAAAACTTGTAGAAGAATTTTCACAGCAACATTATCATAATAGCCAAGACCCCTATCAGTGGATAAATTTATTTTAAAAAATGTGTATGTCCGGCCCTCCCTGGTGGTGCAGCGGGTTAAAGCACAGCACTGAGAATCTAAAGCCGCTTCCGCATGAGTTCAATTCCCGCCTGCCCCGGAGGTGACCACATGGCGTGGCAGACCTCTCCTGACCTGCCCGCTGCTCCCCTCAGCAGTTGTACTTTGTCGATCTGCCTGTTCTGTTCCCCACTCTGTCTCTGGTGAAGCCTCTCACCGCCCCTGAGCCTCTGGCCTGTACCCCAGTTCTGTATGCACAAATAAATAAATCTTTAAAAAAAAAATGTGTATGTCCATACAATGGAATATTATTTTACAATAATGGGATAAAGTACTGATATAAGCCATGAATTGGATAACCATGAAAACACTGTGTAAGTGAAAGAAGCCAAACACAAAGGTCACTGTATGAGTCCACTTATATGAATGTTCAGAACAAGCAGATCTATAAAGACAGTAGATTGGTGGCTGCCAAGGAATGGGGAGAGGAGGAATGGAGACTGATTGCTCATAGGTATTGATGATGTTTAGAGCAGAAACTCTGGGAAGAAGGTATCATAAGACCAAAAACTGTAGGTGGACTAGATATGACTGACATATAGAACTAGTTATAGAAATGAAAAATCCTCAGGCCAGCCTGAAGTGTGGATTTGGAACTTGTCAGCCATTACAAAGGACCTACAGGCATGGACCAGAGATGAGGATGCATAGACTAAAGACTATTATATAGAACACTGGTCCTTACAGATCAACATAGACACACCCTAATAATAGATAATAATTCACAAAGGAATGAACCCTTCCAAAGAAAGAAGATTATATCAGAACAACCCTGTACCTTCTAAACATAGCTCTTCCTGACCATTGCTGTCTGTGCAAGTGTTTCCTTTCATTTTTTTAATATATTAAACTTGCCCCTTTTGATATAACCAACATCTTTGCAATGAGGGGAAACACTGTGGGCTGCTGAAAAGGAAGCTCTGGTGAAACTTTTCTCAGATAATCCAAGGACACATTCTCTGAACCCATCAAGTATAGTTTCTTTTGGAAGGGGTGGGAATGTTCTGGAACTAATGATGATAGCTGCATACTAATGAATATGCTAAAAACTACTGAAATACATGTTTTTTAAATTGTGAGTTTTATATTATGTGAATTATATCTCAATAAAATAAAATCAGACAATAATGAAAATCTGACAAACCCCCAGATACTGTGGAAAGCTCTAAAAGCAGTATTACAAAGGAAGTAGATAGTGATTCAGGCCTGAATTTAAAAAAAAAAATGAAAAGACAAGGCAAACCTCAAATAAACAACCTAGCTCTACAACAGAAGGAATTAGGAAAAGGAAAATAAACAAATCTGAAAATCAGTAGAAGGAAGGAAATCAAAATCAGTGCAGAAATAAGTGAAATAGAAAACAAGAAGTTCAAAGACTAGTGAAACCAAGAGATGGTTCTCTGAAAAAACAAAATTGACAGACCCTTAGCTAGACTCACCAAAAAGAGGGAAAAAACCACATAAGAGAACTAGAAATGAAAGAAACAAAATTACAACAGAGGCTTTAACAGTGCAACCTCCATAGAGGTTGGCCCCTAGTCCTGCCTGGCCCCTAGTCCCACTTTCCTATGGTTCCCCACCAGAAGGTACCTTAGACTGTGGCAAATATTCACACCTCAGTGGTCCCACTTTGGGCCAATCCTGATTGGTGAGGGGTGTTTAACTGGAAGTATCTTGACCATATTCCTTCTCTTCTCTCTATTGCATATTAACCATATTAAAGTTCTTTTTATTGAAGGTCTTATGCACTAAGAGTATGCTTTGTCTTGATATGGTAGGTGGCAAAATTCGTTCTGAGCAGGCAGGTTTAACAGTCCTGGGGAACCCTTCATTCTGCCTGCCAACAATGCCACAGAAATACAAAGGATCTTAAGAAGAACCACTATGGCTGTCTTTACACAAACTAGACAACCTAGGAGAAATGAACACATTTTTAAACTCATACTACCTTCTAAGACTGAATCAGAAAGAAGTAGCCAGCTTAAACAGAAGAATCACAAGCACAGAAATGGAAAGAATAAACAAAATCTAAGAACAAAAAGCCAGGAACAAGTGGCTTCTCTAGTGAATTCTACCAAGTTTTCAAAGAGAACCTAATACTTATCCTACTCTAACTCTTCTAAAAAATTGAAAAGGGTAGAAAGCTCCCTAACACGTTTCATGAGGCCAACATTTACTGTGACCCCCCAAAGTGGACAGCACCCCCATCCCCACCCCCCAAAAAGAAAAGAAAATTTATAGGCTCATACCTCCAATAAATATAGATTTAAAAATCCATAACTAAGGCCCTCCCTAGTGGCATAGTGGGTTAAAGCACAGCACTGCAAGCTAGTTGCAGCCACATCAGTGCAAGTTTGATCCCATGCCCTGGAGGTGACCGCATGATGCAGCAGACCTCTCCTGTTTCACCTGCTGCTCCCCTCAGCAATGTACTTCATCAGTCTACCTGCTCTGCTCCCCACTCTGTCTCTGATGAATCCTATCACCGCCCCTGCACCTCTGGCCTGTACGCCAGTTCTGTGTGCATAGATAAAACAAGCATTCAATAAGATTCAACATGCATTTATGACAAAATTGATCAATAAATGCTAATAAACAGAACTCTCAACACAATAAAAACCATGTCTGGCAAACCCACAGTCAACATAATGTCATACTCAATGGTGAAAAACTCAAAACAAAGATGTCTACTGTCACCATTATTTTTTCAACATAGTATTAGAAGTCTAGCTAGGGCAATTAGGCAAAAAAAAAAAAAAAGACAAAAGGAATACAAATTGGAAGAGAAGATGTGAAACTCTCATGATTCACATATGACAAGATAATATACATAGAAAATCCCAAAGACTCTACCCCAATACTATAAAAGCAATAAATGAACAGATGGGTACAAACTCAATACATAAAAATCAGCTGCATTTCTACATGTAAACAATGAATTAAAGAAGTTTGTAAAAATCCTATTATAATTAAACCAAAAGGATGAAATACCTGGGAGTAAACTTAACAAAGGAAGGCGAGGGCCTGTACACAGAAAACTGTAAGACCACATTGCAGAAAATAAAAGAAGACACAAAGAAATGGAAAGGTATCCTGTGCACATAAACAGGAAGAAGAAAAAATCATTAAAATGGCCACACGACTCATAGCACACTACAGGTTCGATGCATCACCCTTCAAATTCCTAATGATTTTCTTCAGGGAAATAAAACAATCATAAATTTGTGTGTAATTAGAAAAGACCCCAAGTAGTCAAAAACAATCTGAGAGAAGAGGTAAATGAAGGCATCACACTTTCTGCCTTTAAACTAGACTATGTAGCAACAGTAATCAAAACAGTATATTGGAACAAAACAGAAACATAAACTAGAAAGCTGAGAGGTAGTTGGGCAGTTGACTTTTTACAAAGTCATGGCCACGCAATGGGGAAAGGTGTTAGGAAATGTTAGCCACATGCAGAAAGAAAAGAAACTGTGAAATAAGAGGAGGTCTAACCCACTGTTGGTGGGAATGCAATTTGGTGCAACCTCTATGAAAAATGGTATGGTAATCCTTGAAAAAAATAATCAGCATAGAAATTCCATATGCCCCAGCAATACCATTGCTAGGTATGTACGCCAAAAAATATCCAAACATGAATACAAACAGCTTTATGCACGCCTATGTTCACAGCAGCATTATCCACAATTGCTAAGTCATGGAACCAATTGAAATACCAAATAGACGACTGGGTAAAGAAAGTATGGAATTATATTCAATGGAACACTATTCAGTTATTTAAAAAAAGAAAGAAAGAAAGAAATGGTGCTTCTGGGAGGAAAATGGATGGACCTTGAGGTGATTATGCTAAATGAGATAAGTAAGAAAGTGAAAGATAGCTACCAGATGGTTTCACTTACCTGTGGAACATAAACAACCAAAAAATATATACTGGCAAAGAATAGCAGTCAATTCTGGAGGGAAAATACTGGTTACCAGAGGGAACAGGGAGAAGGAAGAGTGGGTGGGGAAAGGGTAGGGATAGAACACTGGCATGGAAGATTTGGTGGAAAGTGAGCAAAGCATGTGCACACACAGAGGTGAAAAAATATAACCCCAAAATTACATAGATATGTAAATGAGTGAAAAATTAATAGAAAGTGAGTGGCGTGACACTTCATGCCTGGTATTCTGAAGTAGTACTTGCCAAGTAGTGGGGGCCGCATTATATTTCAAACATTAGACAGGACAGGACACAGTTTCCTAAACACGAAGAGTCCTCTAAAATTCTAGCACCAACCTTTTACCAAATTGCAAGGAAATGAATTCTGTATTTGAATCTATCTCCTATCACTGAGGCATATGGTTTGACTAGAAAGTAAATTTACATAGTAACATTGATTAAACTGAAAATGTAAACACTGCAAAGAATATCTGAGTTAAGCTCTTCATAGCCAATCATGAAATTTACAAACCTACATATACACTCAACAGACCTTTTCCTTCCTCCCTTTCTTTCCCTTTTCCCTGTTCTCTTCCCTCTGCTCCCCAACAAGGATGTTCTGCCAAAATTAAGCCAAAACCTGGGCATTATTCCAGATTGTTCCACCTCCCACAATTGCCTCATCCAAGTATCAAATAACTTTCTAATTAAAAAATAAAAATGTATTCCCTCCTCTCTGTTGTCGTTACTTTAATCCAGGCCCTCGTCATTTCTCATCTGTTATAAAAATGATCAAAATCAACTTTCCACAATCTTCTCCAACCAAAAAACCACAACCACGACTCTATGTTACTCCCCTACTTAAAAACCTATAATTCCCTTGATAAAGTCCTCGTTTTTTAACCTGGCAAAGGAGAAACCCCCCAAATCTGGCCCTTCTTTATATTTCTGACTTTTTCCTCCAGGCTTTCCAAATGATCAGGTGGTGGTCTTCAGACTCACCATCTTCTGCTTCCTATTTTCCTTCTGCTGGAACCTCCTCTCATCCATCCATCCATATTATCACATACATGCCAAATTAACCCTTATTTGTCCTTCAAGGTTACATTCAAACATTGCATTATGTGAGATGCCATCTCCAAGCTAGGCTGGATTAGATGCTCTCCTTTCATGCTCCCATAGGAGCTTATCTCTCTGACATTATATCCTTGTGCAATCCCCCTTTTCTTGAGTGTGGGCTGGCCTAGTGACTTGCTTCTAATCAATAGGACACAGGAAAGATGATTGGATATTGCTATAAATTTTGCTGACTATGATCTTACTAAGACTGCCTCTCTTGCTGGCTTTGTTCAAGCATTCCGTCTTGGAGGCCCATGTAGCAAGGAGGGGAGGGTCATCTCAGCCAACAGTCAGCAAGGAACTGAGACCGTCAGTCTAAAATCTTCGAGGAACTGAATTTGCCAACAAACCGTGTCAGTAAACTTAAAAGAGGACCCTACTCCATCAAGCCTATAGATGAGACCCAGACGTAGCCAAGATCTTGCAGTCTTAGAAAAAAACCCTGAGTAGGGAAACCAATGAGCTGTTCCTAGATTCCTGACCCAGAGAAACTAAAATAAATGTGTGTGTCTTGAACCACTAAATCTATGGTAATTTGTTACACTCCAATAGGATAATACCAATTTGTGTGTCACTGTCCATAAATGAATGAACCATACACTTCCCTAGAGAAGAATTTGTCTTATTTGTTTTTGTATTCCTGAGCCTATCACAGGTACTTGATATTTAATTAGACCCTTAATAACATTTTGCTAAACTGGCTGAATCTACCCTAAGGTTTCTGTAGGTTTTTGTCAACCATGCTGACCAACTTGGACAGCAGCACCTGATGGCCAACTCAGAGAGCTGTGATTCAACCTTGCTTCTCTCCTAAACTGAGGCAAATAATCAGGTCTGTCTTCCTTTATTAGAGACACACAGGTACGTTACTCCACCTTTAAGTTATTTCTTTTAGATATGCAGAGACACACACAACACTTTCTGCATCTTCTAATTTCCAATCTATGTCCTCCAACCCAATTCTCTCTCACTCATATTCGTTCTCTCTCCATGATGCCTCTGCTTCACCCTATTTTTCTTCCATTGTCCCAACCCAAAAGTCACATTAGTTTTCCTCTGGCTCACTTATATACAACAACTTAAATGCCAAGAAACCACCTTGAGCAGTTTGTTGAAACCGTGGATATATCTGTGTAAGGAAAAAGAAAACAAGATCCATTGACAAGTGGTAATGACCATAAGAAAGCACTTTAGGAAACGTATCATATATCAAATGTGTGATTCCATTACAAAGTTAGAATCATTTTTTTAAACATACAAAAATATACACAGTCATGCATTCAATTTGGAAAGTGGGAAACTCTTTGCTTTTAACTCTTAATTAAATTTCAAATAAGGTGTTAATTATGTTCTAAATCCTTATGAAGGATCAAGGAAATTCTTTAAAACAATCAGTAGTGAGTGCCTTGTGCATTCTGTTGGTGCTGCCGGGGTTAATGACAGCTTAAACGCACTTTAGATAAGTGGACTCACACAAGTGAAGATGAAAAGGCAGTAACTATTCTACCCAAACTGTTTTATTGCCAAAAGGGAGGAGAATTACAGTGTCCAGTAGATGTTTACCATTGAGAAGGTCAACCGCCTCTAGAAAATTTATCTCAGCGATCTCACACATCCATGAAAATGAAACTATAACTGGGTTTACAGCAGAAAAGAACAGGTTTTACTCCCAAGGAGGCCTCTGCTGTAGATTTTAACCTTGAGCCTAACCAAAAACTACACTTCCTTTAGAATTAAGGGGCCAGGCCCTCCTTGGTGGTGCAATGGGTTAAAGTGCAGCACTGCAAGTGAGCTGCAGCCACCTCAATAAGAGTTCAATCCTCAGGCCCCAAAGGTGACCCACGTGGCACAGCAAACCTCTCCTGACCCGCCCGCTGCTCCCCTCAGCAGTGTACTTCGTCAGTCAGCCTGTTCTGCTCCCCCCTCTGTCTCTGGTGAATCCTCTCACCACCCCTGCACCTCTGGCCTATACCCCAGTTCTGTATGCATAAATAAATAAATCTTAAAAAAAAAGAATCAAAGGGCCAGTATGTACAACATCTCTGGATGAAGGATACAAGTTCATTTTCTAGGTTAGGTAAATATGACTTATCTGGGAAAAAATATCTCACTATTGTGTTAAAAAAAAATAGCCTTCATGACATGAAAAGGTACCTGCATAGGTCCACTATCTACAGTAAAACATAATAGCAAAAAGAAAAAAATAATAATGGAAATAAATATTATCAATAGGGGGTTATTTGACCCAATAGTCATGGTTCACTCATTGACAGGGGTACCATCTGAGAAATGCATCCTGAACCTAATGCACTGTCAAAGAGGGCACTTACACACAGATGACAGAGCCTACCTCACCCCCAGACTGCTGCCCAGGCAGTGTTTCATCGACCACAATATCTTTATGCAGCACATGACTGCTTAACCATACAAGTAATATGCAGCTATGAGAGAAACCAGGAGGATCTTTATGCAATGTGATGGCCTCATCTCCAAGATATACTGCTAAGTAAAAAAAAAACAAAATGCGGGAGAGTTAATATACTACCATTTATCCAAGAAATGAAAGCTATAAATACATGTTTTATGTAAACAAAACAGTTGTATGAAAACATGTACTTGATGAGGGGAGTAAGGGTTATGTGGATAAAGCATATAACGTAGGAGATAAAAATAAATGAACACATCTCCGAATAGACCACAGTGTAAAGATTTTACTTTGTAACATGTAAATAATTGGCATTATTATAACAAAATTAAAGCATTAAAGAGTCCAAGTCAAAAGTATAGTTAACTAAATCAACAGAACTATGTTGAGTGCATTCAGCTGGTAGTAGAAGGATATAAAAGGGAATTGATTCTGATGACTTAAAAACAACAATGAGCTGCCTGTTCATCCCTAATGGGATATACTCTGAAACCAAAATTCACAGGAAAAGAATATTAAACTGTTTTTCAAGGATGATACTGCCCATGTGATGGTACTGATTATTATTATTCTAGACAGCTTGTGTGGGTATTGTGGGATAGAACAAGTAAGGAATGGTTTTGGTGTTATTAGGAACCAGGATTTACATCTGGGAAGAGGAAATAGAAATATTAGATTGATAAAGTTACAAAAAGGCCTTCCGGTCCTAATTTGAACTGAACGTATAAGCATAAACTCATGACACACCTTCTCTTTGAAAATATTTATTTCCTGGCTACATCCACTCAAAAAGCCAAGAAACAATACTCAGTCCATTAGCAATGACCGCTACACTGCCCAGATCATGTCTCTAAGTAATGCCTTTCAATAAAAAGAATTAGGCTCCTGAGAGAAAGGAATGATTCCAGAACAGGGAGTGAACATAGTGAAACTGACAAGAAAATAATACCAAAAGGCAAGCAATCGAACCAAAAATAACTATTTCTTCAGACAATTTTGCATCAGTAAGGACAAACTGCACACCAAATATTTCATATGTAATAAAATATTAAAAACATCTCCCATTATCTTTGGAGGATGCTAGGAAATTAAATCACTATTTGAAAACTGAAAAGTAAAGGAGCAGAACTGGGTGTTTATTCCACCTTTCCCATGTGAATTGTACCCCAGGATAATGAAGGGGAGTGTCTCTGGACAGAAGCATTCCAGAAATGATGCAGAAGAGTAAGTAACAGGCTTTTATAGCCACTAATGAATTAGTGAATCACTGCAAGGATCATCAAACATCACAAAGAGATAACCGCACCTATGTGCCTTCTGATGCAGTCTTACTATACTACTGATAAGACATTATTGCCAAAATAAATAATTTATCAACATAGAGGGAATAAAGAATCAAAAAGAATACAATGTGGTACATAAAGCCACAAGAATATAATCAGCAAAACCCAGTCTGAGGGAAAGTCTGCTGGATAAATGACCCAGCTTTGTCAACAAATCAATTGTAAGGAAAACAGAAGGGGGACCTGTAGATCATAAAATATTTAAGAAGCGTATTAACCTAGTGGCAATGGATAGATCTTATTCCAAACAAAGTTTTTTAAAACAAAGATTTGTGAAGTAAATAGGGAAATTTAGGCAGCTGCCTTGGTATTTGAT
Organism: Condylura cristata; assembly: GCF_000260355.1. Taxonomy (NCBI): domain Eukaryota; kingdom Metazoa; phylum Chordata; class Mammalia; order Eulipotyphla; family Talpidae; genus Condylura; species Condylura cristata. The sequence continues at coordinate 35,516,635 of NW_004567108.1, forward strand.
GATACTAAGCAATTAACAGAATTTTTAGGTATGCTAATAGTACCATAGTTGTTTTCTAAACAGTCCTTATCTCTTAAATTACATGCTGACATAGTTACAGCTAAAATAATATGTTTCAGATTTGCTTTAAAATAATCCCAAAGTAGGGGGGAGAGTGGGTGATACAGATGAAAGAGTAGCCTTAATTTTGTAACTGTTGAAGCTGGGTGACATGTACATGACATTTTATTATAGCAACCTCTCGACTTCTGTATACATTTTAACTTTTCCATAATAAAAACATTAAATAACACGCCTTTAAAACTGACTTTTATATTGTTATTAAATATGCAACATTTTTTGAGAATTAGCTAACAATGGCATATATCTATAGATGTATATATTAATTATATCATCTCCATAGCAACTTTTTTATTTATGTACTTATTTTACTAGTGATGTACATTATCTTACATCCTTACTTGCTTTGTCACAATATAGGATTTCTCCCTTCAGATGTGATCACAGTATTTTTCCCACCACCAAACACAGCCGTTTTGAGGCAGTCACTTTCATTCATCTCCTTGGGCAGAGATAAAAATTGAAAAATTTTGCCACCCTCCCTGGTGGCAAAATGGGTTAAAGCAGAGCACTATGAAGCAGTTCACAGCCACTGCAGCACGAGTTTGATCCCTGGCCAGGAAGGTGACCCACGTGTCTCCCTTGTTCCTCCCTTCAGCAGTGTATCTCAGTAGATCTGCCCGTTCTGCTCACACCCCCTACACCTCTGGCCTCCACCCCGGTTCTTATATGCATAAGTAAATACAGGTCAGAGGTGTGGGGTGGGGTGTGTATGAGAAGATTCACCAGAGATAGAGTGGAAAGCAGAACAGACAGAACTGAGATACATTGCTGAGGGAAGCAGTGGGCAGGTCAGGAGAGGTCTGCGTGCAGTATGGGTTACCTCCCTGGTGGGGAGTCAAATTCAAATTGCAGTGGCTGCAGACTGCTTCATAGTGCTGTGCTTTAACCATCTGCACCACCAGGGAGGGCCCAAAAAATATTTTTTGAAAAAACTGAAAATTAAAGAAGCCACAAAACAAAGTAAGTGGCAATCATGAGATTACAACCTAGTTTTCTCTGACTTCAGACCCTAAATACCCATTAAGAGAAAAGAAGCCACACTACATATATTAAACAGAAAAGTTTCTGTATAGAGAACTATTTGCCAAGGTACAGGAAAATACAGAAGAGCAAAAGGAAGATGGAGGTGGGCTGGAGAAACCACGGAAGATGAAAGAGTAACATCCAGAGATCTGAAATGGTTAACATCCTACACTGATGCCCACAAGTCCACATTCACACCCATCACTGGAGGGGCAAGCACCATGCCCAGAGTAAGTTGTACCATCATCACCTCACACTTCTACTGCAGCTCTCACATCCCAGTTCTCTGCCAGTACCGCCTACTTTCAGAGTCTAAGAAACCAGCTGGCAAAGGAGTCTGGACGATGTTGGTGGGAATGTAGACTGGTCCAACTTCTGTGGAAAATAGGCTGAGGTTTCTCAAACTATTAAAAATAGATCTACCAAGTGACCCAGCATTTCTTCCTAGTGATCGATACACTCTACTTACTACAGCCATGTTATGGGGGAAACCTGTTCCAATGACAAGTGTACAGATTTCAAAAGATGTAGAAAATACACGCAATGGAATATTACTCGGCTATTTAAAAAAAGATGATGAAATCCTGCCATTTATGACAACATGGCTAAAACTAGAGGGGATTATACTAAGCTAAATAAATCAGAAGAAGAAAGACAAATACCAGATGATTTCACTCATACGTGGAAATACAGAAAGACAAAATAAGGAACAGATAAAATTAGACTAAAACAAACCCTAGAAATAGGACTAGAATTAAGGCTATTAGAGAGAGGGAATGAGTAACATACATCCAAAGAGGTACCCCTAAATCATATACAGTGTTAAAACCCACCATTACCTCAATTTAAAAAATGCCATTATAAAAAAAAAAAAGATGCTGTTTGTAGACTTCTAGTCCATATAATGCAGCAGAGAATATGGAACAGAAGGAATGGAGCTAAGAACCAAGTGACAAATAAGTAATATACACTAACTACTGTGCCAAATTTCTTGTCAAGTTACAATGTCAAATTGTAATTGCTTGATTTAGAATTCTTAAATGAAGTTTCGCTCTCTTCCTCCTTTGTCCCATTATAATAACCACTATGTGGCCACTGAGCACTTGAAACGTGGCAGGCCCTATTGAGATGATGTTTAAGGGTAAAATGTATTCCAGTGTCAAAGATTTCACTCCAAACACACACACACAACTGAAAGTATACAGGGACTGTACATTTGATGATGCACCATTCTCACTTTATGAGGAAGACTCCTGAACTTGGGCAGTGCAGAACTGGAGCCCAAACCCTGGCCCAGATTGCTAAAAAAAAAAAAAAAAATTAGAAAAGGGGCCACCATGGGGCTTGTGCAATACTCCTGTCAAAAGCTCTATAGGCCCTCCCTTGTGGCGCAGCGGGTTAAAGCACAGCACTAAGAAGCTAAAGCCACTTCAACATGAGTTCAATCCCTGCCTCAGAGGTGACCACATGGCGTGGCAGACCTCTCCTGACCAGCCCGCTGCTCCCCTCAGCAGTGTACTTTGTCGATCTGCCTGTTCTGCTCCCCGCTCTGTCTCTGGTGAATCCTCTCACCCTCCACATCTCTGGCCTACACCCCAGTTCTGTATGAATAAATAAATAAATTTAAAAAAAAAAAAAAAAGCTCTGCAAAATTTGAGGCTTGATATGACCAGAAAAGCAGGGTAGACACACCAAGACTGCCTCTACCTTATCTGGCCCGCTAGCCTTCTTCTATAACGAATGCTTTTAGAATAAAGAAACAACTTAATCAACTAGGTTGGATCTATTTCTTCAAGAAAAGTTTCTCACCAAACTGAACAAGCTCCCTCCAGCCAAAACAGAACAGTCTAAACTCCTAAAATATAATGACTGCAGTGACTTAAAACATTAAGCATGTATAAATATATAACAGTTCCTAATGATACTAAGTAGACAACAATTAAAAATTCCTTGTCGTTCTAGGAAAATTCCAGAGACCAATTCATTACTTTGAAAACCAAAAATAAGAGGAAAGAGTCACATATTTAACCTGACTTTCATTATAGATGGTCTTAGGAAAACCATCCAGTTAGTGAGAGGACTTTTTTGTAAAGATATTCCTTTTAATGAATGAAGAATAAATTAGAAAACATGAATGTCACCATTTTATATCCCCCAGTAATGAATAGATATACGCAGTGATTGTTAAAATCATTAGCATCACCGTAAAGAACCAAACATTGTGTTAAAATATCATCTAAAATATCATCTAGTCTTGCCCTAAACTCACCTCCCTGCCCCCCCACCAAATGAGCATAGTCTGACCAATCTCTAAATTTAGCCACAAATTTCTAGCAACCATAGACAGCAGGGAAACATGTTACAAGTACTCCAATAATGCAAATAGTAAAATGCAGACTGGGGGTATCCATAGGACAAATAATGCAGATTGCTCAGTGAATAGCAAATGGGGGTGGAAAGAAAGAGAAATGGGGACAGAGAGGAGGCATACCTGGTCATAATGAGTAGATCTTACTTAGATACCAACACACTGTAAAAATCATTTACAAATTAGGAAAGTGTGATTGTTATTAAATATTTGTTATAGCCTTGATTGCCTCCCCAAAATATACTCCCACTGTAACTAGTGGAGGTAGGGTTTTGGAGAAGTGATCGAGTCAGGAGAGTGGTATTAGTGTCCTTACAAGAGAGACCCAGAAAGCTCGCTCACCTTTCTGGCAGGTGAGGCTACTGAGAAAAGATGGGTGTCCATGAACTGGGAAGCAGACTCTCACCAGAAATGAGACAGCCAGGGTCTTGATCTTTGTCTTTTCCGGCCTCCAGAACCGTCACAACACTCCCGTCCATCTATGACATTTGTGCTGCAGCAGCCTGAACTAAAATCGTACTTAATATGTTTTGGAAATATAATAGATGTATGGTTTAAAACAAACTATTCTTAGAGCTAAGAGATTTGGGGCTGAAACATTTGTAGATGAAACAGAAAGTAAGGAGTGTCTACAAGAGTCCTTAAAGATACGAGTTGTACCTCTTAGCACTTTGGGGGGTGAAAAGGAAAAGAGGGCAGAGTAGGCTGGAGTCCCCAGCTGTGTGAACCCTGTTGAGCCACAGAGGTGCCCTCTCCCCAGTCTCTCCCTGGCAATGTGGTGCAAATGCACACCTGAGCCCTCACCTCCAAGCACCAACTATCACTTAAGATAACTACTCCCTGAGGGAAGTGCATAGCTTCTCCCTCATCTACTTCATCACCCCCTAATTAAACCTGCTTCTCTCAAAGGACATGCATCCAAAAGAAACACTAGTTCTAATTCAATTTTATGTTTCACTCACAGCAGTATTGTTTCAACACTGTAAATATATTCCTGCTACATAACGGGCAAATTACTTTTCTGGGCTAACCTAGAAACCTAAATGCCATTGTTATAACATTGTTCCTATAGGAAAGTCCCCTCCCTATATCAACTAGACACCTTAAGAAGCATTTTTCGCACACATTCCACACAACAAAAGGAAGGCTTGCGCTTCACATTAATTCAAAGAACTTCCTGATTTTGTCCTATTTCAAAGTTCTCACCTTTTGACACAGAAGAAGATCTAACCTTTTGCTCCACCTCCTTCTCCCTTCTAGAGAATCTCAGCAGATGAAGAGGACGAGCAAACTGGCCTGTAGCACTCTAGCCTGCCACTGCCTATAGGGAGGTCACACTAATAATGGACCAAAGCCCTTCTCCACAGCTCCACTGAAAGGGATGAAGTCTCCATGATCAGAGCCAGTCAGCCCTGAAGTCCGGATCACTTTAGAGAAATATGCTGGATTCTGGAAAACAAGCAGAAGGCTGAACACAGAACAAGAAGGTCTATGGGGCCGTGTTTCCCAGCTTTGTTTCTGCAGACCTAAGAAGACAGGATACTTAACACAACTTGTCTGCCAAGCCTCATGTCCAGTGTCACCTCCTGGAGCAAGTGGGGGGTGGGGGGTAGACTCCAGAGAAAGGTGACACCACCAGGTACTGGCTGAGCCAGACAAAGCTGATCCTTTGCTCTGTTCTGCCTTTATCTGGCCACTGTGATTTGAGTGTCACTTTTTGTGAGAAAATCGTGCACTGGAACGATTGTAGCCAGAGTCTATACCAGATTGTGGGGAAGAGAGAAACTTCGTTCTGGCTGATACTCAGCTCAAAAGCCTCTGGATGCTTCTCGGCCATCAACCAGAGAGCAGCTTTTGCCTTCATTCATTGTCGCTCAATTTCTAGACCAAAACTACTAGGCAGTTCTTTACATTGAAAATGAAAATGAGCTTCATAAGGCCAAAATATCACTTGTATGTGAAGTTTTGGCTGCTGGGTCATTACTGGCCTCCATAAACTGGTACTTTCCATGTAGGCTCTCTCATCAGGAACACTAACGTGCACAAAAGCGCCGCCTACCTAGAAGTCGCCATCACCTTCCCAGTCCAGAACTTTAATGGGATTTGTGGTTCTGATGTCAGAAAACAGCACCTTTTAATATACATATTATCCTGCATGAAAGGTTATGAAACTGTCTTTCATGTGTCTTCCTATAAAAAAATTTCCAAAATTCAAGGTCTTCTCTCAGTTCTGTGACTCAGATAGGTCATTGAATCCTTGCAGCGAAATCATTACATCTTCTTTTCTGAGAGAAAATGGGTTTCAGGTTTACAGTGTATGATTTTCCCAACAACCTACCACAGTTTATAACACCTGAAATGCAGCCATATAAAAGCCAACAGAGCTTATGCAAAATGGCTGTAAATGCAATTACAGACCAAATCTTCAGGTTGTAGGTTAGACCAAAGAATTCTACGTGGCACCACCTCAAGTCACCCCATGGCGTTGACCCTTGAAGGTAGAAGTTTTGTGCAGTTTCAACAGTCATAGAATCCAAGCCAACCTGGGCTTTAGCCACACACAATTCTACCAAATCATCTCTTTTGCATACTCAGTCAACACAGGTCAAACGCACGTCAGGAGCAGAGGTTTTCAGAGCTCTGGATGACAACATCTTTGTAAATCCAGTTAGTCACCTGCACTGGTCAAATCAGTCTACGTGAAAGTGGGATATATTTTCCCATAGAAACCAATTACGTGCTTCAACATTATCTATATCTAAATAATCAAAGTCTCATTTTAATGATGAAAATAGCAACCGCAAGCAGCTAGTATTTGTACAACACTTACCAAGCTCACGTTCTGCAGTCTGTAAAAATAATGACAACATGTTCTGTCAGACTTCTCCGAGTTTGTATGTCTTTTACATTCCCCACTCATCTCAAAACAATATTCCATTTCAAACTAACAGAAGTGGCAGCAGTGGACAAGGAAGAAGAAAACCTTCCCCCTGAGATCCCCTGCCTGGTCCCCTCCACCACTTGCTTCTCACCTCCTTTTTAAATAACTTGCAGTTCCAGTACCAGCCATGCCACACCACACTCCCCCTTTCAGCTCATCTATCGGTATCAATAAAGCTCAGAGGTTAAACAACTTGGGAGTCAGGCCATCTTGGATTCAAATTTCAGTCCTTACCTTGAGCAATATTTTTTTTTTTTAAAGATTTATTTATTTGTGCATACAGAACTGGGGTGCAGGCCAGAGGCTCAGGGGCGGTGAAAGGTTTCACCAGAGACAGAGTGGGGAACAGAACAGGCAGATCGACGAAGTACACTGCTGAGGGGAGCAGCGGGCGGGTCAGGAGAGGTCTGCCACGCCATGTGGTCACCTCCAGGGCAGGCGGGAATCGAACTCATGAGGAAGCAGCTTTATATTCTCAGTGCTGTGCTTTAGCCCGCAGCGCCACCAGGGAGGGCCATTGAGTAATATTTTTAACCCTTGCAGTCTCTTGTCCTTCATTTGTAAAGTAGGAATAATAAATCTCTTTTGCAAAGTGGGAAAATGAGGGGATAATGCCTTACATAGATTATAGGAAACAAGATAAAGTGCACCACAAAAGCAAGGACTTAAATAAGTGCTACTATTATTAGATATATCCTCTTTACCTGTTGCAAAAGGTACAAACCATTCATAACAATTTGAGTCACCTTGGAAACAACCAACACCTACAAAATAGCCTTTGTTTCTATCGTGGATTATCTTGCAAAATAAAAAATCTCACAAGCTTTTAAACTATATTTCTGTGACTTGTCTCTAAGGAGCCAAAAAAGGTGAAAAAGTTAATGGTGAAAAGTAAACATCAACATCCTGAATAAAAGCTGGCTTTTATCTGCCAATGGGAGAAAAGAGAAAATAGGGAAGACATCACCAACAAGCAAATACTCAGCTGATCTCATGGCAACTTGCTAAAAACCAGTGTATTCTACTGAACTGATCAAAATTCCATATAAGGGAAAGGTGATTTTTAAAAATGAATTCCAAAAACATTTGAATATTTTGAAATCTTTTCAATTTATGTATTCTTTGTCACAAATATCAGTTTACAGACATATGATAAAACCAGTTACTTTTTGAGACTCTGACTAGACTCTGGAGAGTAGGTAAGTACACATTGAACAAAAATGTAATAAACTTATTAAGTGGCTTCCCACTTAGGAAGATTTTCTCTCCCCTATCAGTACTCCTAGGACTTGCCACTGTGAGGAAAGGCGGGAGGCAGAGGAAATGATAGAGGCATGTTTTGTTATATGGACTGGATGTTTGTGACCCCCAAACTCCTAAGTGGTAGCCCTAAACCTGATGTATTTGAGGTCACCTTTCAAAGATGATACCATGAGGGTGAGGTTCCTGTGATGGGAAGAGTCTCCTTAAAACAAATGAGAGGGCCCTCCCTGGTGGTGCAGCGGGTTAAAGCACAGCACTAAGAAGCTGCAGCCGCTTCAGCATGAGTTCGAATCCCCACCTACCCCAGAGGTGATCCCATGGCGTGGCAGACCTCTCCTGAGCTGCCCGCTGCTCCCCTCAGCAGTATACTTCTTAGATCTGCCTGTTCTGCTGCCCACTCTGTCTCTGGTGAATCCTCTCACCACCCCTGCACCTCTGGCCTGTACCCCAGCTCTGTATGCATAAATAAATCTTAAAAAAAAAAAAAAGAAGAGAGACCAGAGCTGTTTGCTTTCTGCCAATGTGCAGACTAGGGTATTGGCTCCTACCAGGCAGAGTCTGCCAGCACCTTGATCTTGGACTTCACAGCCTCCAGAGCAGTAAGAAACAAAGGTTTCTGTTCATAATATTTTGTGATATAATAGCAGCCCACACTGATAAAGCAAATGTCTGAGCAAAGTCAGGCTGGAGAGTGAACACAAGAGAAATACATGTTTTCAGCAATAAGTTAGAGGCTCTAGAGAAGATAAATGAACATGTTTAAATATGGTCATGAACTAGGAAACATAAACAATAAATTAAGTGGCTGTTTAAAATGTCATTATTGTAGACAATCATCAAAACTGCCTGTCTCACTCTGAGTTTACCAGGGTGTCTCTAATGATGTCGAGCTCCTTGGAAGACTTCTTACAGAAAGCCTTTGTGGATATGGTTGGGACAGTCTCCATCCTGCTCTAGAAAAACTTCCATCAGTGAGCAACTCTGCCCTCTGGTTCCCAGATGTGCTTGACCAAAACAAGTACTGGCCAGAGATGGATGAAGGGGAGGACAGTGGCATGGACAGTTACTCCCTTGGCTTGCCTACCTCCTGCCAGGCCACAGTCTGCATCAAGACTGCAGCTTCTGGGGCTTCCCTGTCCTCCAGGTTTGGTTTCTCAGGTCCCCAACACCATTCCTTCCCAGTGCCTATTTTAGATGGCAACAGAACTGCTTTTTTTTTTTTTTTGTCTTAAAATGTTTCTGCAGGGTTTGTTGACTTCCTTTCATCTGAAATAGTCCCTTGATGACATTATATTCCATTTAAAGCCTGTAACTATGCAATCTGTTTCTTACCCAGATCTATCTGAGCAGGCATGAGGAAAGCCTTGGCTGGGTTGGCTGGCCCTCACCTAGATGTAGGGTTTCCTCACAGCCCCGATTGGTCACCAACACCTGTGGGCCCTGAGCTCTTCACACTCAGCAGAGAACCCCAAATAGAACAGAAAGTTGTGTTTCCCAGTTAAAACTCTCAAAACTAGTTCAAAAGTAACTGGCTGTTATCTTTGTTGAGCCCGAGTTCTAGAATTGACTTTACTATCTGGTTCTAGAGTTCACCTGCTCCTCCCCAAATCTGCTGGTTCCCTAGACTCTGGACTCCATCTCCTCTCACTGGACCTACGGGGCAAGGGTTAAGACTGAATATGAACATCTATCTTGTCATGTTAGCCGCTGTTTTAAGCTCCTCTGTTGCCTGGCAATTTCTCATCTTGCAGGACAGGACCCTGGAAAGGCTGAGACACATAAGGGACTGTGATGGCAAAGCAATACACTAGGACCTGCAAATCCCAGTGGATCCTAAATGGAAGCAGATCCTCAAAAAAGCATACTAGAAGACAAGGTCCAATCTTCTCTCTACTTAGAGACTTTTCAGTCAACCTCAGAGGCTCAGAGTTTTGACTTCATGAATGAATAACAAATTGTTCACCCAAAAGGAAATAAAGATGAAGGCAGGGCTGCAATAGTAACTCCAAAAGATGCAATGAGGAACTCTACAGTCTACTGCAGGAAGTTCCACCTAATTTTTTTTTAAGATTTATTTATTTATTCATACAGAACTGGGGTACAGGCCAGAGATGCAGAGGGTGAGAGGATTCACCAGGAACAGAGTAGGGAGCAGAACAGGCAGATCGACGAAGTACACTGCTGAGGGGAGCAGCGGGCGGGTCAGGAGAGGTCTGCCATGCCATGTGGATCTCCTCCGGGGCAGGCAGGGATCGAACTCATGCGGAAATGGCTTAAGCTTCTTAGTGTAGTGCTTTAACCCGCTGCGCCACCAGGGAGGGCCAGTCCCACCTAATTTATCTGGTCAACAGACAATCACTTCAATAGCAATCGCTCTCAAAGCGTTGTCCCCAAATCAGTAACACTAGCATCAACTAGAAGGCAGTTAGAAATCCAAATTCTCAGGCCTCACCTAAGACCTATTAAATCAGAAACTCTGGGAGTGGGGCCCAGCAATCTATAGTTTAACTAGCCTTATAGGTGATTCTCATGTATGCAAAAGTTTGAGAATACCAACTTAGAGAAACAAACAAAAGTCACTTTTTTCAAAATAGCACTCCCCCCTTCCAAAATCTCATTAATTATTTACCACAAGAGTAGAAAATACATACATTCATTTTCCTTTATATACAGTCAACTCCAACTTGGGATTACCACCACTAGTTCTGGAAAATCATGAAATGGATAGTGTAGAAGACATTAATCACTGGCTCAGGCACACCCTTTAGCAATAGATTTGCCACGGTTCTCATTAGACTTTGTTTACCAAGCTCTATAGATATTCCAGAATCCGTCGCATATACCTATAGCAAAGCCTGGCATAAGGACTGGCTGAGTGAATAAATGTGCACAGTGAAGGGTGGGGGTAATGAAAAAAGGAGGGGTTGCAGGGGTGCCAGAGAGAAAATTCTTATTCTAAAAAGAAATGAAAGTCAATGTTTATAAAATAACCTCACCCTCAAAAGAGTATGGGACATGTGACATTTGAAAAAATGTCTATATCAGCACAATATCATCTGGGAACTAGCAACTTCCTATGCCTGACCCACAAGATCATTAACCTGTGAGTTGACTGCATTGTCCATGAAGACTTTTACAACTGGCTGCCTAATGCCAGATGCCTCCCAAGCGGCAACAGCTGGTAGAAGAAAAGAAGACTTGTAAGAACCCCTACATCATCCCAGGGAGAGGTTCAACCATCTCCTCTGAGAGTTTCTGAGCAAGAATTACAAAACTGGCACAATATCAGGAGTGAGCATTCTGTAGGATTCTCCTGTTGGAGTACTATTTTTAAAAAGGCAAACACGGAGATGAATTGCTAGGAAGTTGCATTTTTTTACAGCAATTGGGAGACAAATGTGTCTTCTTACCAGAAATGGAAACCCATATGATATCAATGTACTACAGATAAATTATTAATGTTTATATATTTTTTTGTAAATTAGGTATTCAGGAAGGTTCCTGTTGACATCATGTTTGACATCATAATGCTTCATCATTCTAAAAGCTTAATGAGATGAATTATTGCTAGAAAAGAGAGGGAGAGATCAAGCACACATTTTTGCACTCTGGGGACCAAGTAGATAATGAGGAGAGACTTTATAATTGATGTATAAAAAGGAATTAAAAAAAAACACTATTACAACCCACTAGCACTGTAAACAGGACAAAATGGCAAAGACTTTACTTTTTCACTTGTATATTTTGGAGGAGTGTCATGATTAACAGCTATCTCGAACTCTTAGCAAAAAATTTTTATTCTAGAAAGAAATGAAAGTAAAAGTTTTATAAAACTACTTAACCACAAGAGTATGAAACATGTTAAGATTGAAAAAAGGTAATATAAAATTGAGTAACAAGTCCTAACAGGACACTAACACATATATTAAAGCAATTCAGTGATAATAATTCTGTATGATTTGTATAAGTAATAATTTGGGCTTTAAATTTAATTTCAAATCTATAATTTTTGAGATCTACACAAGCAAATTAGTGTTGAATCACTTAACCAGCAGTTTCATTCCCAACATTCCTAGTAATGAGTTGGAATGAATTAAGCTCTTATTTGGAAATCTTGTTGATAAAACAGAGTGAGTTAAATTCCTATCCAGGACAAGTCTTTTAACACTTCAGCCAAGTAGCAATGATATTTATACAAGTTTATACTAGCTGTTAATAACTGGGACTCGTTTTCCCTCCAGTTTTTACTCCATTTGGTCTCTAAGTAGCCTCTTGAGGGAAGTATTAAAACATAGAGAATGAGTTCATTCATTATTCTTTCTTTCGTTGAACAAACATGGAGTAGCTAAAGTTGCCAGGTACTAAATTGAGATTCTTGCTACTTGGAAAGACAAAAATACACAATTACTCTTAACAACCAAAAAAGGATCACAGAGTTCATGAGTTGTCACTATTCTGAACTACTGTTTCATGCCTTCAAACTTCCTTTCAACAGGAAGACAAAAGGGTAGTCTTTATTAGTAACAACCCAATTTAACTATTTCACCAAATACATGTTAAAACCTTGCACCTGCTCCTAACACTAATTTTATGTGAACTGGAGTATAAAAACAGACAAAGCTTGACAAAAGAAAAATACAGTGATCACACTGCCTTTATAACAAATGTTCAATTGGTAGATTGTATATTCATGAATCCTGGTCTCTAATCTTTAGATAGTCTATCCTTCTACAGTTGATATTCAAAAGCCAGAAGAAACCAGACACATAGTAGGTGTTCAATAAATGGCATTTTTTATCTTAATGATGATTATATTATATTAAGTGATAATTATCAGAGAAATCCCATTACTATAAGTAAACATTAGCTAAGTTTCAAATTACAAAATCAGATGCTATTAAAATGATGTCACTAAAAGGAACTTTTGGTCTTTCACACTGAAACCGGAATATCCTTCTCTTCACCCCTCCAGTGAGTGGCGACTTTACGCAATGAAGACTAAGAGCCTCCTAGTCTTTACGCAATGAAGACTAAGAGCCTCCTCATTTAGATCATTTGTCGAACAACTTTACAAGTATTAAATATACTGTGTGCCTTTGCCAAATAATGGAATGGTTCCTGGTAACCTACTGACCATGTAAAAGCTGTGATTCTGTCTAACATTAAGAATCATAGGAAGGTACTTTCTTTGCTGTGCACAATGGAATGTGCACTTGTCATTCTGTTTCCTACAAGAATAAAAGGCCCAGTGGCCAGATTTACACAATGAAACCTTTTTTTGATTGAGCAGCAGTTTGAGAACATACAGGAGGGCACTATTAAAACAATAATTTTCCTGTTGTCATTAAGAAATATCTAGGGACTGCTTTAATCATTTCAACCATTTCCCCACTTCCTCAAAATTCTACCCTCCTGAAAGATGAGATGTGTGTACAGAATCTTCCTCTTCAAACAGCTGCACTGCACTGGAACCACTTCCCTTTCAATGTAGCTCAACTGACACTCAAACTCTCCACTCAGTTCTCTCGATTTTATGCAGGATGCAGCCAACCCAGAGAAGTGACAAACAACAGGTTCCACTCTTTTCCTCCATTCTCTTCCAACATTTCTCCACCAAACAGAAACACCCTCATCCATTCACAAATCCCCACACTGGATCCCCGTGTCTAAGACGCCAAGCAGCCTGGCTAGTTTTCCCAGGTAAAAATCTGAATAGGAGGCACTATCGTAACCCTTCACGGGTACTGCACTTCACCCATGAGACACGCAAATCTAGCCCGTTGTTCAGATTTCATTCAGTCGTACTCGCCACTAAATGCTCTCGATGATATCCACCCCTCCTCCTCCTTTAACCCAGCCACAGCCTTCCTCGCTTCCATGAGAAGCTGGCCGGCCCACCTGATTTCCACTGCGCTCCCTTTTCCACCCGTTCCCCCAGAATGAGCTCCCAGGACCCCTCCAGGGGTCTCTCTGTTCACGTCTCCCTGGGCCCCCATCACCCCCCAAAATGAAAAGTAAACTCCTCCTCAGTGTTAGCCTCCTGCGAATCCCCAGCGTCACTGCACGGTCACTTAGCTCCTCCGGAGCCCCCTACCCGCGCAAGCCCCGCCCGGACGGGACGGGCCGCGCCCCCCCCCCCACCCCCCAACACCAACCGGGCCAGCGCCCGGCGTTTACCTTGAAGCTGGTGTAGCTGGTCTGGGTCTCGGCCTCCGCACTGCTGCAGCAGTGGCGCCTCCGGCCCCTGCAGGTGGTCGCCGCGCGGGCAGCTGAGCCCGCGCTGCTGCCGCTGCCCAGCTCGCCACGGGCCCTGCGGACGCGGGCGGCGCCCTGGGGTCCGGACACCCGGCTCGGAGGTAAGGCGTCGGCGGCGTCGGTCTGGACCAAGAGGCCGTGCAGGGCGGCCGCGGGGCCCGGAGACACGCTGGTGGTCTGGCGGGGCGAGTTGGACTCCTCCGAGTCCCGGCAGTAGATCACACCGCTCTGCGAGACGTGGATACTAGGAGCGCAGCCCATCCCTCGGCCG
>NW_004567108.1:35531306-35619588 GCF_000260355.1 Condylura cristata
AGGGCGCCCGCCCGCCGGCCCTCTCCCCCCACTTTGGGTCCACACCCGTTCTCCTCCCTCCCTCGCTCTCTCCCTCTTTCCTCCTCAGGTGCCCCCGCTCCTCGGGCCCCACTGCGCCCCCGAGCCCCGCCCGCCGCTCCGGAGCTCTCCCCGGCAAGGCACAGTCGCTCGCCTCGGCCCACTGGGATCCCGCGCCGAGCAGCTGGCTCCAAACCTAGGGGCCCTCCTCTCCTCCTCCGCTGGCCCTCTACACCCACCCTGCGGCTCCCCTCCCCCCAGCCCCTCTTTCCCTACAGGCTAGCACCCTGAGCCAGGCTCCGAGGGCTGGGTAGCACCAAAATAAGCCTCTCGCCCTTCACCAACACATTTGAAAGCATTTCTAAGGAAAATAACAGGATGCCCCTCCAGGGAGCCCACAGCCCAACTCCTTCCAAATGGGCTGCAGGCCTCCCGCACACTCTGGGAGTTAGGAAAGACCCGGTGCTTCCGAAGCTCGCGCCCTCCCTCTCCCCCTACTCGCGGAAGGCTGCGTTGGATGGTGCTACAGTCTTCAGAAGTTCCTGCTAGCTACATCTCCTCATCATCTGAGGACCGGGAGGCCCCAAAGAGGAAGCAAGTCGTCACCACACAAATTCCCGTAAGATCCAAGAAAGGAACTTCTCCAGAGTTTTCACCTCTTCCTTGGGTGTTACTAAAATTTCCTCCTGGCTTCTACCTCACGTAGCCTCCCATAGTCAATTGCTCTTCCTCACACTCTGGGCCGGGCAGTCAAAAACCACCGTCCCTCACTCTCCTAGTGAGACAAACACAGAGGAAGCTTCGTCCAAAGAAAACAGGAATCTCTCTGAGCCAGGCAGCCCTTCGCGGTTGCCCTTCATTCCCGCCCCCGCGCCCTCCCCCCACCACCACACGCAGTGAATGCGGAGCTGTGGGCACCACTGCCCTAAGCACGGGGAAATAATGTGGCCTAAGGAAAGGGCTCAATCTAGAATGGCTTATATGGGAAAGGCCAAGAACACAGTCCAAATGCTAAGTACAAAGAAGTATGTCTCCAGTTTGAAATAATGTCTTTGGTTCTTCCTTTCTCTCATGGATTTCTGGAGTGACTGGATAAAGACTTCCAATGTTAATTCCTCGCCTTCACAGAGAAGCATGGTGACACCCCCAAATCCCAAGTCCCCATATCAGATATAGTGAGGAGAAAGAATTAGTCTAATCACCTTCTTCTACCTATGCTTCTTTTCCTAGTTTAGCACTCCAACTTTTTGTTCTCTTCAAATGTTTTGACGACATGAAAAAAGAATACATCTCCAGTTTTTACCCAGAAGGTCTATGCTCTATTTTCTAATGGACAGGTAAACTGTTCATAAAATTGCAGTGCAGGTTGGCTTCCTCAAAAATCAAATTCTGAGATGGTGTACAGTGGGAGGAGGTTTACGAGGAAGCATGCTGGGAGCTGACATATGGAAGGAGAGGGGGTAGGGGGGAACACTGAAACCAACCTAGGGCAGTCTCAAGGAAAGCGTCCATCATCCCTCCGGTGAGCAGTGAGCAGGATGATCTTTCAGGGTGTCCTGAGGTAGTGGTAGGAGGACAGGTCATTACACCCCCACATGGGTCAGTTGTGACTTGCCAGGCTATCTCAGCAGCCTGAGACAGGTGGCCCTCTTCAGTAGAGGCAATCCCTAGCAGTAGTGCTGAGGACTTCCTGCTGGTAGCACTCCCCCAGCTGGAGGGGAATATCCTTTCCTGGTATCACAGCTGCTACACCATTTCTTCCCAGAATCCCTAAGTCCAGACTTCCTTGCCCCATTCACATGCTTATAAGAATACCACCTTGAGGCCCTCCCTGGTGGAGCAGCAGGTTAAAGCACAGCACTGAGAAGCTAAAGCCACTTCCTCATGAGTTCGATTCCTGCCTGCCCCGGAGGTGACCCACATGGCGAGGCAGACCTCTCCTGACCCGCCCGCTGCTCCCCTCAGCAGTGTACTTGTCGATTTGCCTGTTCTGCTCCCCACTCTGTCTCTGGTGAAGCCTCTCGCCACCCTGCACCTCTGGCCTGTACCCCAGTTCTGTATGCACAAAAAAATAAATCTTAAAAAAAAAAAATACCACCTTGAACAGTCACGAATGAGATGGAGAGACTCATCTGAAATAAGCCTAAGTCTGAGGGCTACCATATGCTCTTCACAGGAGCTATTCAGAACCCGGAAAATACCATCAGTTAAACCACAGAAGTACTGGTCTCCATACCTATCCCTGATGTGATTATTTTTTGTTTTATTTTTAATTGTTGTTTTTCCAATGGACTACCATTATTTTACATCTTTGTTAATATTTTTACAATACAGGATTCCTCCCCTTAGGTGTGGTTCCCTGACGTAATGTTAAGCCACAAATTAATCATTCCTAAAATGTATGTGTCCTTTATACCCATTTTAGGAGCTACCAATGGCAGCGCTTTTTTTTTTTAATGCTAATTCTCATGCCACATGTCTACTTTTTCAGAGTTTTCTCTAGGAATGAGGTTAATGGGATGAAACTAACCAGAGAAGGGAAAAGGGTCACTCATGGAGGTTTCTGAAAGTAAGAAGGCTATGTGTTGATAATTCAGAAATTACAATCAATTTTCCGGTGGAAAACATTAGAGATGGAATCATGAAGTCACCTGGAAACCAATTTAGGTCACACTTTTCGTACATGAAAAAAAAAATGATTACGGCTTGAGATCATAAATAACCTCAATATACTATAGTTACTGAAGAAGACTGAGTTGCTTTAGTTCATTTATTGAACATTTTATATTGGGACCAGTGCCTTTATAGAATGCAACTTCATACAGGAATAGCAAACAGAATTGGGGTATAAATTTTTCCTTCTAATCTCAGAGCAGCTGATAATTTCAATACCTTCCTCAAATACAGCTCCTCTGCCAATTCTGGCTTAGTGAAAGGGAAAAACTAAAGTATCCCCGTCATCTCCACCAAGTGTTCTCAGTGGGGGTGTGGAACCTGCTCCTATTGCTGGCACAGCTCTGTTCACTGGAACATGCAGAAGTGTGCAATGGAGGAGAAACGGTTTAACTGAAATCATCCCTAGATTAGCTCTGAGGCCTAAGTTCTAACCCATGGTAGTGATTTCTGGACCAATTCCCATGTCACAATTTCAATGCATTCTAGGATAACAGCGAAGTCGACAAGCTCAGACACTGTAGATAAAACGTAAGTTCAGGTTACAGAATAAGGCCAGAAATCTCCAACGTTAAAAAATTTAATTAAGTGGAAAAATTTAGTTATAGCCAATGCCCAAGAAACAAATCAAAAGAAAGCAAAATAAATCAGAAATGTCTTAAAAAATGAAACCTCAGATATGTCCAGGGTCGGCTGAGTGGCTTGATATTTTATACTAACGTCAAATCAGAGCTTATTTCTGAATTATGACCCAGAGGCACTCCCAGATCTGCAACAATTAAGGTCCCTTCTCTTTCTAAAATGGTATGACTCTTCCAGAATTCCTCTAAAGAAGCAGAAAATGTGATTAATACATTCTGAATGATTCTTAAGCACAAAGGTTAAAAAAATAGCAGCTTTCTAATTGATCTTTGGATAACCAAACATTTAATAAACTAACCTTGCAGAGCTTCTGAATTCAAAGTACATTGCTAGTGGAGGAGCTTATTGGAAATCTAACCACCTGATAAGTAAAATGATATAGTTTATTAGACAGCCCAGTACAGTGGAAGGTTCACTGAACTCAGAATTAGATGAGTGAATCAGAAACGTAGAGCTGCCTCTTGTAAATGTATAACCTTGGACAAGCCACTTAACCTCGGAGACTCAATTACTTAGGTAATTTCCAAAGTCACTAAATCACCAACATTCAGGAATGCTCTGAAATTGTGACCACCTTTTATTAAATTACATTTAATTTAGAATTAATGTAATTTTTGAATTGAAAGAGTGGTCCTGAACTTAACTGCACATGTTTTCATCCTGAGGAATTTGTCATGAATTGTCTATGAATACAACAGTTCTTTGGCCTCCATCCCGAAGACTTGGATACAAGGATCATGAACAGGTCTAGTGTGTACACTTTCCAAGAAGGTAAGTCCAATGTAGTTTCCACCACCTCCTTTGGGGATAAGAATAAACACTGACATCTTTAGAAGGACCTAGAAAACCTACCTGAAATGGCCCGTGAGACCTTTCTGAGCCCTCTATTCTCTCACTGCTCCAGTGAACCGGCCTCCTTGCTGTTCCTGCAGGAGACCTGATACTACCACCAGGAGCTCATCTCTCTGCCCTTCTACTACTCCACCAAAATTTGCATGGCTGACCTCCTTATTCCCTTTAGTGTTTGCTCATATGTGATCTACACTATAAACCTTGTTCAAAATCTTCATCCATATCCCCTCCATTGTCCCCACACTACGCCTGACCCCCTCAATCTACTCTTTTTAGAGCACGTATCCCCTTCCAACTTACTGTATAACTAGCTCATTTATTATAGTTTCTCAGCTGTCTTTACCAACTAGAATATAACCTCTACAAGAGCAGGATTTTTGGTTTCTTATTCACTGACTGCTCCCAAATTCCCAGTACAGTGCCTAGCATGGAGGAAATAGTTGGATATTTGTTGAATAAATAAATGAATTTGTTTCTCCCATTGCTTCTTCTTTGGCCTTTCTTTCCTCTGCACTGTTCTAACTCAAAAGGGTTTGGGGGGGGTTTATTTTATTGGATAGAGTTTTATGTTCTGTGGTGTTAGTTCTTAAAATCTGTGAATGCCTCTGACCTCGTAATCCTCCTTTTGGTAATATACATGAAAAAAAAACCCCACAATAAAGTATTAACTTATATAGAGATGTTTGTGAAATGCTATTTACAATAATGAAACTGTAGATATCCAAATAGCAAACATGTTGGAAGTGGCTCCTCAACAAAACACATCAGAACGCCACTACCTAAATTTATAGAGATGAGCATTGGACTCGGATGTATTAGGATTTCAAAAAATGTAACATACGGAGATTGATAACAACTATGGAAAAATTTCTGTCTAATGTGGAAGTTCATAAGTGAATGTAAAGTGATATAATAAAAAAACTGGAGTTGAACAAATTTTACTTTCTGAAAAACTGTTTCAGAGAATATAAAAACAATGGAAATCAACAAACATATTTCCTAATTTTCTGCCCAAAAAATTTTAGCTAAATATATATATATATATTTATATATATTAAAGCTTTATTTATTTATTCATACAGAACTGGAGTACAGGCCGGAGAGGCGGAGGGTGAGAGGATTCACCAGGGACAGAGTGGGGAGCAGAACAGGCAGATGACGAAGTACACTGCTGAGGGGAGCAGCGGGCGGGTCAGGAGAGGTCTGCCTCACCATGTGGATCTCCTCTAGGGCAGGCAGGGATCGAACTCATGCGGAAGTGGCTTATGCTTCTCAGTGCAGTGCTTTAACCCCCTGCGCCACCAGGGAGGGCCCTAAATATATATTTTTTAATGGGCCTGATTTTCTTCCTCAGACACAAGGTAAAAGATGCAAAGCAATAAAGAGGGGAGAGAATTATAGAGAGAAATCCAATGCAGTCAGATTTGCAAAGAAAGGATTTACAAAACCAGAGTCTCAAGAGTATGGAGAAGCTAAAAAATGACAGTCACTTACATTTACATGGTAAAACATTCCTACTAAGTGGGTTTACAAATACAACTCTTTTAATAGAGTCAAAACAGCTGTATTTTTAACTATAGGTACATCTTGTACCTTTTTTTTTTTTTCCACAAACCAAATAAAATTTAGGAGAGGCTTTGGTCCACAGGATGGTTTTTCATACCACTTGTAGACCATGCAAACAGAGACGTGCAAGAGATTCAGCCAACACATGACTTCCTGAGGCCCACATGGTCAGCAGGCCCTGGACCACTGAGCACTGGACTCAGGATGGGATGCATGCAAAGACTGTCTGTTCTTCCTATTTACAAGAACACCACAGGGCAGGACTGGATCCGCCCTGGAGACAGACTCTAGAATATCCTTACTACAGAACTCTGGATTTAAATACTTAGGCTAGATGTGCTAGAACATTCATTTCCAAAAATCTTGTAAAGACATTTATAAGTCAGGCATAAAAAGATTTACCAGTGGAACACAAGTCCTACTCCCAAGAAGCTGACAGAGCAAATGGGGAAATGGGACTTAGCCACCAAACATGACAACGCACACGCAAATGTCAAGGTGGAACAGCAAATGTGAGTGGTACTGTCAAATTTTATAGCAAGTACTGTTATGAGGGAAAGTCACTAGACAGCGGACCCTGACAGCAGGACCTTTACCAGGAGGAATTTTCAAGAACAACAACAAAGGCTCAGGGGCAGGAACTAGTCTTGCTGGGTTCAGAGGACAGAACGCAGATGAAATCATTAGGCAAAGCCTCCAGAGGTAGGTTGGACTGGAAGAAGAGGAAAACAGAGATGGCAGACCCTGAAACTTCTATAAGTAATACAAGTCACTGTAGCTTCTACTGCTCTTAAATCCCCTTGTGGAAATCTAGACTGAGAAAACAAATCCATTGTCCTGTAAAAAAAAATTTGTTTGCCAAATGATTACTTCTTCTTCTTCTTCTTCTTTTTTTTTTTAAGAACAGCAGGCTATGTATTTCATAAAGACCTGACATAGTACTTTTGGGTTTTCTGGGTATTCTAAGTCAGAGTACCTATGACCAATTCACATCAACTTGACTTAAGTTACAATATGTAAAGCAAGTACATTTGCTTCTAAATTAGTGTGACATTCCTAAATGCCTCGTAGTAATAATTTTAAAAGTTAATGTTTCTTTTTAATGATTTATTTATGCATATAAGAACTGGGGTACAGGACAGAGGTGCAGGAGGTGAGAGACAGTGGGAAGCAGAACAGCAGACTGACTGAAATACACTGCTGAGGGGAACAGAGGGCGGGTCAGTAGAGGTCTGCATGCCAAAGTGGGTCACCTCCCTGGCCAGGGATAGAACTAGTGCTGCAGTAGCTTGGAGAGCTTCACAGTGCTGTGCTTTAACCCGCTGCGCCACCAGGGACGGCCCTAAAAGTTATTATTTCTAAGCAGGCATTCTTGTGTTTGCATGCACATTTTGCTAGGCATATCATCATTTTTTTTAAAGATTTATTTATTTGTGCATACAGAACTGGGGTACAGGCCAGAGGCTCAGGGGCGGCGAGAGGCTTCACCAGAAACAGGGTGGGGAACAGAACAGGCAGATCAACGAAGTACACTGCTGAGGGGAGCAGTGAGCGGGTCAGGAGAGGTCTGCCACCCATGTGGTCACCTCCAGGGCAGGTGGGAATCGAACTCATGCGAAAGCGGCCTTAGATTCTCAGTGCTGTGCTTTAACCCGCTGCGCCACCAGGGAGGGCCAGGCATATCATCATTTTAAAAGATTTCATTACACTCTCTAATGCCAAAGCCATCCACTTATTTGCTCAGCAGCTACAAAAACATTGTGACTTAATGACATTTTGGTCAATGAGAGATTGCATATGTGATGGTGGTCTCGATAAATTCTACTACAAAGCCTAGGTGTGTGGAATTCTGTATCATCAATGACATTTGCACAACAACAAGATCACCTAAGTCACATTACTGGGAACACAGGTATGACTGTTCCTAGTGAGTGGCCACCATGTCAGACAGTGGGGAAAGAGTGTCATGCATCAGACACAGGCTCCGGGGAACAAGACAGAACAGTATCTTATGTCTATGGAGTTTAAAATATTATGGGGGTCAGAAGGACAAATGAGCAATAAAATTCTCTGGAAGTGGTGAAGGTTATGCAGGGATGTAAAATATGTTGATAGGATCAAGAGAGAGTGGGGTAGGGTCATGGAAATTTTCTCAGGGAATATGACATTTAAGCTAAGATGCTCAGAAAATCTTCTCAGAGGAATGTCATTGCTTAGCACCCACCATCTACGCACTGAGCGCCACCGGGCCAGGCACAAAGGTGTCACTGGGAGGGGCACAAAGTCCTCCGTACTTGGGCACAGGCAGTTCTGCCAGGCACACAGGTGCACATACCAACAAGTGTGTTAATGGTTGTTTTGAAAAAGTAATCTGAGTCTAGAGAGAATGATCACCGTGGGTGGAAGTGTTGCAGACAATGTCACTGAGGAGATGGAGAGTGGCTCTTGGAAGAAAGGGGGGTATGTAAATCAGTGGAAAAGAGGGCAGTGCAGAGAAAATAATGCGAGCCCAGACCTAGAGGAGGTAACACATTGAGTGCTTGAAGGACATTAAATTATTCAAAAGATGTATATTGTGGGGAAGAAAATAACTTGTGTTGATTGACAGGCTGTGACCAGGGAAAGAAATGCCCTATTAAGGAATCTGTTTAAATGCTAGTCAGAAGGTATTATTAGAATTCTTCAACAAGACTGTATCTCCAATGTGTTATTTTACTGAGACGAATTCGGTTGTGTATTCAAGAAGGGCTGGTGAAGGAAGTCAGGAATGAGGGTCAGTAAGCAGCTGTAGTAATCCAGGCATGGAATAGTAAGGCCTGGTATAGACGAGACTGTCTCTCCACTGCCTCCTCCCCGTCAAGTTCCTATGTTCAAGCCCTAATTGCCAGTGTAACTGTATGGGAGATAAGGCCTCCAAAGGGGTAACTAAGGCTACATAAGGTCTTAAGGGAGAGACCTTGACTGAATAAATCCAGTGTTCTTAAAGAAGAACACCAGCTCTCTCACGCTCTCTCTCCCCTCACACAAAGTCAAGGCTACATGAGGACGCAGGGAGAGGGGGCCTGTGCAAGCTGTGGAGAGGTTAAGAATCAGGCACCAAGCTAGACTTCTACGCTCCACAATGGTGAGAAAATAAATTTCTGCTATTTAAAATACCCAGTCCTTGGTATTTTGTTGTGGGCAGCCTAAGCAGACTTAACACCAGAACATAGAATAGACAGAATTTATGAACATGGAAAAGAAGAGAAATTCCAGAGACCTTTTGGGCTTAGTTGCTTGTTAGATGGGGTGCCCAGGAGCCAGTGATAGCAAAACTGGTTCAAAATTTTCCAGCTAAGGTATCTAGACCAAAGTTTATATGGGAATGGAGCACACTCCCAGGAAAAGTAAGTTTGTTTATAAAAGGGTTCCTTTACCTGAATTTGTACTTTCTGGGACCCAGAATCATGAATCTGGAAACCAGAAATTGTCCATACAATAGCAGCAATGAGACTCTACCATACCAAGGAGGTGACTGGAATGCAAGTGACAAGGATCTGTGAATCTCTTTCATCTTCTCTGTTATATTTCTAGTGCTTAGGAATAGGGATAACATGTGTTCAGCATCTGTTAATAAACATGGACCTGCATGAAGAGGCCCAGCAGAGCGGTCAGCCACCAGGTCCTCCACATCTACAAGTGCATGGACCCCCTTTTCTGGCATGCTAAGAAAATAGTCTCTTTGCTAAAACTTCCTTGGGTTTCCAGGCTGGTCTACACAGGAATACGAGTTTCTTGCTTCCAGCTTGCTAAATTCAGTCTCTTGATACTTCTGTTTCAGAACAGCTTTTGCGCCCTGAGATTTTTACTTCCTTGCTAACTAAAGGTGCCTCAAGGCTGCAGCTCAGCCAAAGGGTTCTACATTAGCAGCTTCTATGGTTCTGATGTCTTAATCCTCTCCCTTTGGCTGCAAGGACTGTGAAAAGAGGTGTTCTGGAAGACTTTTGGCAGAAAGTCTCTTCCTTCTCAGAGTCTGACATTTGCTCAGCAGCATGGCAGTCCCCTGTTACACCATTAAACATCTCCAAGGCAACAGTAGCTGGGGGCATGACTGATTACTTCTTCATACTTCCTATTATGTGGCTTATAATAAATTAAGTCAGACATAGGAGACTTCTCAGCGTTCTCCACACCAGAGACTGTCAAACTTGAGCATACATCAAAATTGCCTTAAAACAGATGGCAGGGTCTGAAAATGTGCATTTCAAACTTGTCACCAAATGATACTGATGCTTCCGATTCCACGTCACAGTTTGAAAACCACTGCTATATGTGAAGTAAGATAATCTCCCTCCCAAACAACACTTAGGACCCCCCAAACCCTTCACTCTGTTTTCTGAAGTGCAATATAACTTGTGCTTAAACCTGAATATTTTATAACACAAAAGAATGTCATAAAGCACTATCATCCAGCTTTGAAAAATCAACCCGAGTCCACAGAGCTCAGAATTGCATGTGTAAAATTGTAAGCTTGTGCGTTTCAAAGATGTCCATCCAGGCCAAGGGAAGCATAAGGACAAATTTTCAAGAGATGTTTTCCTTTGTGAGACATGGAAGTTGGGGGTAGGGTTACCTATAAAATACAATTTAATGCTCACATACATACCAGCAGAATGATACAAATTTCCAGTAGAGAGCATTGGATTTTCTTTTTCCTAATATATAGTGTCCAAGCATTAACTTTTAGGGACAATAAATGAACTCCTAGGAAGCAGATTCCAGGGTAATGGGAGAAGGTGGATAGTATGAATTCAATCTAGTGTAAATAGACCAAGCACATAAAATCATTTTCAGACGCTGGGTGAGTAGCTCTAACAAGTACCATTTTGGAGGTGACTTGCCATGTAACCGTCATGTACATATTTTATCTCTGTATGAAATTGCGGTATGTACTATGTATTTCTGTGCTTTTCTTCTTTGACCCTTTAGATACAAAATCTTTTCATGCCTCCTTTCTGTTTACCATTAACCTCAACTCCCACCTAGCAAGGCTAAGTGATTACTTGCTTTCTCCTGAGCATGGTGTCATTAAACTTTTATAGGCTATAAAAATCTTCCACAGCCCTGTAAAAAAATAAGACTAAGGCAATAAGTATTGGCATTCTCACTAGGACCTAAAAGATACATCTTAGATCCCTCTTAATGAGGGATTTGATTTTTTTATAAATCACTAACATAAATACCAGTTTAAAAAAGAAAAAAATAAAACCAACTCAAAATGGATTAACGAACTAAACATAAGACCTGAACCCATAAAACATCTAGAAGAAAAGGTGGGCGAAACACTACACAACATACACCTCAGTAATATCTTTAAAGATAGATCACCCAAAGCAAGGATAGTGAAGGAAAGGATAAACAGCTGGGACTACATCAAGTTAAAGAGCTTCTGTACAGCAAGAGAGACACTACACAAAACAAAAAGACACCCTACTGATTGGGAGAAAATTTTTGTACACAAATATTAATGACAAAGGACTGATCACATAGATATACACAGAGCTGTTGAAACTCAACAAAAATAAAGTGAACAACCCCCCATCAAAAAATGGGCAGAGGAGTTAAAGAGACATTTCTCCAAAGAGGAAATGCATATGGACAATAGGCATATGAAAAAAATGTTCAACATCACTTGTAATAAGAGAAGTGCAAATTAAAACCACAATGAGATACTATCTCACACCAGTGAGAATAGCACATCTTCAAACAACTAGCAACAACAAGTGTTGGTGAGGATATAGAGAGAGGTGGGAATGCAAATTAGTCTAACCACTATGGAAAGCTGTTTGGAGGTTTCTCAAACTGCTAAAAATAGAGCTTTCATCTGACCCAGCAATCCTACTCGTAGGTCTCTACCCAAAGGACAAAAACCTGGACTCAAAAAGACACCTCATGCCCATGTTTATTGCAGCTCTATTTACAATAGGGAAGACATGGAATCAACCCAAATGCCCAAAAATAGGTGACTGGATTAAAAGATGTGGTCTATGTACACAATGGAATATTACTCAGCAGTCAAAAAGATAAACTCATGCCTTTTGCAGCAACACGGATGGAGCTGGAAGGGATCATGCTGAGTGAAATAAGCCAGAAAGAAAAAGAAGAATACCGGAAGATTTCACTCATAGCAGGAGCATAAGGGACCAGGAAAGAAAAAAAGCAATTGGAATAAGGAAAAAAATGAAAAACAATGAATAACTATAAACCAGAAACATTTTACAGGGGTGGGGAGGAGAATAGGATCAAAACTGGGGTGGGGTGGGAAGAGTGCACAGGGCTATGGTGATGACACAAAGGTGAATTGGTGGGAAGTACATGGGGATTACAACTGAAATGAAAATATGCACAAAATGAAGAATGGTGTGAAAAAAAAAGTCTATGTCCTTAAAAAATATCCCTCTCTAGATTTTAGAAAGAAAAATGACATATTAGGAGAATTGTCTCCTGTTAAATTAAGAAATCAAGTATTTAAGATTTTCCTTTTCTTAATATCTTTGTGAGAGAAGGAGCCCAATTGCAAGGTCTGTATATTTACAAGACATTTCAAGCACTAAATTACAGGAAGATCTGTAAGAACTGCATTATGGTACATGCATGGACATGGTCTTCTCTTCGTACAAGTGAGTATAAAACATGTACAATAATAAGAGAGATGTCACATCTTTGCAAGTGCAGGCACACCTTGCAGACAGTGTGGGTTCAGTTCCAAACCATCTCAACACATATCACAATAAAGCAAGTCACACAAACATTTTCACTTTCCAGTACATACAAAATTAATGTTTACATTATACGATGTCTATTAAGAGCATGATGCAAGAGCATGATGTCTTAAAAAAAAACATATAATCCTTAGTTAAATGTGACATGGAGACACAAAGTGAGCATCTGCTGTAGGAAAATGGCACCAATAGACGTTACCTCCTTGATGAGGTTACTGCAAACCTCAATGTGTCAAAAATATCTGAAAAGCACAATAACACAAGTTATGTCTGTAATCTCCCATCTCAGGAAATAGAGGAAGCAGAACCTGAATGTCCCTTCTTCTTAGAACTCCAGCTATGGTGTATGGCGGGGAGGGAGGGAAAGAGAGATACTAGAAATTCCATGGGAATGGTCTTAGCACCTTGTCATAGCCTAAGCACTATAACAAAAGTCACATGAGTATATAGGAAAAGAAAATAAGGCACCGTGAGAACAGACAGTTCTTCAATAACAAACATAAATAATGTAGTGTAGTTCTTCCAATAGCTTACAATATCCACTTTTTTAAAAAAAAAATCATGGACGAAGAATGAAGGGGAAAAAGAACACAAAACTTCTCAAGCAGATCTTCAAGTTAGAGTAGTATTTTTAAATGGCAATCTTTTGTGGAAGATCATGAATAGCTATTTGTAGCATAAATTGACTTCCAGCCCTGATGAAAAACCAGGGGCCAAATTTACACTCCTTCCACTGTCAATTAGAAAATAACATAAAATATATTAAACAACTATTTTCAGACATGGAAAATAAATAGTTCAAGACTATACATGACAGAAGGAAAACAGAAGAGTTATATAATATTACCTCAATTTTCACACATTTTGCACCTTGGATCAGAAAAGGAATCCCAGGCAGCAATCAATGGTTCTGCTGACATGAGATGACAGAGATTAGTTTGGAGAGGCTTATGTGGCTGTAATTGATGGGGCAGTTTTTCAGAAAAATGAAGTTATGTGGACAAGGGGACTTGAAATTCATTAAAAACTAAGGTGAGAATTAGTTGGGTGAAACTGACATATCAGAGAAAAAGTGATAGGGAAGATATAATCTGAACAATTCTGGAGATCACAGAGAACAGGATTCATCAAAGTTTTCACCAACCAGAGTGGAGTGTCCTTGTTGATCACTCAGGACACTCAATAGAGAACCCACAGGCTCATGCCTTGATAATGTTGAGGAATACCAGAGAAAAGATGACTCCAGACTTACCCTAAAAAGGGTAAAAGAGATACAATAATTAACTCAACCGAACTTAATTGTTGGCCAAAAGAAAATCTAATGTTCTTTATTTTTTTACTACAAAGAAATCTAAGTATTCAACAATGTAACACTCACAATGTCTAGCATACTCATGTGAAAATCTTTATTAAAATACTTGAGGTTAAAAAAAAAAGTTTGACCTATAGTCAAAACTACTAGATATGCCAAGAAGCTAAGTCAGCTATCCTAACAAATACCCAACTACTGAAAGAAAAAACCATAAGTATTGTGAGAAAATATTTTTAAAAGGTATAAATGGAAACATAAGTTATAATGAAGAATCAAATGAAACTTCTAGAAATGAAATATGCTGTGAGATGAAGTGGTCACTAGTTAGGAGTAACAGCATAGTAGACATTGCAAAAGAAGGCATCAGTTAATTAGAAAATATGCTAATTAAAATTATTTATATTGATGAAAAGAGAGAAGAAAAGCTAAAAGAAAATTAACAGAGCATCAGCGGCTCACAAATCTAAGAAATGCAACAAACTTCAAACAGGATAAACCAAAACCAAGATCTAATACAATTTCTGAAAATACTGTTGAAAACAAAATTATAAAAGGAATCAGGAAAAAGGAACATAATAAATACATATAAACAAAGATTTGAGTGACAGGTTTTCTGTTAGAAACTAAGTAAGGAGAAAAATGGAGACACAACTTTGAAGTGCTGAAAGAAGAAACACTCAACCTCTATCCAGGAAAAACTGTCTTTTGCTATAAAGTAATCTTATAAAAATAAAAAAATAAAAAGGTCTTTTATATCTACCCTCATAGTTACCATTTTAATGATTCTCAGTTGTTTATATCCAAATTCTATCCAAATTCTACTGCTATCATTTTCCTTTAACTTGAAGATCTTAAATTTTTCTTGTAATGAATGATTACTAGTGATGAATTCTCTAAATATTTGTTTGTCCAAACAGTTCCATTTACCTTCATCTTTTGGAAGACAGTTTTTCCTGGATAGAGGTTGAGTGTTTCTTCTTTCAGTACTTCAAAGTTGTGTCTCCATTTTTCTCCTTTCTTAGTTTCTAATACAAAACCTGTCACTCAGATCTTTGTTTATATGTATTTATTATGTCCCTTTTTCTGATTCCTTTTATAATTTTGTTTTCAACAGTATTTTCAGAAATTGTATTAGATCTTGGTTTTGGTTTATCCTGTTTGTGTATATATAAAATATATAGACTTAACATGAGCAGAAAGGATGGGAGGGAGTACACAGAGATATACCGAGGAGTATATTGCCTCTAAGTACAACATACTGTATAAGAGCAACTACTAAAAGAGACGAAGAAGTAACTAGTAAGAAAGAGAATCACAAATACTACCCAACATAAAACTATGAAGAGAAAGAGGGAAAATGAAATAAAGAGCAGATGGAAAAATAGAAAAAAAGTTAACATATAGCTCTACCTTTTACCATATAGGCATTTCCTAAATTAATATGATTACTGATTACATCAAATATAAATGATCTAAGCATCTAAACAAAGCATACAGTTTCTTTAAAAATCTACTTAAATACAAAGGCAGAGATTAGTTAAAAGTGATAGTATAGAATAAGAAAAAACATGGGAACATTAAATACAAGAAACTTGAAATGGCCACACTGATATCATATAAACTATTTCAGAACAGATATACTATAGGAATAACAAGGGACTTTTCATTATAATAAAGGACATTTAGAAGACATAATTCTAAGTATAAATGCACTTAACAGAGATTTTATATATATATATGTAGCAAAACCTGATAAAACTCAAAAATAGAATAGAAAAATCTATAGCTAAACTTAGAGATGAGGCTTCAATTAATATAATAAATAGACCAAAAAAATGGTAAGTATATGGGAGACTTTTTGACATCATTTTGACAGAATGCACATTTTTTTTGGTGCACATGAAACATTCACCAAAATATACCATGTGCTAACCTAAACAACAAATGTCAATACATTTAAAAGACTGAGATTATATAAAGCACATTTATATAAGAGCTCATTAGAGGAGCTCTTATGTGTAAGTCAACAACAAAGTTGCCTGAAAAATCACAAATATTGTGAAAATAAACAGTATACTTATATATAACCCATTTGTCAAATAAGCATAAAGGTAATTAGATAACATGTGAATCACAAGAGAAATTAGAAAATATTTAACTTTAATAAAATGTGAAAGAAATTAAAACTTATGGAAACAGTACCCTAAAGAAAATTTGTAGTTTTAAAAGCTTTTGTTAGAACACAAAGATTTAAATCAGTGATCTAAAATTCTACTTAAGAATAAAGAAAATAAAAGAACAAATTAAATCCAAACTAGGAAGAAAGGACATAATAAATATAAAATCAGAACTTAATAAGAAGGCAAATAGACAAATTCAAAGACTCCAAAGTTGTTTTTCTGAAAGGCCAATAAACTTGATAAACATCTAGTAAGTCTGACCAAAACAACAAAAGATAGAAAACATGAATTACTGACATCAGGACACCAAAGGCATTAAAAGGACAAGAGAAAAATATTAGAAATTTATGTCAGTAAGTTAACAAATTAGCTAAAATAGACATATTCCTAGAAACACCTAAAGTACTAACACTGACTCAAGAAGAAATATTTTAAAGCCTAAATTTCCCTCTACTAAAAATACTGAAAGTGTTTTTAAACCTGTTCACAAAGAAACTACAGCCCAAAAAACTGTCTGATGAGGTCTATAAAACTCATAAGGAAGAAATGATAACAAACCTACTCAAATATGACATTGAGCAATACGGAACCTGTCACAACTCATGTTATGAGACCAGAATTATCCAGGAAT
The DNA here is from genome assembly GCF_000260355.1 of Condylura cristata. Lineage (NCBI taxonomy): Eukaryota > Metazoa > Chordata > Mammalia > Eulipotyphla > Talpidae > Condylura > Condylura cristata. The sequence goes on from NW_004567108.1 coordinate 35,547,942, forward strand.
CAAAGCCAAAAAAGAAAGAAAGAAAGAAAGAAATTATAATAAAAGAAAACTGTAGCTAAACATATCCCTGAACATAGATGTAAAAATCTTTAACAAAATTTATAAAATCAAACCCAGCAATATATTAAAAAGATAAAACACCATGACCAAGTGGTTTTTATCCTCAGAAAGTAAGGTTAGTATCACTTCAAACATTAACCAAAGTGCAGAAGAATGCAGTTGGACTTGTTTAAAAAAAAATCACCATTTATTTTTTAATTGTGGTAATAATAGTACATAATATTGTATGTGATCCAGAGGCACAGAATCACATAGAATCACACATCCTCAGATACATGTCCTTACCACACCCACAACCAAGATCCTCCAAGGCTTCCAAGTTAGAATATTGGGACCCCTCCCCACCGTGTCCCCTTCCCTCTCTCGTAACCTCAATTCCACATTTAGTTTTTTGAAGTTATACTTTCCATCATATATAAAACTAGCTAAAAATGGGTCAAAGACTAAAATTTTAAAACCAAAACTATAATACTCTTAAATAAAAACAAGGGCAACTCTTCGTGACTGAGGACTTGGCAGTGATTTCCCAGTGTGACACCAAAAATATAAGCAATAGCAACAAAAAATATAAAATTTCAAAAAAATTAAATATGTTTGTACATCTTTAATGAAACTGTCAAGAGAGTGAAAAGACAACCCAGGGAATGAGAGAAAAGTATTTGAAAATTATACACCTAATGACTATATCCAGAATACAAGAGCAAGTCTTACAACTTAACTCCATAAAGATATAAACAACCTGATTATAAAAGGTGCAAAGGACTTAAATAGACATTTCTCCAAAGACGATATATAAGTAGCCAACAAGTTTATTAGGAAAGCGCAATTCAAAAGCACAATGAAGCATCACTTTATATCTACTGGAATAGCAGCAACATAAAAAGTATTTTTTTAAAGGAGAACTTGGAACTCTTATACATTGTTAGTGGTGGGAATCTAAAATGGTGAAACTGCTATAGAAAACAGACTGGCAGTTCCTCAAAAAGTTAAACACAGAGTTACCTACATGACTCAGCAATTCTAGTCTTTGGCCTGTACCCAAAAGTAATGACAATGATATTCAAAACATACAAGATTGTTCATAGCAGCACAATTCACCATAGCAAGAAGGTAGAAACCACCCAAATGGGTAGACAATATGTGGTATATCTATACAACTGAGTATTACTCAGCCATAAAAAAATGAAGGACTGATACATACTACAAAATGAATGAACCCTGAAAACATTATGGTAAGTGAAAGGAGCCAAACACAAATCAGAGAGAAAAAAAAGGCCATATGAAGACACAACAAAAGGCAATAATCTACAAGTCCTGAAAAAAGACCCCACAGTCAGACCACACCTGATCTTTGGACTTCCAGCCTTAAGCACTATCCAAAAAAAAGTATCTATTTTGTTATCACAGCCCAAGTCAACCAATAGTACCAGAGCAGCAAGCAGAAGAAATTATGAACTGATCATTCCTTACTACTATTATTCTCGGGCCTAAATATCATTAGTCTGTTAAAGTTTCTCTAGAATATGTAATGAGAGGACAGCAGTTGTTTTAGTTTTGTACAATTTTGTACAGCAGTTGTTTTAATTTTGTCACTGGCAGACCAGGTAGCAGTTTTTTATGTTAGACCCAAAGCAATGATGGAAACACAACTTTTAGACCTGGAAAAGTAATCATTGAAACCAGACAGACATTCTTAGGGCCAAATGAAAGGAAGATCACAGAGCACCTCCGTCACACCCCAATTATGTGTCAGATCAGATACTAGTGAAAGAATGCTTTCTCTTGGCTTTTCGTTGAGTCTTACTTGGCACAGGCACCAAAACCGTGGATTGTAGATTTCTCTCTTTTTTCTATCATCTCATTTATCAGATAAATTTCTGCAGCCAATGATCTCACTGGTTTTCATCTTTTCACCAATTATGGCTCATTTATCTAAAGCAATATTTTCAACAAACTATGACCCATTCCTGTCCTTTAGAACTATCTTAGGGTCATGCAGAGGTGGGTTATGAGGAAGAGTTTCATGGGGCAGGTGGAATGTTGACCATGGCAGTTTGAGAAGAAATGTTGCAGCCAACATCTGGCCTTAAAGCTCCCTTGAATGTCTTCTCTTCCAGGGAAACCAAAGGGCACATTAGGATTCAAGAAGCAAGTCAGAGCACAGTCACTCCTGATAATCAACTCAAGCCTTCAGAGTCAATTCAGGAAGAAGAAATCATGAGAACTGGGGCAAAGGACAGAAACCAGGTGACAAGCCTGACCCATAGAGTAATGACAAAACCACTCACCATGGTAGTGCTGGAAGGGGACTTAGAGATCCTAGAGTCTCTCTTAACCCATGTCCCAGCTGCAAATCTTGTGAGTTCCACTTACAAAACAGGTCCAGAACTTGACAATTTTTCACATCTTCATTGCCTTCCTCCATGTCTAAGTCACCAACACCTCCTACCTGGATTATGATGACACCTAATCCATCTCCCCCACTTCACCCTGGCTCCCCTGAGGCTATTCTCAATAAAGCATCAGTGTGTTCCCATGTCAAAGTCAGATTCTATTACTCTCATCAGCTCAGAGTCTTCATAGCAGACAGGCCCTCAGCTTCTACCACGACCTCTCTGACCACAGCTTCTACTTCCTTCCCTGGCTCACACTCTTCTTCACTGGTTTCCTTGCTGCACCCTGGACATGCAGACATGCTTTGTAACCTGCCACTGTTCCTGATTAGAATATGCTTCCCTTCTATCCACATCACTGCCCGCTTAACTCAGACCTCCATTTTAGACCTTTCCAGGGAGCCCTACTCTGCCACCCTATTTCATGAGCAACATCCCCCAAACCATCTCAGCATCCTTGCAGCACTCTGCTGCTTTATCTCATCCCCATCTTTCTCTCTTTTCTCCCTAGTACATACACCCCCTCCCTACCCACCCCTTTTCTTTCTTCCTACTTCATTCTTTAATATCTCTCCCACCAGCAGGTAAAGTCCAAGGGACAGAAACTTTCTCTGGCACACTTCTCAGGGACAGGCTGGCTGCTCAGTAACTACTGTGGCATGAACAACAGAAAGCTGCTCCCTCTACACACGAGCAATCAGAAAGGAAAGGCAACCATCCTCTGCTGCTCACGTCACTCACTGCCCTTCAGATGGCTCATGGACAGAGCAGAGCAAAGTCCTACAGATTGAGCAAACATCTTTAAAGGCAGGCTTTGGAAGGAACAGGAAGGCCAGCTACACCTGGGCAAGAGGCCATCCCAGCATGGTGTCCTGGCATTCCCCCTGAGGGTTACACTTCACCCCATCAACAATGCATTGGTGGAACTGAGACAGTCCAACAAAGTATTGATTCCCAGGCTCGCAGGCACTCATGCAGGACCAGGCAGATTTAGCCTTGTCCACTGACCCCAGAGTCCCAGACAATATTACCATTGTCCTGTGCGTGCTGTTCTACAAAAGGGTTGGACCCAATGCTTTACACTTCTTCCAAGCAACTGTCCCCTCCACTTCTTCCATCTTCTCCTACATTCCTGTTTGCTTGCTCTTGTGCAAACCCTGCAGCCACAGGACCTTTTCTGTTGCTGCAGAGAGCAGTGGGTGAGCTATGGCCTCTCTGACAGAATTTATGTCCACAACATGAGTGACAGCTTGCATGCCATATTAAAAAATCTGAAATGCCCTTCCTTAAATGGAAAAACCTGCTCAATAAAAGACAGATGGTGAAAATATTTCAGTGGCCACTGTCCCTCTGAAAATGCTATTCTGGGATAAAACTTGAGTTCCTCCTCTGTGAGACATGAAAATACTTATTGCAAAATGATGCTCTTCAGGCAGAAATGCCATTCAATGGGTGTGTGACAAAGACACTCAAAGTAGATGCCTTGTCAATATTATTTACCTCAATGTTCCTAATATCCTTACATGACCAGTCAGGCAAGGATCTAGACCTCCTCAGCTTTCTAAAGCACTCTTAGGATACCAGGAAGGTCTTTTGTGCAGTTTTCCAGCAGAGCTTTGATGAATGTTCCTTGAGAAATTTAATATTCCTCTTTATATCCTATTCCATTGCAAAGGAAATGGTCTTGAGTTTTCCTTTGAAAGTTGCTAGATAGAACTGGAAAACAGATCCTAAAATTTCAAAGCATTTTTCCTATTAATTATCAGCCATGTACAAAGGGAAGGTGATCTTAATCCAGCATATCTCAGGTCACTCTCAATATCAATGTCTTAAACACTTTTCTCAGTCATGTTCTTCAGAGATCTTACCCAAAAGGAGTAATATTTATGATGGGAACTATGGACTGGTCATGAGTGTTAGAGAATTGGATTTTCATCTGTTTATACCTTAGTTTAACTTTCTTAGACCTCTAGAGAAAGCTCTGAAAACTCTTCCAAAGATCAGAGCCGGGGCTGGGGCCAGAGAGAGGAAAGCATGGTGGTGAGACTGCTGCTGCTAAGCCCTCCATGCTGCCCTGCAGGACTGCCTTAAAGTTTGCACCAAGGCTCCACACCCAAAGGAGGCATTCACCATCTGGGTGAGACGACTCACCTGTCTCACCAATCTGGTTCAGACTCAGAAAATAAGGGGCAAGAGGTAGACCCTGTGGTTGTAGACAGAGGAGTGCAGTCTGCTGGGGAGGCAGGAGAATGGGATTCCAGTTCCCTCTTTGCCACATTCGCTATATTCTTCAAACCTAAGATCCCTTGCATTGTTCAAACTACCACTAAGAGAAAATATGCTCCCCACTAAGCAAACTGGTAGTAGTTTAATAATGGGCCTACAGATACAAGAATTGGTCCCATTATTTCTCACTGTTTGTGTTTTTTCAACTCTTCTGGGGAATTAGGTGATTTCTCCTGTCTTCAGGGTAGTGACTTGACATGTGATAAGTAATCCTTTTGCACATATCTCAGTAACAAAACATAAATCTCGCTTTATGTACTTGTGGGTATCTTTTTCTTTATTAAATGCACTTGGCAGTGCTTTTGCAAAAAAAACAAACAAAAGAAAACTGAAATTGCGTCATTCCTCCTATGACAAATATTTGCTTTGTCAATATCAAATTTATACCCATGCTCTATTTCCTTGACTCTGTGTAATAACTGTGTAAACAGTAACTTTTTGTTTCAATGCCAACTACAGTGTAACCTTTTTGAAGTCACTTTAATCAGCAATTAAACTCAACCCATGTACTATCAGTTGTGCCCCCAGCTCAAATAAAAAGTTGAACATATCAAAAGCTAAAACTGCACAGACACATTCACAGGCAATGTCAAGTACATCACAACCACAGCTGGTTTGTAACCACAGCGATTTGTAAGATGCTGCCCAACCAGCAATGGCAGTCACAGACTCAGACTGGTGATCGAGTCACAAGACATACTTGGCTTTCATCTAGCACTGCCTTAACTCGGTGTTGTAGTAGGAGACAGTGTGGCATTGCAACATGAACAGTCTTGTGGGAAGTGTGCTGTCCTGTAGAAAGGCCCCTAACTACCCACCAAGCAGAGTCTCCAAGACAAGGGTCTGGTTTCCTAATGGCCTCTGTATGGCTCCAGACCTCCAAGCTCAAGGCCACATGACAACCCCAAGTTCTCCCAGTCTTAGTGCCGTCCCAGGAATCCAGAGTTTCATAATAATCAAAACGGGTCATTCTCCTGCCCCAGTATAGTGCAATTCACATTTATCTTCACTCTTGTTTCCAGGGAAGAGATACTGTGAGAAATAGGTCTACAGCAGTCTTTCCAGGCAGGCTAATGGGAAAAGGTTCAGGTTTAACTCTCAGGTGACAGTGACTGCAAGCCACACCCTGATTTCACAGTTATTAAGAAGGGAAAAGGGGCGTCTCAGAAAAACTAAAATGCTACTTTTATGCATCACATTAACTGCCAACTCTCTCTGCCTCAACTGAAGTAGGAATGAAATTTTAAGTGGCTTTGTAAAGGGGTAGTCTGCTGTGCTTGTTTTCAGTTCTCATATTGAATTGTGAACCTCTGCCTTATAGAGCTGAGCTGCTGGGGCTTTGAAGGGACCATGCAATTACTCTCAGACTAAGCAACACTGCCTCCCTGAAGAGCTCAGCAGCAGAGCCCGGGGTCTGGGCCCTGGGGCATGCTCTGGCCCACCACACTCTGAGCCCAATGCATCCATGAGATTATGAAATCTCAGAGTATATCATTTTGATTCCCTAGTATATTCCAAGCACTTTATATACATTACCTCATTTAACTGACACAATAACCTTGTGAGGTAAGGACTGTCCCCATTTTACAGATGAGGAAACACTGCTAATAAGTAGTGGAACTGGAATTCCAACCAAGACCATCTGTTCATGGTTCCTGCTTTTGGCTACTCATCTTCTCTTAACCTATACTCACTCTCCTGCCTCTTTAGACTCTATACCATTAACAAAGTTACTTGATACAAGTAGTAATGACGCACCTCTTTAAATAACACCCAGGGAATTCAGAAAATCGTACTTTCTACTAGCCAGTGGGGTAGGAGAGTTTGGGGGGGAGGGTGTATGAAGAGAGAGCTGACTCCATCATGCACCTTCAGAAACGTACTGGCCTCCTCAAATAAAAACAGGATAATTATACCTCAGTATGTGCCATCGGCAGAAACAGTGTGTTATGGGCTGAACTGTGTACCTCCAAACTTCATACTTTGAAGTCCTAGACTGAATACCTCAGAATGTAACTGTATTTGGAAAGAGGATCTTTAAGGTAATAATTAACATTAAATGAGGCCATGAAGGTGGGCTCTAGTCCAGTAGTTCTGGTACCTTCATAAAAGAGATGAAGGCACAGACACAGAGGGAAGACCCAGTAATGATGCAGAGAGAAGATGGTAAAGATTATGCATCTCTATGGCATAAGGATTCTTTTTATTTTTTAAAGATTTATTTATTTATGCATATGGAACTGGAGTACAGGCCAGAGGTGTGGGGGAATGAAAGGATTCACCAGAGACAGAGTGAGAAGCAGAACAGGAAGATCCACTGAAATACTCTGCTGAGGGGAGCAGCGGGTAGGTCAGGAGAGGTCTGCCTCGCCATGTGTCAGTTCCCTGGCCGGGGATCGAACTTGTGCTGCAGTGGCTGCCATGGCTTCATAGTGCTGCTCTTTAACTCACTGCACCACCACAGAAGGCCATTTTTTGAGATGACTTTATTTTTAAGAAAGTGCAGACAGGAGGCCCTCCCTGGTGGCTCAACAGGTTGTGGCCACAACCACTTCTGCACTAGCTCTATCCCTGGCCAGGGAGGTGACCCACATGGCGCAGCTGACCTCTCCTGTCTCACCTGCTGTGTACTTTGTCCAGCTGCCTGTTCTGTCCCCACTCTGTCTCTGGTGAGTCTTCTCACCACTCCTGTACCTCTGGCCTGTATCCCAGTACTGTATGCATAAATAAATAAATCTCTTTTAAAAAAAGTACAGACAGGAAAAGTCCTAAAACCAGAATATAAGTTTCCCTTCTATAAGAGAAATTTACACTAGAGAGGAGACCTGTACCAGGAAGACAGTTTGTATTTATAAGAGATCACTTCTTCCCACTCATCTGCATGGCAAGGTAAGTTATGCTTACCAAAGAGTTCCTTTTCTTGCCTTCCTAGGAATTGTCTTGCATCCTTTGAAGTTCAAACTACTATCACTTTCCTTAGGCCAGGGTGGTACATAAACTTCAACTGACTGGCTGACTTTTGAGTCTCATATCTTTGTGGGATTCCCATGAGGAAGTAAATTTTTCCCTTCCTGCTAATCTGTCTTTTATTACCGAATGGTCTGGTGAAGAACCTAGAAGGGTAGAGGACAATTATTTTTCCTCCCTCACCATAACCATCTACAAATCAAAGACAGAGACCCTCAGAAGAAACCAACCCTGCTGATACCTTGACCTTGGCCTTCCAGCTTCCGGAACTGTAAAGAAGTAAATTTCTGTTGTGTAAGCCACCGAGTCTGTGGTACTTTGACAAGGCAATGTAAGGAACTAAAACTTAGTGCTGTGTATGTTTGCTTCCATTAATTTTATAAAGACAGAAAGACCAGTGTTAGGGTGAGGTCCATGTAACTAATTCTGAGTAAAGGACTATATAAATGAAAGAACATGCTTCATTTCTGGGCCAGGCATTTAAGAGGTGGTGTTAATTCTCCACACTCTGCTCCACTGCCCTGGAATCATGGAATTGACGTGTTCTAGATGGAAGGTCATAAGAAGGCAGTTTCCTGCGTGACTGTGTGGAGCAGGACACTTGGCAAACTTGCTTTGGACATAAAACATGAGTGAGAAACTGTATTTTTTAAATCATGGAAGTTTCAGGGTTAAGTTGTGACTGCCATCTAGGCTGGCTTCATCCCACACACAACTCTACCTCAAATTAGTTAAGGAGTTCATCTGCCATTAGGTAAAACCATATTTAACTTCTGGTTTTATAGGTTAAAAAGGGGTCAATGTGAATAATTTCATTTGTTCTGTATCTTACTAGACATATTCATAGAAAAGATCTTGACAGACAACAAGTTCTACCATCATGAGTGTGCAATACATCTGAGATGCATTTAAATTTACTGATTTACCAAAAGCCCAAAAACATACTAGTGGGAAAATAGGACCCCAAACTGAAAGTGATACTTCTTTTTATGAGGACAAGTGGTGCAGTATCTATTAAAAAGTACATATCAAATAATAACCAAGCTTTTTTATATAGTAATTTCACTCCTTGGAATTGATCCACCAGAAATACCTGTACAGGTGTGCAGAAACAAATGAGAAGTTCCACTATGCTAGCACTCTATTTGATGGAAAACATATAAATAAGTCCAAAAACCTAGTCAGAGGAGATGGTTTAAAAAATGAACAGTTCATCCAGCCCTCTATAGTCAACTTTTTACAATTAAAAACAAAGATATGAATTGCTTTACTCTTATAGAAATTGACCCAATCCTGCTGATAAGAGCAAAAAAGTATCAATATACCCAATAAAACCAACTCTATGACCATCAGAGTCACTATCTCATACACTGCAAATGTATGAAGCACCTGACAGTTGTTTCGTCCTCCTTCACTCCTCCTTCTTGCCTAGTGCTTGCATCATTATAAGTAATTCCAAGCAGCTGGTCCAGCTCTAGTAACTAGCCAACTGTTTGACCTCACACAGGAAGCTTCAGTTCCCTCACCTGTATAACTGAAAGAAATAATAGCACTTCCTTCAGCAGGTATTGATAGGATTAAGGAGACTATGTACAAAAAGTGCTCAGAACAAAGCCTGGCACAGTGAATCATTATTCACTGCTATGGCAATAATGATATTCACCTCTGGAACCTGAAGGTTTTTTTTTTTTTCTTTTTTTTGTCATTTGTGTTCTGTTTGCTTCTGCTTTTTTAAAACGCTTAAAAATATATTAAGGGCCTTCCCTGGTGGTGCAAAGGGTTAAAGCACTGTGAAGCTAGCCACTGTACAGCCAGCCGGCTCAGCACAAGTTCCATCCCAGACCTCTCCTGTCTCACTGGCTGCTCCCCTCAGCAGTGTACTTCTTCTATCTGCCTCTTCTGTTCCCCACTCTGTCTTTGCTGAATGCTCTCACTGCCCCTGCACCTCTGACCTGTACCCCAGCTCTGTATGCATAAATAAACAAATCTTTAATATGTATCTATTAAGAAGACATAATCATTCTGCTTATTTCCCTTCCTGAAGTTAAAAAAGCAATGCTTTCTAAAACAATACTTATCCTAATAAAATCTAGCAATATTACACATTCTAAAGTTAATGTAGCTTCTAAATTCTTTAATGTAGCTTAGAATTGCCTAAAGATGATTTCATTACCAAAGTAATAACTGTTTTTCTGCGCAGCTAATATTAACGGAGTCATTCCCAGGTAAATAGTTTATCAAGTAGAACCCAAGGGGCCTCCAGGAGATTATACAGCACGCTCAACCCTCTACTGAGTGATCCATTTGGGGCTTCTCGTCTACCATTCCTGAACCTCCATAGTTTTAGTGTGTTCCACAGGCATGGAAAGGACCTTTTATGGAACCGTGCTGTAACTTAAACAGGACTTTCTATTTGAGGTCATTCCTAGCTTATTGTAACTATCAACTTAAGCAGCCAGGCTTATATCCCTAAGCCCTTAAGATTTGTGGGGATCCATAAATTACCGTAATTAAGATTCAGTTCACTCACAGTTCTGATCTAGTATCCCCTCAGTTGCTTTGTGCAACCAAGTAAAATCTAGACTGCAAAGAACTATAGGCTCTGGAAGCTTCGCAAGTTTCTGCCAGAGTGGATCCAGAATACAATGCTCTTTTTGAGACCTTTTGTGGCATGCCCGAAGTTTCACAGCTGGTCAGAAGGACAGCTAGAAGTCAAAATGTACCTCCTTGCTCCTCAAAAGCTAGCTCTTTCCACTGCTGATAAATTATCATTCTTCAGGAGTTTTTCTGGTTGTTTCTCCCCCCCCCCGTTTTTTTTTGGGGGGGTGGGGGTGTGTGAGTAGGATTATGTATGTTTGTTTTGCTTCTTGAAAAACCCTGCAAAGTTAAAATAGCTCATTCAAGGTCAGGGAGCAGTGGAGCAGAACTGGCAAGCAAGTCAGCAGATATTCAACTCCTAGAGGTTGGGTCCTTTGCCCCTCACCTATCACCTCTGGCCCTGGGTAAATGTTTTTATGGTCTCCCAAAACAGTCTAGAAGTCTATCTTGTGGGTTAGCACAAGTGTGACTTCAAGTTCTAACAGTGACCTGGGTTACTGTCAGAGAACAGTATACGCCCTGCAGTGCTTTGAGTTAGTGGATGAAAACGCTGCTAGGGCAGCCAGAGACACGGCTCAACTGCGATGGTCTTGCAGGTCTAGTAAAATGCTGCTCACCTATAGCAACGTGTTGACGCCTTATTTCTGTAATTTGGAGACTGTGAACACGTGTCGTAATGCGCCAGCAGCAGGTGGATATGGTCACGCTTAGTAATGAAGGCACAAAACCAAACCGCCTGGTGATGGTTGAAGACCCCTAGGTAATCTGTATAAAGGCTGTGCAAATCTCTTCTCCGGAAACAGAACAAGGGACTACATCTACTTGATCCTGGAAACTAAGGGCATTTCAGGTGACATTCTGACGCCCAACAGAACACAAGTTTAAAGTGACAGCACTGCTCACGCAGATTTCCCCCTTAGAGCCTTCGGGCCCCCTCTCTACACAGGCCATTCTCACCTGCACTTTTCTATGCCCTCAGCGTGAGACTCTTCTTTGTACCCCAGCCCCTCGGGCGAGTGGTTTGAACCCCACGCTCAGTCTCCTCAGCAAGCGCTGTACCTGGAATTGAGAGCGCTACTGGAAGTGGGTCCCCGGGATCGCGGAATCCCGAGCGCGAAAGAGAGGGCACCGGGGCTTCAGGCGCCTGGACGACCTCTCTGGGGCTTAGGACTGGCGGTGGTTCGCTTCCCAGAGTGGAGGCACCTAAACAGCCCCTGGAAGCTGGAGGAGGAAAGCAGGGCACCGCCACGGCGCGGGAAGAGCGTGGGAAACTCGGGGCGCAGCAGGAGCCGCCGGCGCCGACTCGACGTAGCAGCGCGACTGACTCCACTCCAGGGAAAGCGCCACGGACGCAGAAGCGCCTCACGGAGGCGGACGGCGGCTGCTAGTGGGCGAGTGTTCCTTGGAATTGCAAAGCCGGCGGTCACTCAGCCAGACACTCGAGGTGCTTCCCTTCTGGGGTTAGAAGGGAACTGGGCACTGGGACGCGCAGAAACGAGGCGGGAAAGAAAAGCAACTCTTCGCGGCGGCGGAGGTGTCCGTAAGGGCCCCGGGAGACAGCTCTGCAGTTGTTCGGCTCAACCCTAACGCCTAGCGGCCAGCCCCCCCACCCCGCCCCGCCGGTGCCCAGGTGGGAGAGGGCGGACCCCGGATGGTACCCGGCGCTGCGTCCGCGGGACGTGCGTGGGGGGCTCACCTGGAGGACGCTCGGCGGGCGGCGCAACCGGTCCATACTGGCAGCGGACGGCGGCTGGGCGCCCCGTGGTGCCCGTACCCCGCGCCGCAGCCCCGCACAGAGGGCACACAACTACGGTACCGCTCAGCCCCCGCCTCTTGCCCACGGGAAGGGTCTGGTAGTTCCGAGGAACTCGGGGGCCCGGAGCCAGAGCTTCTTTGCGCCTTCACTCCCCAGGCGCGTCCCGAGGCCGACGGGTGGCTGGGTCCTAGCGCCCCTCCTGCGGTGTGGGGGGCCCCCGATTTTGAGCCCTGCTCAGCTGCCTCCTAGCTTCTGCGCTCCTGGCAGCTTCTCCCGCTCCTCAAGGGAAGTCGACTCTCAAAGTAGCTGCCAAACTTGGGACCTTTTTGAAAGTAGGGTTTCAGAGTCTGAGCTATAGTTCCCTGTACACCGTGCCCACTCTCCACTCTTTCCGCGAGCCTCTACCCCAAGAAAGCACCGACGGAGCTGATCTGCCTGGTGGAATCCTCGAGGTGGATTCATAAATGCGATTATTTTAACGAGAGTCTAAAGTCAGAGACATTAATCATTATGAATCTATACAACAGATTGTATACAATAAAGCTCATTCTTCCTCAAGGTAAAGGAGGAACTTTTGTATTCAAGTGAATATATAAACTACACCTGGACGGGGCGGGGAGTATTCCCCAGTCTTAATACGAGTTAAAAGTGGATCAAGCCAGGGTTCTGCTAACGCTTCCTGGTCCCCTCCCAATCTGCTTAGGGAACTGAAATCAAAGGTCTGGGCAGCTTTCAACTACTTTTCAAAAACCAATGAATTGGACCTAATTAAATGCTTCAGCTTTAACTAACTGTGGGTCTTGCTTGTGGTTATTACCACACCTGCCCCATAAGTGGCTCCTTTGGGGTAGAGGGATTTCTAACAAAGACCTAGAGAGCCCTTGCAAAGAACTTTCATTTCTTAGCTGCCCACAGAGCTGAGTCAGTCAGGCCAAAACTAAGATCAACAATAGCAATCTTTCCCTGCTGACTTTATCATCCAGAGAGACTGATGAGATTTCTAGTGGTTTTTAGAAAGAAAGAAAAGGCAAACGAGTCATTTTTAGAAGTAAAACTCTAATCCATAGAACATAGAGGCAAACAGAAACATTATTATTTTGGTGTTAGTCACAATCTATAAAGGTCTCCTATAAGGCATGTGAGTGGTATTAATATAGGCCTGATAGCATTTTTTAGGTAGCTCAGATTATTTCCCCCCTCAAAATCACTCCTGTTGTGGACAGACTAAAATAGTCACCAATTAGTCCCACCTCCTGGAGTTCCTGCCTTTGTGGAATCTTCTCCCCTTCAGTGTGGGGAAACCTGTGGCTTGCGTCCTACCCATAGAGTATGTCAGAGGTGATGGGGATATCATTTCAGTGATTATGTAACACAGCCTTGCTAGGAGACCTCTCTAGCTGCCTTAGATAAAACAAGCAGCCATGTTGGGAGGGCCAAGTGCCAAGGGCCTGAGGGTGCCCTTGGCCAAGAGCCAGGAAGAAACTGAGGCCCTTAGTCCAATAAGCTGAAAGGAACTAAATCCTGTAAACAGGCAGGAGTGCCGCAAAGTGAATGCTTCCTGTAGTCTTGAGTGAGGCTACAGTCCCAGCTCAGGCAGAAGACCCTCACACCTTGCTCAGACTTCTGACTCACAGAACCTGTGAGCTATGTGTGTTGTTTAAGCTGCTTAAATATGTGGTAATTTCTTATGTACAATAGCACAACTAATGCACTTCCTTCTTCCACAGATGGGAAAGTAAAGTAAAAGGGGAATAGGTAGGAGGGCTAAGGTCATGTAAGTTAGCAATATAATCTATCATGTCATATGTGTAGCTTTTAAAGACCTTGTATAGCCAAGTTAAGATGGTGGGAGGGTAAAGGAACAGAAGAACTTTAGGAAGACCTTCCAAAATGACCTATGGGCAGAAGGATGACTTGCATGGTAAACTGACCCAAGCCAAAAATACAAATGCTTTTAGAAAGAAAAGTAAGTAAGAGGAAAGAAAGAGAAAAAAAATAACAGCAAGAAATAGAGGAAAGGTAAAGTCAACAAATCCTTTGAATCCCCTTTCTAATTATCTATAAAAGGAAATAAAAAGATTATCGCTCACTCCTGTAAGTGTAGGATTTTCTGGAAAAGACTCTCAAGAAGAACCTGGAGATTCTGTATGTATGTGGAAACTGGTAAGTTTTCTATTGTTCCTGAGATAATGCATAAAGACAGATGGGGTCTCAAAATTATTAGCCAGAAGTCTAAAGGTCTGCATATATTTGTTAGGTTGTAAAAGTCTCTTGATGTCTAAAGTTTAAGAGTTTGCTTCTCCATCCCTACTATAATACAACAAAATGAAATCAAATCTTTAACTCACTGGTCATATATTGCCTGTCATATACCTTGAAAGGATTAGGGAGTGGTGTGTATGATTTTAAAAGAGGAGAGAACTGGGAAGGAAGAGAGGGAGAAAAAAGGAGAGAAAATAAGAAGGGAGGGAGGAAGGAAATTAAGAGAAGAAGGGGAAGGAAAGGGAACTACAGCAAAAGGAAGGAAAGAAGAAAAGGAAAAGAAGCCAAGGCAGTTCCCAGCCTAGCTGGGGCTGGGGGTGGGTCGGAAACTCCATAATAAAGCGCTGCCTAAGGGCGTCTCTGTGTGAGTTCTTACCTGTTCTGCGTGGAAGCTAAAGAACCTGAAAGCATCGTGTCCCAACCCTATTCCTCGAAGTTAGTGCTACGACACCTCTCCAAATTCAAATCACACCCTCAGTTCTCTTCCTCCTCCCTTGCTCTCGATATCAACCCCTGCTTCCACTTCTCCAGGCAGTCCCTGAAGTTGTCTGCAGCGAAGCAGAGGCTGGTACAACTGCCCAAACACCCTGCCCGCCTTTCCCCCACCCCATCCCCCCACACCTGCTTGTGTTCTTAAACCATCTTCCCCACCCAGATTTGACAGGGCTTGACATTTCCTCAGTGTTTCCTTATTCTAATTGATTTCAGCATTGCTCTACCCTAAAGTTTAAAACTAAATACTTTCACTTGTGGTAACTCTTTGTGTCCCTAAAACTTTCATAAGACCACCAGACATTCTCTTCTTCCCTAAATATAAACAGCTTAACACACTGCTTGTTTAAGAAGGGTGGCCATTGTTTGGAATGAAAGGAAATGCACAGCAAAAATCTGTCTCACCGATTTTCCCACTTTGTGTGTGTCCAGATGTTTGGAATATGAAAGGAAAAGTGTGGCTTCTGGTTGGCTGCTGGCTTTCTGGTGGCCCCAGGGGATCTACCACCCTAAACAAAAGGAATATATAAACAATAACAACTGTCCCTCAACAGCAGAAGAACAGACTTTGAGGGACCACAGAAGTGTCACCTGTGGCTTTCTTCACTCTAAATTTGTGAGTAGATTCAGGACCTTTGCCCCAGCTTTCCCCAGTCATAGTGAAATCATAGGCAGAATGAAGCAAAGCTGATCCAAGGAAGTCAAGCATAGCTCCTGCAGAATTCTAGACCAGACCCTTGCCCTCTGGATGGTTCAAGTCAAGGGGAGGAAGAGAAACTCAGGAGTAAACCTTGGCAAGAAGTCACATGCATGGGCATTTCGCTCTGAATTACAAATCTGCAAAGATTAAATATGTACTGGGAAGTTCAGTGTTATCAACAAACTGTTTCTTACTATTACTTATCAGCAGGAGGTGAGAAACATTAATGATGAGAGCTTTGCCCTTGTATCTGAATGAAGCCATAGTGTCAGGTGGTTCTACAGATTCCCTTAAGTATATCTGAAGGCTGAGTCCCTCCTCCTTTCATTGATATTTACACCATATACACATGCGAAGAGTAATAAAATATATTACATATATATAACTGGTAGAGAGGCAATTCTCACAGAAGCTAATCTGTTCATTTATTTAGTCATTCATCCACTCAACAAATGCTTTTGAGCAACATCCATTTGCCAGAGATGATTTTAGGCGCTGGGAACAGACTGTAAACAAAACTGTAAACAAATGTCATTTACAACATACTGTTGTGATGCTTACACTCTAGTGGAAGAAAAAAATAAAAGAAAAATAATAAATATCATTTTACCATGATCTGAAGATAATAAATATCATTTTACCATGATCTGAAGATAAAAAATTACTGCAATAAAAAGAGATTGGGGTGCTACCTCATTTGATAGGCAAGAGGTGGTTTCAATGGGAACCACAGTGAGGGGGAGGGGGACATTAGCAGGGCAGTGGCACAGGCAACATCCCTAAGGCAGAAATAAGCTCCTGAAGTTCCAGAAAGGGACAGGAAGTCAGAATTGGTGGGTACAGTGGGAAGTCCTGAGAGACTTTAAGCACAAAAGAAACACCACATGCTTTGCTTTTTGATAAATCACCATTTATCCGCACAGTGAATAATTAATTCTAGGGAATTATGCAGGGTGGTCTTAAGGGGAAGAGGTGGGTCTAGGTTTCCTTCCCCACCCAAGGAAAGGCAGAGCAGGGAGGAGAAACTGGAGGGGAGACTGGAGAAGGAAAGAAGGGGAAGGAGAACTAGAAGGAGACCTGAAGGAAGCACATGGAGCAGAGACATATGAAGAAATTGTGCTTGTTTCTTGGTCTTGGACTGGTTGAAATAGAAGTGAGTGAGACCCAGGGGAAGGTTACAATGGCGATTTTTATCCTGATTTTGCTCCTTCTGTCCCAGACATGCTGGACCCTTTTGTCCCTTTCCTATGGGTCCTACCAGGTGCCTTTGACTTATGGCGGGCTTTTCGGGCCTCAGTGGCTCTGCTTTGAGCCAGCCCTGTTTGGCTGGACATTTTCCTACTGGAGGATGAGTAACTTAGGCGCTTGATTTGAAAACTGTATCCTTGGTCCTTTCTTTGTTGCACACTAATTGTTTAACATTCCTTTCCATTAGAGGTCTTATGCATCAGAGTATATTTTGTCTTGATGTAGCAGATAGCAGAACTTATTTAGAGTAGGCAGGTTTGGGGATTCTGGGCCCCTCTCCCTGCCCTATAACAGAGTGTAAAAGCTGTAGAAGGAATCTGTTTGGAATACTCCAAGTGAGAGTTGGTGGTGACTGAGGAGAAAACATGGAAACGGACAGAAAGGGTCAGGTCCCCGGTGCATGTGTTTTGAATACAGGCTGACAGAACTTGTGGTGGCTTACATGTGGGGAGTAAGGGAGGGGAGAGAAGAAACATCGATAGCCCCATCCAGCAGATGGATGGATGGTGGTGCTATCTACTGAGAGGGAAAGAGTAGGAGAAGAGCAGAAAAAAAGCCCAGCTTTGCCCCTGTGTTTCTGTTAGACATCCAAGTGAAGACGTCAGAGAGGCAGCTGGATCTATGTGTCTGGAGCCCTAGAAAGGTCAGTAGTGGAGCCATAAATTTGGGAGTCATCAGTGTGTAGATGCTCCTGTAAACTATGGGAAAATAAATTTACCTACGGGGGCCCTGAGCTCAGAAACGAGAAGTGTGGAGGACCACACTCTGGGCCTTTCGACAGTCAGGGGGCCAGCAGAGGCGAACCCAGCACAGGAAGTGAGATGTTTGGCTGATGTAACAGAAGGAAAACCCTTACAAAGAGAATGAAACCATTTATACAATCCTTTGTACCTTCAAACAAAGAACTAGATAGTGGAGAGCTCTTGAAAGATTTCACACAAACGGAATAGACGTGGAGATACTTATATTATAAACCTGGTGGTGGAGGGAAGGATGGGCTGGTGAAGACTAATGGGGCAGAGAGATAATCAATAACAACTAGGAAGAGCTGAAGAGAGCCTCAAGTGAGTGCTATAGGACTGGACAGCAGGAGAAGACTAGGAAAGACATTCAAGGAGAGATGAGGACTTGGTAATCAGTGGGCTATGAGTGGGCAAGTCTTAGAGGCTGGGACCTCCACAGAGACAGCCACTGGCTGGGAGAAAGCAAGCGCTCTTGTAAACAGCTCTGAACACACAGGAAAAATACCTAGTGGGAAAAAGGGCCAGGTGTCCTCAGCACACAGGCCAAGAGAGTAAATGCTCAGCACAAGCACTAAAGGGCCATCTTCAAAGGCTTCACAGAAGTGAGCAGAGCTCATGGGGCAAAGGAGACTTCAGCAGATGGCCAGAAAGTAAAATATTCTGCCCCCTACCAGAGTTTGATCTCAATATAACCTCTTCCAGGTCAAGATCAACCCCTTCAAGACCCAAGGACAATACCTTAAAGACTCATGCAGAATGATGTTCTTAAAGAAAATGAAATGTAACTGTCCCTATACCTCCCAACACACCCACCTCATTCTATCTCTCTCTCTGTCTCTCTCTCTCACACACACACACAACTAGTAACACTCTCTGGGGTTGAAACTTTGTTCTGTCTTCAAAATCTGAGGTGGAAAGAATAAATTAAAAGAAAAATAATTCACCAATTTTCTCTGACAATTTTTATCTAACTCCTGCAATGTTAGAGATGCATTAAAAAAAAACCACTGCTCCTAAAAAAAAAAAAAAAAAAACCACTGCTCCTTATATTTTGATCCACACTCTCTTTCTCTTTCTTCCTTTTGCTTCTCCTTTCCGACTTATTTTTTCTTATTACTAGTCATAATACTCAAAGACAAGAATGCCCTGATTAACAAAACCTCTGGGAATGAAGCAATTTTGTAACAAAATTGCCCATGTTTTAAAACCAGCCAAGTACCTTATATATGAGGTAGATCATGTTAATAAGGATCATGCAGGACAATAACTATAAGTTCTGCGTTACTTTCAGCTCGAGGAGCTGCAGAACAAATAAGCACCAATAAACAAACTTCCTCACACACTTTCCATTTGTTTGCAAAAAGTTAAAGGTAAATAGTACTTGATCCTCCAAAAACATTCTGCAGCCAACCAGGTCTGTCTGGATAGGCCTCAGCCTCCCTCCGCCTGCCTGCTGTCTTCTGCTCTCCAGCTCAGACTCCCACTCCATGCCCTCCTGACCCCTTGTTCCTCTCCTCTGGGAAAGGGAGGGCTGGACCCTCCCTAGGCTCAGTAATTGCATTAAGGCACTTTGGTAAGAATGCAGTCTGAGTCAAAATGCTACCTCGGTCTCCATGTTCCCTTCCCACCCCGGTAACCTTAATTCCACAGACAGGTCTAGGGTTTGTTATTGGCCTAGGTTTGACTGATTGTTTTGTTTCCTTGTATTCTACATGTAAGTGGAAGCATAGGGAATTTGTCTCTCTTTCACTTAGCATTATCCCCTCCAGGTCCATCCATATTGTCACAAATAGACTGGTGGGGGACTTCGGGTGCCTTTCTTGGGGTGGGTGGGGTATGCTGACATACATTTGAAGAGGTGTGAGCCTTCATCTCTGAATCATGCAGTGTTAGAAACCAATGCTACCTCAACAAAATTTTTGAAATCTTGACCAGGAATTTGCATCATAAATAATCTACCAACTTATTACTTCCTTACTTATTGATTGGTGAGGGAGAGTGACGGGAGGTGCCAGATATAAAGTAAGTAGGACTTCAGTCCTCCAGGGCTCAACTTCAAAACTCACCTCACCTACTTACTCCCAGGCGTCCAGGCTGTGGGAGGTGCCCCCCCCCCTGCCCATGCTTCCCACAGGGGGCTGCTTTTGCCTTTACCACTGCAGTTTCCCAATGTCCAGTTCTATAGTTCCTGTTACACTAAGCTTCTTGAGGGCTGAACTTCTATCTGCTTTATTTATGGATTCCCAGCCACAAAATAAACAATCAATAAATGGTTAAAAAAAATGGATGATGAACTGAAGAGCTGGGATGCAGGTGTTACAATGCTGCCCATTTTAATCACTGGAAAAGACTGAGAGAAAGACTATCTTTTATCCCCTCATCACCTGAGAAGCTATCACTTTTAAATGACCTTCCTGGGAGGTCTGAGAAGATTTGACCCAAACAGTACCAGAAACAGAAAAGCAAACCCTGCCATCATCTGTTCATCCTAGGTCAAAGAATGTTACCTCCAGCCCTAACTTTGGGTTCCTGTCCCAAGACTCCCAGATGCAAGCTCTACATTGTTTTGTGCTTTTGATGTTTCATGTAATGAGTTATTCAGACTAATGTTGGTGGGGGTTTACTAAGCACCAGGCACAGCACTGGGCAACAGGGGTTCAAACCACGAACACCCCTTGCCCAATTCTTGTGTTCACAAAGTTTGTAGTATCGTGGTTACGATTTAGTGAACTGTCTCAGCCTAGACTCCTTCACCATTCATCTTTTTATCTACCTTCCCCCATCAATTCTTGTTTCTTATTTTTTTATAATCTCTGAAACAAAATGAGAATTTGACACATACTTGCTTTGGGTTAACTTGGAATCATAGAAATATGGAAGTTAGAAACCATGAGGACTATATCAAGTCTTCCAGTCTTTGGGTTCAGCCAATGGGAGGCAACAGCACAGGATGGGGTACACAGTAGGTGTGTTCCTCCATGGCAATGAGGTGTTCTTTAAAAACACCAACATCTATTGCATCCCTATCTTGTTACCAATCTAAAAGTGTTTCCATTGACCAGGGTACTAACAGCTTCTGGTCCCTCACTAGGCAATGGATACCTTGCCATTCCTTACTGATTTCCCTTAACCCTACCTGCACCTACCCATAGTACACACCTGTGTAGTACACCCCTTCTTCATGTGTTTCCTGAAGGGACTCCGACACAAAATTTATCTCTTTCAATCTCCAGATATGGAATCCTAAATTCCTAAAGGGTCTACTTCCAATCAGCAACTTTAATGACTATCTGGAGACACATTATGACTCGACTGTCACTATGTTCAGACTTATTTGTTGAAACATATCCCATGAATTGGAGAAAATTAGGCCAAGATGAGGCCAGACCTGAGATGCCAACTAGAACAAGCATACAAAGAGCCCCACATCAAGTGCTTGGCATTTCAAATTCTAAGACGTTACTGTCAGTGGAATCAGGTTCAGAATTTACTGTGAGGTTGACATTTATCAACCTTCCTCCAATCACACCCCCGAACAAGACAAAGTACCATTTCCAAGTGACCTCTGTCCCCTTTGTTCACAAAAGTCCCTTTGCCAGATGCTTTTCCCCACTCTCGGTTCTATATGTCCAATCCCTTCTCAACTTACGAAGCCTAAAGCAAGAAGTCAAGTTTTCTATGATTATCCCCAGTCAGAAAATAACTCACTTTCCTGAAAATACTTCAAGCACTTTGATAGTACATTTCATATCACTTATCACCCACTTATGGTAGGATTATTTGTGTTCAGGTGTTTTTCTCACTCCTAAGCCTTGAAGAATCCTAAGGCTAGGTCAATATCTCATATATCTTTGTTGCTCCTGAATGACCCATTACAATACTTCAAAAATTGAAATTTCTAACTAAATTTTTGTTGACTGACTAGATAAATAAATGAATGAACAACCACCATTATTTTCTCTTGGAATGATGATATAATTTCTTCTGAGCCTCAGAAGACCACACCATATTTCACATTTTCATCCAGAAATAGAAGATTCACAAAAGCAAATGGCACTATATTTGAAGAGAAATATTTTCAGATTGTTTCCATATGTGTTTCTATATATAAAGGTTTATGCAATATTTTAAATCAAATTCAACACCATGTGGTCACGTATCTTCTAGAAGCTCAGGAGGACAATTTAGGTCAGAGCTTAAAACAATAACAAAAAAGTTCTTAAAGGAGATTTGCTCATTTATCCTTGCGCCTGCTCCTTCTCTAGACGTTTCCTTCCCAGGCCTGGCTCCAGTGTCACTTTCTGTCTGTGACCTTTGCTGACTTCCCCAGCAAAATTGCTCTCTCTCCTGAGATTTCATTGCCTTTTGTACAGAACTTTGCAGTGGCTTTTACCCTACTGCTCTGTGTTATTTGTGTGTCCACCTTTCAGGGAGACTGTAGCTCATCAAGAGCAAGGACGAGGTCTTGATCACCTACCTCTGTTTTCTCAGCACCTCACATCACACCTGGCACACAGCGAATGTTCAAAAATTGTGCTCTGAATTGAGCTGGACAAAGGCCAATTTACACTTTGGCTTCAAAAACCCAAGTCATTCTTTGGCTGAAAAACTTGTGACATATTGTATTGTAAACCAATGGCAAATCAATTTTTAAAAATCCTGTGACATTTACAATTTGCCTGAGATGTAGGGAAACACATACACACACGCACACCTGCTCTTCAGAAGTGGCATCCAGATTTTTCTCTCTGCATCTATAGCCAACTATTTAACTGGAACCCAGTTTTGATATCATGGATCATTTCCACCTCAACTCCTTTGGCTTGTGCAGGATCGTACCTCAGCACCAACTCAGGAACATGTAGTCCTAGAGTTAAAATAGGGAACTTGACACAGGGCCATGTTTCAAGTCAAGGAATGGAGGAAAGAAAGAAAACTAGAATGAACTGAGCCTTGATTCTGTGCTCAGCCCTTTGCATGACTTAAATTCTCACAATGACTATCGCACTTTAAATTCTCACAATGACTATCGCAAAGTCAGCTCAGTTCCCTTTGCCTCACATCACAGCAGGTCATCTGCAAGGATCCAGACAACCATTCTGCTAGGTGACTGCTAGAAGGGGTTTCAGGATGGGAAAAGGGGTCATGTTCCTCTGCATCAACTCAAGTCACTGGCCCACAATGCACTGTATTGCAGACACACTGACCTTTCCATCACCTGAAGTTCACCAAGCCGTTTTCACATCAGGGTGTTTGCACACACTGCTCCCCCTGCTGCACTGATGTTCTCTCCTTGGCTAATTCTTACTCATCCTCTGGGCTGTGATTCTCCAAGTGTGACCTCCAAATCACCAGTCTTGGCTTCACCCTGGAACCTGTAATAAATTCAGATTCCTAGGTCCCACTTTAGGCTACTGAGTCAGAAACTCTAAGGGTAGGACCCAGAAACGTATTGGCTTGTATTTCCTTCACAAACTCTCCAGATGATTCTATAGACACATTAAAATTTAAGAAGCACTCTTCTAGGCTTCATCTCAATCCTCACCTCCCTCAGAGAATCCTTTCTTGATGCAACCCCCCAGTCTGAGTTATATCCTGCTGTTATGCTCTCTTATCATAGCTATTCATTTACTATAATCTGCAAATTATGTAACTATTGGTGTGTGTGTTTGTTGGAAATTGTTCTTCCTCACCAGACTTTTACGAAAGAAGGGACCATGTGTATCTGACGCCTAATACAGTGTCTACCACACAATGGGGCTCAGCCTGTGATATTTATGGGCTGGTTTTCCAAACACAACCTGCCAGTGAGCCTGCCTGCCACAGGGCCCTAGAATTCTTCTTAAGCTCTTTGTGTGGATTTTTGCCTCCAATCATGAAAGACACAGTATGCAAAGACAGCGAAATCTCTCTGGTCGACCACACAGACACCATGAACCTCTGTGTCTTGGCTTCTATTCACTTTCCATTACTAAGAAACCAGAGGATTTAGGCAATTTGTTTCTTATCAGTAACTTGGGTAAATAATTGA
This sequence comes from Condylura cristata, assembly GCF_000260355.1. NCBI lineage: Eukaryota > Metazoa > Chordata > Mammalia > Eulipotyphla > Talpidae > Condylura > Condylura cristata. The sequence continues at coordinate 35,571,478 of NW_004567108.1, forward strand.
GTGGAGGATAGCAGAATTCTTAACTATGTAAGATTTTCAGGTTCTCAGTAGATCTTGACCATTCTTGCTTTTTATTGAGAGTGATGCTGAAGCCAGCATAGATGCCAGACTGCCTGTTAGCTACAACTGACTGCCTTTTACCTACAGGCTTACTATGTATAAGATGGAATCAAGGTCCACACTCCACCTTGGTTTGGTTAGAAAGGGGAAATAATTAGATTTCAATTTCCTCCCAAAAAATTAGTATACATATTAAACAGGCAGCCTATGAGACCCTCTTCTCAACAGTGCCACTCTATGTTTATCCCAACCTAGTCTTCACCCTGCACGAGACAACACCCAGAGCACTGGGTATTGGAGTTCGACGCCATGATAGGAGTTAGAGGCCAAGACAAGGGGTTGGGTTCCTGTCCTAGAAATTCTGGCTTAGGGTGAAGTGTGCTATTGTACCCTACACTCTAAGACAAAATCATGTTTACACAAACATCAATGGCAGACTTAAGGCAGAAACAGTCGAGACAGAGGCAGTCCCATCCACAGCTCAGCTCTGCCTTGAGGAATAGGACAAGGGTTAGATCTAATATGTTTCTGTGCTCCTCACTGTGTTGCTTCCAATACCTGCTCACCAAGACAGCTCTCTCCCTGCACTGCATTTCTAGGTGCCAGGGTCACATTTTAATCAGCACAGCCATCCTTGCTCAGGAGGCATTCAGATGCCCAACTTTCATGTTCTGCCACAGAGGAGACTCAGAGAAGTGGAACCAACTGGCTGGGTAGAACTTGGGGGTGGGGGAACACAGGGATCAAGGTGGGGAAGGTAAGGGAATTCCTACCATGTTCTGGATGCATGGATATTCTTCATCTTGCTAACCTCTTTCAACCCTCACAATGACTTTATGTGACATGCTGAGTAGCTCTCTTTTACAGATATGGAAGGTGAGGCTTGGAGACTTTATCTCCCTTTCCAGGATCTCAGAGATAAAAAAGAAGTATTTAAATTCAGTGTCCTCTGTCCTGAAGCTCTGACACTCACATAGGGTTGAGACACCCTATGTGAGGATAGCTTCGAGGTGCTCTCTCTAGCACCCAAACTGCCAATTTTACCTAAAAGAACAGAGTAAAGTGCACAGATGTAGAAGTAATAAATACCAAATCAAGCATACAAATGGCAGCAGATACACCAGAACCCAGACCTGATGTTGGTGCTACTAGAAACCTTTGTTTCAAAAGAAAAAAATAAACAGACGAGAGATTCAAAGTAATGCAGCGAAAATTCACTTACTAAATATCCTGGAAGAGTTCAGGTGACAGGAGCTGGCACTGTACCACTTCTCAGGGCGTGTCCTTGGGTTTCTGCTCAGAGTCTGTTGGTTTACTAACTTGGAATGCCCGAGGCCTCCTTTATCAGACCTCAACATCACAATCCTGAATAACAAACATATACTGAACTGAGTACAAGGAAGTTGAGATTTCTCTAGGGTCAGAGGCTGAAAAACATTGCTGAAAAGCTGGTGACAGGAGGCCCAAGTGACAGAGTGGTGAGTCTGCAAGCACCCAGGTAAAGCTTCCACTGCAGGGTAGGGAGAGGGCTGTACTACAGAGGCGCTGTGTCAGGATTTGAGGCTGAGAGAAATAATGGAAGGAGGCTTATGGCAGGGCCAAGGACCCACATCTCATAGTAGATCAAAGAGCTGGAGTAAATTCTATTCTGTGTACTTGCTAGACACACATGCCATTCTCTCCTGCATCCTAGGCAACCCCCCTCCCCAAACGCTTCTGCAAATGGAACATAACTAACCTTTGCCCAGAGACCCCTAATTGCATCTGCAATTCCTTCCAGATCCATCTCTGCTCCTGAGGGCCCTGCACTGGGTCAGGGAGCTGGAACCACACTCCTGGTGCCAAAGCTGGGTTTCATGCCCAGACATCAGCTGGAGCTCTGTGCCAAGGCCTCACTGCTCCCTGGCTTGCATCCAGCACCCATGCTAGGAAAGAATAGCCAGTCAGTGGAGAGTGGACAACCTGCGGAGACAGATTGAGATGCCACAAGCTCTGACTTCTTGGGCAGCCTTGCCCTGCAGGTATATGATGCTGGGGGCCCTTTCTGAGGAGAAGTTCAGTAGTGTAAGGCAGGGCCAGGCAGATGGGAAGACAGAGATAGGCACTGAATCCTGGAGGGTCCCTGGCTTCAAATTTAAAATACCGTTTTCCAGGCTCAGGCACAAATTCACTTGTCATCACTTGGGTCCTGACAGAGGAAAAAAATACAATGGAAAATTAGATCCTGTGTCACAAAGTCATGAGTAAAAATAAAATGAAAGGCGAGTTTGACGTCAGTAATGAGGATTCTCACATTCCACTTCACTTCCTCACCATCAAATATGCAGCTCGATTTTCCCCCTTGAGTGGTTGAAACTGGTTAATACAAACAGGTGGGGAGCTCTGATGCAATGGAGACCCTGTTTCCTCGCCCACCCCCATGCCTCAGCACTCCCACGAGGGGCCTCAGTCACAATTCCTTCTCCTCATGCCCTCAGCCTGCCCAGCTGTATTGTTCCATTCAAAGTTCCTTCTGAGGGAAGCTCCTTTGTTCTTTCACCAGACTTCCTGGGAATGAGCAAAAGGGACATTTCTCTTCCTGGAGAAGATGGTGGTCTTGGCTGGGGAAATGGATTCATATTGACTAATATTTTTACCACAATCTGAAATCTGATGGTCAGAAGGAATTCTATGATAATTTTATAGTACACAATTATCCATTCTCTGCCAGATCCTATTTTTGAAATGTAGTTATTGTTCTATTCAATTTTTCTCATAGTGCTAAGCATTCTTATACTCCAAAATCAAAAATAGTGATGGTCTGTTATACAATCTAATATACCCTTATCATCAAAGGGCATCTGACTTCAAAACTCACTGAGGAATGTGGGTATGCAATACCACATTGAGGAATAAACCAGTATCAGATGGGGAGGGGGGTACAGAACAGGTGGATCTACTGAAATACACTGCAAGGGGGAGCAGTGGAAGAGACAGGGCGAGGTCTGCTGTGCCATGTGGGTCAGCTCCCTGGCCAGAGATCAAACTCAAGCCATAGTGGTGAGGCACTAAGACCCAACCCCTAGGCACTAGGGAGGCCCAAACCAGTAACGGTTAATACAGGTACAGGGATTAGTGTCTACCATTCTAGTGTTATAACTCTTAAGGGGTATCACTGGATCTGGAATAGTTGTGTTGTCTCTTCCCAGTTCACATGCTTCTATTCACACTCAGATGTCAACTCTTTGTGTTGAAATCACTATTTCAAGAAGCATTTGCTGGAAGTCTCCCAGGAGCGGGGTGCTGTGATGTGGGGTATACTGAAAGAAGGATGACCCAACACTTCTGGTTTGACATGCAAAGGAGGCAAGTAACAGCACCAGAGCAGAGGGAAAAAGTGGCCTTTGGTGTCTGGTAGATAAGTTGATACACAGTTCTACCACTTCTTGACTGCTGGATTTTGGCCACCTCAACTTCTCAAGCACTGTATGAAATAATTGGTGGAAGGTGCTGGCACAATACCTGGTCCTGATGGGTATTAAATAGTCTAGGTGCCTTCCTTCCATTTTCTCACTCTTTAGCAATACATTTCCTGTCTAGAAAGAAAACATTAAGAAAATTACTACTGCATATACACACAAGGTAGTGTCCATTCATTCACCCCACCCTACACACACACACTTTAACCTGCCTTTTGGTAGGTATGATTATTCCAGACCACAGATTACAATGTTATTTTGAGAACTAGATTCTTAATTCTGTTCCCATTCAAGAAGCAGACTGAGCTGATAATGGACTGAAATGGTGTTTGGTTGTTTTCCTCTCTGTGGGTATTCAGTAGGGCAGGATTTGGTAGTGCTGAGGCCTCAGGCACTTCTCATTTTATGTCCCATTATGATTGCTGAGAATGGTTCTGTGGCCTGAATTCTGAGACTATTATATAAGGTGTGTTTCTGAGGCTACAGAAGGTTTTTCCTTTACCATGAGAATGTCATGAGGGAATGTTGTTCTTCAAATAATGTGCCAGCTTGGCCTGGGGCAAAATTGTGCAGTGTGAGGAGTTTCCTCCTATCATCTTTCTGCTTCTTTTCCCTAACCTAAAGCATCCAAATACTGCCTTCCAGAACCTTCTGTGATAGTCCTTGTTTGTTTTGATACGATCCAAGTTCTCATTTTCTTTACATCTCAAAATTCATTCTTCCTGTAATCCTTTTCTCTCAGACCTGTTGTCTGCTAGATGGATATAAGTTAACCTGAAGTGAGAAGAAAATTTAATGTCAGCACAGTGAAGATTTTGGTGGTTTTTGTTTGTTTTGTTTTATTTTTGTTGTTGTAACAAAGACTAGTTATTTGCCTCACACCTGTTTTAGGACTCTTTGCTGCTAGGTGGCGGGATAAGTAGGAGACAAGAGCCTTGTACTCTGTTTAGAGGTTAGATATTCCACTGATACACTCCTTCATCTTTCTTTTTCTCCTTCAGCTCAGTGGCATGCTGGAGCCAGCTTGTATGGCTCATAAGATCTGAGTGTCAAAACTTCAGGAATTTTGCCAGATGGCTGTTAAACATGGCTATTATTAAAAATTAAATTATATAGGCACACAATTAAGTAAATTACATTAAAAACAAAGGTAATAGATACTTAAACCTCATCACTTCCTAATTATTCCATTACACTCACCCTTATCTATGCATTTGGAGTTATTTGTGTCCACTGGATCCCTATGGTGGGAATACTACAGATGGTGTGTTACACCACATCTCTTCCCAAGTCCAAGTTCAGTGACGTCACCTGGAACTCCAACTCAGACACGGTGGGTGAGAATATTTACACCAGAAAACTAGTAAATACTACAAATCAAGGCTTTGCTTACTGCTCCCTCCCCCATCAAACTACCTATTAAGCATTCAGCATATCACAATTTCCCTTAGTGGACTCAGGAGACTGGCCTGCTGCCAAGTAGGTATGCTAACATCCAACTTCATGAGCATGGGGAGAGACCTGTGGAAGCTCCCAATAACTCTGCCTTTTCATTTTTGCAACCATTTTCCCTAAAGACTCTGACAATCTCAAGTCATTCCTGTTGTACCTACTGGTCCTCCACCCCAACCCCACATACACTCTCATAGTCAACACACTCTTGCTTGCAGTGAATTCTATTAACTCTGAGACAACTATGGGGAAACTGAGAGTCTGCAGGCCTGATGGCTGAGGTGGGGGTTTGAGGTATAACTGGGGAGAAGCGACAGAAGTGGAATGGTTGGGATTTAAGTTGCTATGATACCAACTCTTATCATTTGGGGCCTCGAACTGACATCAAAGCCAGTTTCTTCCACTCCATTCTGGACAGTTTTCTTCCAAGTACAGGAATTGCTAGTTGAAGGACTGAGCAAATATACAAAATCCTAGAGCTTTGTGCCTCCCTGGTGGCAAAGGGGTTAAAATCTCAGCACTATGAAGCTATTGACAGCCACTGCAACATGAGTTCAATCCCCAGCCTGGAAACTAACTCACATGGAGCAGCAGACCTCCCTTGTCTGGCCTGCTCCTCCCCTCAGCAGTATATTTCAGTAGATCTGCCTGTTCTGCTCCCTACTCAGTCTCTGATGAATCCTGTCACTGTCCACACCTTTGGCCTATATCTAATTTCTTGTATGCATAAGTAAAAATAAAATAAAATTTAAAAAGCCTAGAGCTTTAACTTCTGGTATTCATGACACTTTACTTTTTTCCCCAGAGTGAGTAGGTCCAAGGTTATTGTCCTTAAAGTCCACACAGTGTTTTGCATTGTACTAAGCCCTATCTCATTTAATAATATGTACTGATTTTTCTTTTTAAAGACTTTATTTATGTATACAAGAACTAGGGTCCAGACCAGAAGTATAGAGATAAGAGAATTCACCAGAGACAGCGTGGGGAGCAGAGCAGGCAGATCCATTGACATACAAGGCTGAGGGGAGCATGTGGGTTAACTTCCTGGCTGGGGATCAAACTCCTGCTGCAGTGGCTGGGGATTGCTTGATAGCACGCACTGAGACTTTAACCCCTTAGCCACCAGGGAGGCTCCTGCATATCTACAGATTTTAGAATAATTCTGTGAAACAGGTACAACACACACATTACATTTCCATTTTGAACAGAAGAGGGTAAGACACAGGCACTACCTAACATACTGCTGTCCATTTGGCAAGTTTGCAGAAGAGCTGAGATTAGGTTGCACAGCACCAGCTGGTTTTGAAAGCCCCACAGTTTGCAAAGGTAGGAAGCCTGCCATCCCAATGCTGAAATAACCTGAAATAAACCAAGCCAAGTCACATACTTGCCTCTCTCTCTTCCTTCTCCAAGGACTCCTGTGTTAGCTTTCCACCTGATTCCATGGCATTGAGCTATTTAGAGTTTTATCCCGGCCATTTATTTATTAGAAAGTAAGATAGAGGATGACCTTCAGTGTCCTTAACAGATGACATCAGAGTACAAAGAAGATGACCACAAGGCCATGGAACCACAAGGTCACATGGTCAGTAAGGAACACTAGAAGCAGCTCTGCCTTAAGGAGGAGAGACTTTTAAAAATGTGACCACACCCCCCAAACGTCTAAACAAGTTTTTATGAGACTATGACTAATTATTGACTAAAAGACTATATAACATTAAACCTTATAAGTCTGCTGGTCAACTAGGCAGAGGCTGTGAAGGGGGGAAAGAGAGAGGCCAGCTTTTGTAGAGCAGCTGCTAAGCCAGTCCTTGGGCCGGACCCAAAGAATTGTGGAAAGGAACTCCTTATTTTATCCTTGTAAGTGAGTTTTTGTTTCATAAACTGACTATGTTTTTCACCACCCTGTCAACAGTGGTTATTTGAGGGTAAATTAAGACTTTTTCCCCCTATTTTGAGAGCGGTCACATGAGTTTACGACACTGCATATGATTCAGAGGTACAGGATCACACCTCTTCAGAATATGTTACCAAACCACAGCCACCACCAAGACTCCCACCATCCTCCATGATGTTTTTTACAAGTCCTACTATCAAAGTTTTCAGCAGATAACCAGCCTTTTTTTTTTTTTTTTTTTTTTTAGTTTTCCTTTTACTTTTGGAAGTAAATACCTTAAACTTATGAAGAACACGTGTTCTTGTCCATTACTTCAGCAGAGCCACATGAACATACTATATAAGAAACCAGTTCCGGCCCTCCCTGGTGGCGCAGCGGGTTAAAGCACTGCACTGAGAAGCTAAAGCCACTTCCGCATGAGTTCGATCCCCGCCTGCCCCGGAGGTGACCACATGGCGTGGCAGACCTCTCCTGACCCGCCCGCTGCTCCCCTCAGCAGTGTACTTCGTCGATCTGCCTGTTCTGCTCCCCACTCTGTCTCTGGTGAAGCCTCTCACCACCCCGAGCCTCTGGCCTGTACCCCAGTTCTGTGTGTACAAATAAATAAATCTTTAAAAAAAAAAAAAAAAAATCCAGTTCCTAAAAAACTAAGCCCAAACTCCCCCAAAAGGAAAAAAAAAAAAAAAAAAAAAAATGCAGCCCGAGACATTACCCTATGCAACCTGTGCCTCCAACTCCGTCTCTTCCTATATTGCTGTGCTTGACTAGGGGCCTCATAATTTTATTTCTAACCCCCATAACTACCACACAATTGAGCTCACAAGTTACTCTATTCTGTCTCTGGAGTTTATTTACAAACCTATCTCACTGGTAAAATTCATGGCAAATGGTTACTTTGAAAAGTAAGTTAGGAATTATTTTACTGTGACATTCCCATGAGTAAGATTGATGCTCCTTTTTATCCTGTCTTCTTTATTTGAAGTTTTCTTTATTTGAAGTCAAGTACATTTAGACCTTAGGTCTGGTTAAAGCAAATATGGGAATTCTTTGTGCAAATAATTCAATTAGGACTAGCCACTAATGTGAAAGGCTCATATTTACCTGGGGTCACCTTCAGATCTGTATTTTGGGAAAAGCAGTTTATAAATTAGACTTCAGTGATTTGAAAAAGTGTCTCATTTTCTCTCTATGTATTGGCAAAAATCAGGGCCTCTGTATTACTGGATAGTAATAAGCTAGCTTTCATTAGCTTGAATGCTTCTGTTTCTACATGTCTCTCACAAGTAAATACAATTACAATATTAAAATCAAGAATATTCAGAAAAGTGATGAACATGTTAATTATCTTGATCTTAGTGAGCATTCCAAAAAATGTGTATAGTAAATCATTACATTATATATTTCAAATATATACAATTATACTTGCCAGTTATTCTCAATAAAATTTAAAAAAAAAGAATATTCTCACTAAACATGTCAAGATGGTTTGGTGGGAGAAAGTGACTAGCTTAGAAAACATATTTGGATTTCAACATATTATGTAAGTAAGAGAGAAGAAGTTGTGGGGGTGAGGGGAGAGAGAGAGACAGCAGTCACAAAATAGAAAAGATATTAGCATTGATAAGAATGTTCAGATGTTCCCGAGGCTGGAAGAACAGAACTGATCCAAGTGTCTTCAAATATATTAATGTTTAATGAACATGGCATTTTAAATCAGGGGAGGATGGAATATCATAAAAAGATATTGGAATAACTTGCTAACATCTTCAAAAGGTAATTCTGATTGATATATTACAATAGTTAATGTTCCATTTTAGATTTTATTTCAATTTTAGACAAATAAATTAACCTTATAAAAATGGCAGAAAATTATAAATAAATAGCTATATCATGCCAGGTATAATATCTTTCTAAGAATAAAATCAAAGGCCTGAGTATGAAGAAAAAAATAGAAATCACTGACCTCACAAAAACTTAAATTTTGTATGTGAAAAGAATCCATAGAATCTGTCCAATGTCAGATAAACATATTGAAAATGTTTTTTCATAGTTCATGACTTAGTTTTCATCATCTTATTTTGAGAACAGCATGGAAAAATTTCAAAAACATTAAGTTTTTTGCAAAAATTTTATGATTCCATTTATATGAGATATTAGAATAGAAAAAACACATGAAGTGATGAAAATTAGATCTGTGTAAAGTCGGACAGAGGACCTTTTTGGGGTGACAGAAATGTACTGTATCTTGATTGTGATGGGTATATACTTTTAGCAAAGCTCACTGAACTGTATACTTAAAGTGGATGCATTTTATTATATCAATAAATTGGATTGTAATATATTGAAAAACTTGCAATCAACATCAAAGAAAATGAAAAACTGAGACTTTGCAGCCTCTAAGGCAGATAAATTGTTGAGGTCCTAAAATACTAATAATTCTTTAAAAATCAACTTAAAACTGAACCTACCAGCAGAAAACTGTAAATGCACCCAGAAGAATAATTCATAAAATAAGAAATATGAATGGAGAGTAAGTATGAAAAATACTCCAGCTCCATTGAAAATCAAGGAAATATAAATTAGATTAAGAACACTATGATTTGTTATCACCTACCAAAATGATTTTTAATTAAATATTTTAATTTTTAATTAAAATTAAATTAGGGCAGGGCAAAAAAAGACCTATTCAGAACTCCAGTGGATAGATGCATTTGTACAATTCTTCCTAGAAGAAAAACAGTCAATAAATAGTCAAAGTCCTTTTTGCCTTAATAGGAAACCTAGATATAAGGACTTGGGATGGGCATGCCTCTTTTCCCTCTTCAAATCACCACAGCTGCAAAGATCTAAGGTTTATGCTTTCATTATGTGCTTCTGTCTTAGGAAATAAAATGTACTCTCTACTGGATACCCCAGAACAGCACTGTGTAGATCTCCATTGGTTGGACATTATCAAATAAGAGTCTCTGACTGAACTGAATGGTGCCTCACTAAGGGTCTGTTCCTATCACAGTTGTGTATGTGACCACAGCCCGTACATAATGACTGTATTCAGTGTTGGGGCTCATGGATCCCATATTGGGACCAGCACTGACCTGACATTCAAGGCTTGGCCCAGGCATCATGGTCAGAGGGAAAGCATAATCTCATTGGCCATCTGGCTTATGTCCTCACTGCTGTGGCAGATGATAGCATATATGATTGAGTTCCACTCAGATCAAAGAGAGTAGGGAAGACGTTTCCCAAGGGAAGGAATGATGGACAGGCTAAACAAATACATATTTTATTTAAGGCATCAGCAGGCATTCCTACCTCCATGCTTAGATACTCTGTTTCCTGGCACCATTTTCCTGTGTTACCTAATGAATAAGTTATCAAGGGAGTAAAGTCACGTCTCATGTGTGCTTATTCTATTCTCTCTGATGGTTCTGGAGGAATAGAGCCTCTTTTCTGGCTGTAGTTGGTTGTCTGCCCTGCTGCAGTCATAGGTGATGTGTGAAAAAAGATTGGGGAGGGCTACATTAAAGGCTACGCTAGAGCCTCTCTCTTCCACACCACACTCCCTTCTTTCTTTCTTTGCAGGAAAAAAGTCTACTTTGACCTAGGAATGCACATGTATGAAGTGAGTTCACTATGAGTTGCTGGGCACAACAGTTAGTAAAAGGGATTCTGCCCACAGGTTACCCACCCAGAGCAGGGGGATCAACCAGGTACCTTTTTCTAGTTAATACTAGTCTCTACCTTCTTCAATTTCCCCTTGCAATCTTCATCAGCCCACTAGTGACCTTCAAAAATTTCTTGCATTTTTTCAAAGGAGACCAGCATGTCTCCTTAGCTACCAGGAAAGCCACAAATCAAATACTACCTGCTCTTTAAGCCTCCCTGATTACCCCAGTCTGGGATGCTCTCTTTCATTATCCCTACCACTTATATTGGCAATAATCACATTCTAGAATGTGGCAGTTTGGCTTTTATTGCCTTGAAATCCGACACATTTTTAGCACCAAGGTTTTCGGATTCACATCTTTCCTCCCCACACAATCATCTTGCATTTCTTTCTGTTCCCAAACTGCACGTCCCACAGAGCTCGGCAGTAAAACCTAGTGGCTCAGAACAGAAACCTGGGTGTGAATCCTGACTCTTTTACCTAATGCTGCATGTCTGTAACAAGTTACTCAGTCTCTGCATCTTTCTTAGCTATAAAAGAAGAACAAAATTGGCATCTGCTTCACTGGTTGTTATGAGGGTTGAGATAAATACATGGCAAGTGCTTAGCACCTCACCTCACCTAACATGTTGTAAGTGCTCAGTAAATGTCTGCTATTAATATATAAGCACTTAGCAAATACATGCTGACTGAATGGCTCTAACAGGGAGGAACCAGTCAGCAAACAGAGAGCTGGTTGCTCTAGAAAAGTGTGACCCCTATGCTGAGCAGAAAGGAGGAGGCAGAAACCTGGAGACCTTGAGCACAGACAGATGGAGCATTATCAGGGCACCTAAGGTTCTGGCTGAGGGGGAAGAAAAGTGGGCATGCCCGAGGTTTCTCAACATGAACAATTTATTAGAGTCTTAGCTGGCTGCTTATCTCTTAGTTAGAGCATGGCGCTAATAATACAGTCTTATTAAGTCAGTCAACAAATATTTATCGAGCACCTAATATGTGCCAGGAAAATAAGACATTTCTTTTCTTGCAGTTAATCAAGAGTGCATGATCTAGGGTGTGTCCTCTCCTCTCCATATCTTCCCATCAAGCCATTATAGTTCAAGCCTCAATGGCTTCTTGCTTGAATCGCTGTCATTATCTTTTAAGTAGAGCTCTCATGCTCACCCTGATCTTTTCTTTAGCAATCTATACTGAGCAGAGTTAGCTGACTTTTCTAAAGAAATATTTTCTTTGAGAAATGGCTCCAGATTGCCAGGGTGCCTGTCCCACTCAAGTGTCTCACGCCTCCAAGTGTAGTTAGGACATAGTCTTCCCTGAGTCTCTGGCTTGCAAATTTCTTTTCATCCATTAAAAGAGCCAACTCAGATATCAACGGAGCATCCACAGGTTTTCCCACCCCATAGCCACGAAACAAAGAAATGCAGAAACTGCTTTCTTGTTTAAATAGAATGAATTCAGGGTAGGGGGTTATTTCCAGCTTAGAGGCAAACTGAGCAGTCAGCCAGGAGACAATGAGGTGAACCAGAGATGAGCTCGGACAGGCAAGAAGCTATCACCTCCCATACGCTGGAGGAGCAATCGGAGGAAGTTGCCACAGACCACAGGCAGTGATGTCCAGCTGAAGCCGAGTGTGTGGACATGTCTAATGGTGGTAGAGTCACAGTGAGACCCAGATGCTTTGAGATGTTAAAGATACCACTCTGGGCAAAGAAAGAACAGGAGTGATACCTTGAGTTTCCCCTCTCTCTTGTCCTCCAGTCTGAGGTGCAGGGGGTTCCCTACTCTTGCCCCCAAATCAGAGCAGGGCAGAGGAAGAATGAGGGACAGATCCACTTAGTCCATCCTGAAACCCACAGGCAGATCATCACTATCTTTTCTGCATTCCTCTAGCACTGATGCTATCTTTTTTTATAGACCTGATCCCATTGGCTGTCATTTCTCTGTTTACACATCTGCTTTTTTTTTAAGGACTTACTTATGCATACAGAACTGGGGCACAGACAGAGGTGCAGGGGCAGTGAGAGGCTTCACCAGAGACAGAGTGGGGAGCAGAACAGGCTGACTGGCGAAGTACACTGCTAAGGGGAGCAACAGGCATGAAAGGAGATGCCTGCCATGCCATGTGGTCACCTCCCTGGCTGGGGACTGACCTTGCCCTGTGGCTATTAGCTTCACAGTGCTGTGCTTTAACCAGCTGCACCACCAGGGAGGGCCCACAAGTCTGCTTCTCTTAATAAATTGTGGAATTCTACGGGATAAGAAAATGGCCTTATTTGTCTTGGTATCCCAACTCCTGGCATAATTCACAATACATAACGGACTCCTGGGATAACCTCCAGTTAGCTCTCCTTTCCCATCTTCTTGTTTGATTTCCCTACCTTGATTGTCTGAACTCTCAGTACTGCAGAATAAAGAAGAAGTTTGGAGTCTATTCAGCTCTCTGCATCTATAATCCCTCAGCCTTGTTTTTAAATATTCCCAATAACAAATCACAATAATTATTTATGCTCGGCACACTATCAACTTATCAACCTTCTACCTTCCCATAGCCACGTGAAAATTATCCGTGGAGATTCCCCCAAATCTTGAGATATCTTCCCTCTACCACCCAAGGTGTTTCTAGACCACCTCTCCCTGTTGTTAATCAGTGTGTGCTCAGGGTAAACAAACTAATTTTAAAATCAACTTAAGCAAAACATAATTAGGAAGATAAATTAGCTGCCCCCCAAATTGCATAATGAGAGCCCAAGGAGAAATTATTTTTATTATCCACCATTTTTATTATCTGTGTAACATTTTCTCTTCTATCACTGCAGATGGTACTTGGCTAACAGCGGAGGGAAATACCACAGAACTTAACTTCTGACCTTGATGGTCTGTACAATGATTAGGAGGAGAAACACTGGCTGTTTTTGTTTTTCTTATCTTCAATTTATAATACAAGCTGGTGGCATAGCAAGGGGGAAGAGAGGAAAAGACCCCTATAATTATAGTCAGACAATCAGGGTTCAACTCTTGGTTCTGACTGATTGCTGTATAATCAAGTTAGATAGCTTCTGAGAAGTAACTTTCTTCACAGGTAAAATGAGAACAGTGACAAAACTCGGAGCAGTCACAATGGAGCGACGAACCTTACCATGTGGGTCTAAGAGCTTCTTGTAAATTAAACTTTCATCTTTACCAACGCTCATGAATTATTATTATTTTTTACATAAGGAAACAGACACAGAGATTAAGTAACTTACTGAAAATGAGCGTGATTTTATACACTGAAATAATTAAGTAATTATATGAAGCATGTAGGTACTCAATTACTTTTTTCCTTCGCAAGTCTCCCTACCCCCTCCCACCCCGTTACCCAACCAAGTCAACTAAGCTTCATAGAAACTCAGTTTTTTAGTGAAGCTCTTTGGTCAAGAGGTTAGATACTTCACTCCTAGCACTGAACTCAATATACTCCGTGCTTCAGTTTCCCTATGTAAAAAAAAAAAAAAAAAAAAATCAGACTATATTAGCAACAGCCAATTAGTAGTCTATGAGCTTAACTTAGTTTGTGTTTACATTTTAAACATTTACATTACACACACACACTTCAGACGGTTCTGAAGTGTCCATCTGGCCACACCTGCTCTGATTCCTGCAGGTCAATGTTACTTTAAGTTGAATGTGACTGGCACCTTTTACAAGAGACAAATATCTCCAACTTGCCACAGTCCCCGTATCTAACAAAATTGTGCCAATATCTAAGTCTACACACTCTGGACTCAACCGATGCTAACTGCTAGGTCTCTTCCTACTCCCACTGAGAGCCCATGACTCCCTGGCACTTGGAAGCATTTCCTGGATGGAGCATCTACTCACTGTAGGGCAGCACCAATTTTTAGTGAATGGTGTGATCATCTCAGGTTAAGTGGATTTATCCCCTCTTAAAACTGAAAATCCTGCACCCCATGAGCTTCCTTGGTCCTAAGCCAACCAGGTTGGTCACCCTATGTGTCATGACACAGATCACCCCTATGGTGGCCCTGTCACCTGGGGATGAAGATGCCATCCTGGGCCTCTGTGCTCCTGAGTCTCTTCAGGCAACGATTTGGTGCTTAAGGGTATGCAGGTAGATTTGTGCAGGTCATTGTGAGGGCCTAGATTAGGTTTAGATGGCTGGTTCTCCCCCTGTACGGCCTTAGGTCACTCCGTCTCTGGGTCTCTCTGCACTGTGTTCAACAAATATTTACTGGTATTACAATGGTGGATAATAAGAGCTAGGTTCTTGACCTTAGAGAATTTGTATCTTGAAGAGGATGCATACAGTGAAGCAAGTCAACAATACCTGATAAAATGTCAGGCGGTGATAACCAAGAAGCCACTGACATGTACGTGACAGCAGAGGCCACAGCCCCATGGGGACCTCGGGCTGGTGGCGCCAAGAAGGGCCAGAAATGAATCCAGACTCCGCCAGCCTCCTGTTTTGAGTAATATCAAATTCTTAATTCTGAACCCTTGGGATTTTTTGATTCCCTGGATATATGAATTGAATGTTTCAATTGCAAAATGTTTCTCCCCCATTTAAAAGCAGCTTTATGGCGACAATCCATATCAATAGCAAATCTGGTCCTCATACAGATGGATTGGAAATTTATCAAGTCAAATCCACCCAAATAACAGCACAAGGGTTGAGAAAAGAGAGGCCAAGCTTATTAGCAAATTTGACAACATTTTATTCAAGGACCCATGTGCTAAAATGAAATGCAGAAAAATAAGTGAATAAATATTGGCCAATACCTGCCTCTCTCCTCCGGAGAGCTGTACACTGACTGACTCAATGAAGGAATAGCCACTTTATAACGAAGGGACACTGTTACAGTATGTCACTCACTGCCCAAGTAGGTATTGAGTACCCACTATGTGCCAATCAATAGTTACTAAAACTAATCAGAGAAGGTGATACTTGGATCTATTTATTTGCATTTAAAATAAACCTTGTTTTATTTTTATGCTTATAAAATAAATTGCTCCTCATAAATTGAAGGTTCAAAAATAACAAAAGCCATCCTTGGACTCAGGTTTTTTTCAGCCTAGGCACTACTGACATTTGGGGATGTGTAATTCTTTATTGTGGGGGCTGTCCTGTGCATGGTAGGATGTTCAGCAGCCTCCCTGGCTCTCCATACTAGATACCACCAGCAACTCCTACACCCTGTGTCAGTAGGGTGTCAATGCCTCCAGCTTTGTAAATGCTGGAGGAGTCACCAGTGCCTCCCACTGGAAACTGCTGTGTCAAGCAATTCACGTTGCTCTCAAACATAGGGTTCAGTAATGAAGGACTATGGAGAGACCCCCTTCCACTATCTCCCATTTAAATAAAAAGGTGAGTTCCTCCTGGAAAAACCTACGCACTTCCTTCCTTGATGCCAAGACACCAGCCTGCCAGAGAAAGGCAGTGCTATTCCACTGCCTTTCTGGACTGGAAAGACAAGGACGAGATAGGGCATGGGAGGGAGGGGCAGGCTGGGCGCTGGTGAGGGGATCAGTGAGCTCCTGGAGCTTATGCTCTGTGCTGTGCGTCATACTGCCAATTCAAGCCATGCCCCAGGCCTGTACTCCAAATGAGCTTTGCTAACAAGCTGGGAGAAAAGCTTTCCCTGTGGAACATTACACACCCACATGCAAGTTCAACAGTCTGCGGCTTTTCTAACCCAGGCGGATTACAACTGTGTCCCCATGCATCCTGAGTGCTGTTTTGAGCAAATCTCCAAAGCTGGGGGCAGGACATGCCTGCCTGTCCACGCCCAGTTATAAGCACTTTACAAAGAGCCCTTTGTACACAGCCTAATCTAAGAGGGAACCAATGGGCAGGCTTAGCAATTCACCCCCAGCTTTGGCGGGTGCTTTAGAATAAAAGCTAGTTGTAAAGAAACAAACATTTTCAGTTGATACAAAATGTCAGTGGGAGCCCAAGTCAGGTACAACATTTATAGGTACCTGAAATCTGAGTCTTGGCTGCTTGGATCACAAGGAAATTATTCTTGTGTATTACCACTTAGTAGGCAATTCAGGTGTTCTCAATCACAGAGCTGGAGGAAGAGGGAAAGGGGGAGAGAATCCAGCTTCTACTTTTATTCATTCACTTCCTAAACATTTATTTGTTTCCTTATTACCAGCCCGCTAGTATCCTCTATACCTGGAGAAGTTAACTTTAGATGGAGCCTTTCAAAATTCAAAAAAGAAAAAGCTCTTACAGCCATTTGGTCACAAAAATGAAGGGTCAGATACCCACCCCAAAGGGGGTACCACTCCAAGCTCTAGATGCTTGTCATGATGTTCTACTGGACAATTTATTTAGATTTTTTTGCATTTTGCAGATGAACTGCAAAACAGGGTTTTTACATAAAATCTTTCAGTTTTTAAGCATAGGCTAAAAACTTAAAATACAACCCTTCACAGACAAAACCAATCCAAACTACTACTTGAAAGAGGAAGGTCAGGCTCTACTTCTTGCTGGCAGTGAGACCTTGGGCAAGTCATCTAACCTCCCTGTGCCTTATGTTCCTCGTGTATAGATGATGAACATACTATAGAGTTAAACGAAGAGAATATAAGCCTGATCTATAAAAGCTCGATAAATGCGTGCTATTATTTTCACAGGTCATCAGACACACTCTCCTAGTAGTAACCAGTTTCGTCAGCTCTTTCCATTCTTTCTTGGGCCATCACTGTCAATTCACTCCCTCTCTGATCACCTTCCCAGTTTGTCAAGAGACCCAATACCACGCGTGCCTACCTAGTCTGAAAGCAGATCTTCAGCTAGGACTGGGGTGGAGAGATCTGTGAGGGGAAGTTATCTTCAAAACAGAAGGGAGACAAGTCAATAAATGAGTACATCACAGTTTTGTGGAACTGAGTTTAATGCAGGAGACAACTCAGAACTGTCCCACATTTAAGTCCTACTGGATGGGAAAGCTGGGGCATTCAGCTATGCTGCCCTGATCTCATTGGTATAGAGCCACAGCCAACCCAGAGGTGTTCACTGTTTTTAAATTATGGGTTGCTGCCAACACACAGGTAAGAATTTCCTGACTTATAGAAAGCAAAGGCAAAACGCACTCAGATGCAGGCACTCTGCACAGCTAAGAGGAAATCTGGGGGCTGAGGATGTAGCTGTGGGATCATAGCTCTGCGACAGTGCCTCTAGCAGAAGTGTCTGGAAGAATCAACCCCCACATGCTCAGAAACGTGTCTGAAGAAAGATTATAGTGAGAGCTATTTTATCATTTTAATTTTTCCAAGGAACATGTGATTGTCAGGATTAACTACAACGATCTAAGGGGAGGTCTAAATTTAAAAAAAATCCTATTCATAAAGCATAAACAGAATAAAATGCCTAGGGATAAATTTAATTAAAGTGTAAGACGTTTACACTACCAATTACAAAATACTACTAATGGAAATTAATGAGGATTCAAATAAATGAGAGACATTCCCCATTTGTAGACTGATTCAATACTGTTAGGGTAGAAATTCTTCCCAAACTGATATACATATCCAAACAATCCCCATCAAAGTCCCAACTAATGTTTTATATAGACACACTGATGCTAAAAGCTTGTGGAAATTTAAAATTATGGAAATATAAAATACAGTCCAAATTTTTTTTAAGAAAAATCTACCTAAAATTAAAATTTACTATAAAGCCACATGAATCAATATTGTGTGGTACTAATGCCAGGATAAATATATATGAACAACTAATTTTTGGAAAAAGTTTGAAAATCATTCTGTGGGACAGTTGAGTTGTCTCCTGCATTAAACTCAGTTCCACAAAACTGTGATGTACTCATTTATTGACTTAAAAAGTACATATTTCATTTAAGAAGGTAAACTAGTAAATATGTGGGAAGATGTTCAAGTCATTAGTCATTAGGAAAATGTAAATTTGAACCATGTATACTAACTGGAATTGTTATAAGCAAAAGAAATAATAGCAAGCATCAGTGAGAATGTGCAGAAACTGGAACCTTCCTACCTTCCTACACTGTTGGCAAGAATGGAAAACAGTGCCACCATGTTGGAAAACAGTTTCATATTTTCTCTGAAAGTTAAACATGCATTTACCACACAATCCAGTGATTCTACTCCTAGTAATCCATCCAATAAAAATAAAAATATATGTCCATTATATAGGAATATTTATAGCAGCATTACTCATAGCAGTCAAAAAATGGAAACAACCCAACTTCTGTTAACTGGCAAATAGACAAGCACAATGCAGTACAATCATACCAGAAATACACTATTCAGCAGCCAGAGTGAATTTTTGAAAGCGTAACTTAGATTGTTACTTTTTAAATACACATTTTTTAATTTCATATTTCACAATAAATGATTTTTCCCCTCAGGTATGGTTATCATAGTTCTCCATAGACTTGTGATTTTAAGGTTAAGTGTATAAGAAAACTGCACCAACTTGGTAAGAGTTTAAAAATATTTAAGATTTTCTACAGGGAAGAGGAGGAAGAGGCATCACAACGTGGAAGGAAGAGCACAAGGGACTATGAGGATGGTTCATGGGTGAATTGATGGCGGGAATTTTATGAGGATACACCTGAGAGGAGAAAGCAAACCGTACAAAAACAAACAACTGTAATACACAACATATATACACACATATAATAAATATTTTTAAAAGAATAAAATATTTAAGACT
The DNA here is from genome assembly GCF_000260355.1 of Condylura cristata. Lineage (NCBI taxonomy): Eukaryota > Metazoa > Chordata > Mammalia > Eulipotyphla > Talpidae > Condylura > Condylura cristata. The sequence continues at coordinate 35,590,713 of NW_004567108.1, forward strand.
ATAAATCTACATGGTGTTATATTTTGGATGCTATATAAGTCATTCTGCAGCTGACAACTTGTTGCTAATCGGTTGACTCACCTTACTGTCTAGTGAAGCAGCATCTGGATTTACGATTGCTCCACTTGCCTGAATCCTCATCTCAGTTCCTCCAACTCCTGGGCCTGCTGTATGTGAGGGACTCCAGCTTCTGTAGGGTACCCTGTCTGCAAAGTCAAAGGCAATAGGAACAATGTGACAAGGATCGAACACGAGCAGGTTTCAATCTGTCTTCGTGGGGCTCTGGCCCCGGCTCTGGGCTGCTGGTGCTCCTGTGTCTTCCCTCCCTGCCTACTTGCTTATGGACTGCAAAGGCCTGACTGGCATTGGGGCTGCTTGGAGGCTCATGCAGCTGTAAGAGCTTTAGTTTCTTGCAGGTCATCAATAATGCTACCTCCAGTTCCTTTCTGTACCACCCGCTACACAGGGAGCTCACATGGCAGCAGCTACTTCAACACCAGCCAGCAGGAGGGGGGCTTGTAGAAGATGACTTACGCTCACTTAATGCAGCCATGGACACATAACCACATATATCTCATTGTCTTGGCCAAGTTCTACTAGTTGAAAGCAAGTCACAGGTCTCATTCACACTCAAGAGGTGATTCCATAAGGGATAAAACTGGAAGGTGAGGAATACAAGGGCTCCCCTAAAGTCTGCCCATCACAGAAGAATCTCTGGTCCTCAATTTGTGTCCCTCCTACATGAGAAGTACATTCCCTCTTTCCCAAAGTCCTAAAGCCTCCCATCATTCTAACTTCTACTCCAAGTCCAGATTCTCATCATTTAAATCAGGTCCAGGCATGGATGCTGTCCTTGGGTAGTTTCTATCAATCTATAAAGACCAAGCTACCTCACCTCACTCCTAACACACAATGGAGAATGGAGCAGTGATAGTAAAATATAGACATTGAAAGGGGACGGAGGGGAATCAGAAGGTGAAAAGGAGTTACCAGTGCAAAGTAGTTTTAAATTCATTCTGTCAAACTCCAGTTAGGGTTCCCAGCTTGATTTCAAGACCCAGAAGTAACTACCATAGCCCTTGCTCCTGCCCTCTGAGCCATCTTTATTTTTTTCATTAAGGGTGGCACATGGTTGCCCTCCTGCTTCTGTTGGTAGAATTTTGGTGATTTGATAGCTTCCTTTCATCTGTACTGTTGTTTTTTTTTTTTTTTAAGATTGATTTATTTATTCATACAGAACTGGGGTACAGGCCAGAGATGCAGAGGGTGAGAGGAATCACCAGAGACAGAGTGGGGAACAGAACAGGCAGATCTATGAAGTACACTGCTGAGGGGAGCAGCGGGCGGGTCAGGAGAGGTCTGCCACGCCATGTGGTCACCTTGGGGGCAGGCGGGAATCGAACTCATGCGGAAGTGGCTTTAGCTTCTTAGTGCTGTGCTTTAACCTGCTGCGCCACCAGGGAGGGCCTCATCTGTACTGTTTTAAGTTTTAAAAAGCTTTTCCTTTAAGTTGGTGGTGTTTTATTTTTCTGTTTGTTTGATTTTTAAGATTTATTTTAACTTATGCATACAAAAGCTGGTATGTGCATCAGAGGTGTGGGGGTGAGTGGATTCGCCAGAGACAGACTGGGAGCAGAACAGGTGGCTTGAGTGAAATACACTATTAAGGGGAGCAGCAGGCGAGAGAGGAGAGGTCTTCTGTGCCACATGTGGGTCAGCTCCCTGGCTGGGGATTCAACTCATGCTGCAGTGCCTGCCTATAGCTTCATAATACTGAGATTTACTTAACCCTGCATCACCAGGGAGGCCCAAGTTGGTGATGTTTTAGAGGGAAAAAATTTATTAGATCTTTTGTGGGTCTCTTATGAGTTTCCCTTTACACAAAATCACATCCAAGTTATTAAGAAAAGGCCCTCCTCTATATTGGGTTTCTGCTGAGACGGTTAAAGGAAAATTCAGCAATGCTTCCCAGTGGCACAGTAGGTACATGCGGCACTTTTGCAATCCCTGGAGAAAGCCTTTTGTGTGACTTAATACTGTTCTGCTCCTTTAATCTTCTTCAGGTTTCAACAAAATCTTGTACAATCACTGCCTGTGTTTCTCTCTAGGCCAGAGCTTACCTCTATGCCACACACTCAGTATAAATTCTTAATTTTAGTATTTTTTGCCATCTGGAGACAGAAAAATTTCAAAATCATGAACTCGTGTTTCCTTCTTGTTGAACAGTTCTCCCCTCGATTTATTTCTCCCAGTTTACAAGGAACAACCAGAAGTAACAGGTGGCCCTGCAGTTCAACATTCTGCCTCGAATCTTGGCTGGATAATCAAGTCCATCACTACTTGCTCTGCTTTTCACGTAACTGCAGAAACCAACTTTACCAAGCTTTCTGTTACTACCTTTGATTTCCAATAACATGATTCTTCTTCCTCTGCTCCCCCATGTGCAGCATCCTCCAAGTTTGAATTTCTACTCCCAGTCTCAGGGCAACCAAGGCTTCCTCCATCTTGCTCCTCAAAATTTTCACACTTTCAAAGTCACTCCCACGTTTTAGGTATCTATTATCAGCAATGCCCATTTTCAGGTACTAAACTATAACATCAAGTTTCTAAGTCTAACTGATTAAACACACTGGAATTTGAAGGATGATAAAAGGTTTTGTTGGCCCTCCCTGGTGGTGCAGCAGGTTAAAGCACAGCACAGAGAAGCTGAAGCCACTTCCGCATGAGTTCGATCCCTGCCTGCCCCGGAGGAGACCACATGGTGCGGCAGACCTCTCCTGACCCGCCCGCTGCTCCCCTCAGCAGTGTACTTCATCGATCTGCCTGTTCTGCTCCCCACTCTGTCTCTGGTGAATCCTCTCACCCTCCGCATCTCTGGCCTGTACCCCAGTTCTGTACGAATAAATAAATAAATCTTTAAAAAAAAAAGATTTTGTAGATTTGCAAGAAAATTTCAAACCTCTATTATCTCCAACCTGAGCTACTCAAGAGATATTTTTTGTTTGAGAAAATTTTTACATCACCAGGAAGGTAAGGAAGTAAGTCTCTTAAAAATACACAGCATGACTCCATTCTCAAGAAAGTAGCACAAAATTGGGAAGAGGAACAATAGTGAATAAATACTTTATGACAGTTTGAATAAAAATAGTAAGTTTTGTAACCATCCTGATGATTCACTTACACGATTCTGTTTCTGAAGGCCTTTGAAGCATTTAAAAGATACAACTATAGGTGTGAGTGACTTTAGACCACTCAGTGAGTACAAATTAATGTTTAAATGTCTGGGAACATATAATTAATTCATAAGCTTTAATTTTTTCTAGTTATACAAAGAGTGTTTGAATATTCTGATGAATACTATTTAACCTATTTCTGTAATTAGTAAATCAAAGACTAAACAAAGCACAAATTGTAGTGACTGTGCCTCTCGATGATCAGAGGCGGATAAAGAACTTAACTGGGTGGAAGCGCTGCAGAGAGACTGACGAGGCAGGCGACCTGCAGGAGGGACAAGGAGCCAGGAAGCAGCGGTGTCACCGGGTTGTCTGGATGGCGACAGTGCAAGCCCGCTGTCCTGACGCCCTCTAGTGGTTCAGACTGCAAAGCACACCTTTCCAGAGCACAAGGAGACAAAGGCTTGTTGCTAGCTCGCCTCACTTTCTGCTCTCCAAATTTCCTTTTATTAGCAAGACGCTCCGCCACCATCACCAAAACAAAACAAAACAGAACAAAAAAACAAAAAACCTCTAGAAATGCCTCCACCAATTTTCTTATGAAATATTTATCCAGTCTTTGCACAAACAATTCCTGCGTCATTAGGTGCTGCAATCCACTTGGGAGTATCTGTAGCAACTGTGAAAAGACTTCTTTTCAGTTGACACTCTATCCCTGCAACCCGCACTCACTGGTTCTGCATGTACCCTCTGGAGCTGCACAGCACAATTCTCATCTCTTTTCCATCTGACTGCACTTCAAATATTTGAAAGTTTCTTGTCCCTACAGCACCGCATCTCCCACTCCCAATCCCACAACCCCAACTTACATTTTCCAGACCAACACACAAATTCAACTGCTCCTCATTTAACCCAGGTTCCTATGGCCCAAAACAATGCATTTAACGACTGCAGGTGGATGCCTGGGTCCTGGGCTAACATTCCCTGCCAATGACTAGCGAGCTCAGGAACCTCCAAAACACCCTCCTCCCTTCTGAGATGGAAGCTGGGGAGCTTGAAAGAGCTCTGCTCCTCAGGAGGGGACATCTAACCAGACCACATTCCTTCTACTGCAGATCAAACTCACTTTCTCACCTATTGCCCTACGTGGACACAGAGGGAAAAAGACTCAGTGTCCAACTCACTCCTAGTTTGAAGGCTGATATTCAGTCTACTCACACCTCTCTTCTCTGAACCAAAGCAGACTTTTCCCTGAAGGGCTGTTTTTCAAAACCTTTCATCATTTGCTTTGTCTCCACTGGCTCCTTTCCAATTTCTCCAGAACATCCTCTACTTATGTGCCCCAGGACTGAACAGTATGTTTTAATGACTGATATTGGCTATAGATTAAGAATTATGCTTGTGAAAATATTTCCATTATAACACAGTTCACTGTTACAAAGATTTATATACCTAAGGCGCCCCTGACTGGCACATAACAGGTTACGTTTCAAAACTTTCTTTGTAGATCAGTTACTTGACATTTGAGCACATTTTTCCATAGGGAAAATCTTATATCTGGTACTTGGGCTCCCAGCCCAGCCAACCAGTCAACTGAGCCCACACAGCAAGAGTGGTATCAGGTTGATTTTAGAGAATAAGGATTCACTGGCCTTGAGAATAAGAAATGTAGGAAGATAGGAGAGTGTCTCCCTTTGCTTCTCAGCAGGAGCTGCTCCTCTGGCACATTTTCAAACAGGTGACTAACTTTAGATCTCTTCCTACATTCTTTCCTGGCCTCCCACCTCTTTGGGTCTTGGCCCTTGTATCCCCCTCCTCAGTATCTTTGTGTTGCCAGAAGTCCTCTAGGGTGCTGCCTCACTGAGCTCTCCCAGCATCCCCCAATTCTCCATGCTTCACTACACCTCACTTTCCCTCTCCTGGAATCCAGGCATCCAGGCCCTGAATGAAGTTAAGTTCAAGTTGGGCAAGGATATCAGACATCTGTCTCAACAAACCAATTGCCACGAACGAATGGTCACAGATGCTTCTGTTTCTAAATGTCTTAGTTCTCCAAGAGACTCTCTCATTTGTGCATAAAGCAGTGTCAGAAAGTGAAAGGCCACAGGTTACACAAGAGAAGATTCCAGTGGTTGTAGAAGCCACTAGGGCAGGTGTGCTTGCCCAGCCTACTTGAGGATCTTGCTCAAGCTATACCAACTTTCTGCAGACAACCTTCCTACTTTACTTCTGAATCACAGGTGTTAATTTCTCTCTCTCTTTTTTTTTTCTTTTAGTAACTGCCAGATTTTAAATTGTTTTTATTTTGAAAAATTGCTGTTCTTTTGGGAAACTAAATGAAAACAAGTAGACTCTTTCCAAAATATATACTATAGGATACCATTTATGTAAACTCCAGAGAAAGCAGACTGATCTATAGTGACAGAAAGGAAATCGGTGGTGGTCCAAGGTCAAGGGAGGAGGGAGAAGAGGGGAAACCATGGCAGGAGAAGGAAATGCTCCTGGGCTGGATTGTGGCAAAGGCCTGTGGGCCATACATCTGTCAAATTGCATCACACTGTACACTTTAAATAAGCAAACTACATACATGAAATACAACAAACTACAGTTTGATATATGCCAGTTGTGCAAAAAAAAAGACCAATACATATATTTTTCCCCTGAGAATCAGAATTAGTATTTCTCACTTCACTTCAAGTACTGCTTAGATAAAAGAGATTAATAAAGCAGTACAGTCCCCAAACAAAGTCCAATTTCTTCACCTCCACCCCCAGAATCATGAATTTAGCGTATATCCAATCAGTCCATTTGTAATAACTTTGTATAGCGATATATATATTTTCAAACAATGAATATTATTTCTGTGTATTTTGAATTGTACATAAATGACAAAATGTGTGTTTTATTAGACATATTTCTTTTTTTCTTACATTATTTATATATTATAGTTTAGACATGGACATGTTATATTATCTATGAGTACAAGCTACTCCTTCTAAGGGCTTTTCTAACAACCATAATCTAATGGAGTGTTCTAATTCATAACATAATATGAATATGACAGACTTTATTTGTCCATCTATTCTTTCAATTTTTCATAGTACTGCAATAGCTGCCAATCTGCAGAGCGAATCTCATGGCTGCGGGAGTTACTGGATGGTGGCACCAGGAGGTACAGATGGGTTTTCTGAGAGTCAGGTGTTGGTAAGGTAGAAACCTGCCTCAAGAATCTGTGGATTGTATAAAAGTAACCAAAGTCAAATGTGACCCTATCTTCCACCAGATTGCAGCACAGCAAAACAGCTCTGAGATGTATTCTGCAGAGTCGGAGATGATTGAGAGGACAACTCAGTGGCCCACAAAGTTTAAATCTGACTTAGATACAGTAGGGAGCCAAGGCAGATTATCTTCCCTGAAGGAGACAGAGCAAATGCCTTTCACAACCGGCCAACAACCATTCAATTCTATCCTCTACTGTGTAAATTCTTGAGGGTTTTAATGTTAAATGATCATCAGAAAATGTATATTCACCATTTTGAAGTTACTAAGTTTGATATGCATGTTGAACCTCGCTGGTATATAATATTATTCAGATCTTTCTATTGTGATCAATTTTTACCTTCTTGGCTTGGTAAAGTCACAGGTAGTATGTCCATCCTTTGAAATGATTGTTTTCAACTATTTTTGCTTTGGGTATTTTGATGCATTGTGATTTAACATATGTATTTTCCAGCTATCTCTGTTGTGCATTTTACCTTTCAATATTATAAAATTGTATCTCAAAAGTGTAAATATGTGTGTGTGTATGTAGGTGTGTACATGTGTATGGGAGTGTGTGTATCTACATATAATTGACAGGAAGAAGTGTTACTGGGCACCCCAGTGTGACATGGGCCACCTGTCTGTGGGGCTTCACCCGCACACTTAAAATTCAGTTGTACTGCAGGCGCACACAAAAGGGTCAATAATGGGTTTATTTTCTAACAGGGAAAGGAAAAGAAACAACCCAGGGAAAGAGAGAGGGATACAAAGTAACTGGAATATCTACCGGCCCAGGGAAAGAGAGAGGGATACAAAGTAACTGGAATATCTACGCTTGGCTGACTTGGCGCTCTGATAACAAACTAACTGAAAGCCCCGGAGTCAGGCGGTCCTGAGAGCCCCCAGCAAGAGTGCGCCATAGCAAATGGCGTCCTTGTTATCCCCCAATGTTCCCAGAATTCCTGCTTAGTTCTGCCCTTGGTCCTCACAGTTCTCTCCCTGGTACTGCTGGGAGTTGTAGTTCCCAATCACTGGAGTAGTGGGTAGAGTCCGGAAAGCTGGAGTAGAGGATGGAGTCCACAAAAGTGCAGAGTTCCTTTAGGACATCCTTCTCCTTAATAGAAGGAGAAATCTCCAGATTCCAAAAACAAAGAGGGAACTCAGACTAAGCAAAAGTAAGGGGTAGTGCCACTATGGCCTATGCAGGTTTTGGATCCATAGGCCCTAGGGATTCTGTGCTGTTGGCAAAAAAAACATGATCAGACAAGTTACTCTGTCCTCACGCCACAAGTGAAAATAAAAAAAAGTTTAAGTTCACACACTTAACTTGACACCAAGGCTGTATCATATATTGACACGAGTTTTTAATTATTACTGTGAGGTAGAAATATCAAGCTGAAGGGGGGAAAAACTGACTGAGAACTGGACTCACTATGACTCCAGTAAAAGAGAAAAAGAGCCTGGGGAAAGTAAGCTCATACAATAAATTACAAAGCATAAGAGGAAACCCCCTTGGGCATGAGATCATGAAATGAATAGGTGAATGAATGCTCCAAGAATTAGAGCAAAGTGGGTCAATCTATAGATGACTACAAAATTAAGTATGTTTTAAACAACTTAAAAAGATGAATGAATACAGAATATAACATGAAATAGAAACATATGTAAAAAGAAATAGCACCTTTGGAAACTGACCAAATAACTCTTTAATGAGTAAATCAGTCATTAAAAATCAAAACTAAATGGATATATTTGATACCTGAGCAAAAAATAAGGAAAGTAAAACTAAGGGAATAAGTCTAAATATAGTTCAGAAACAAATGAATAAGAAAGGACAGAGTCCTAAATAGTAGAAAGGTCATTCAAGAGACTCTGAGGAAGGAGTGATGGAAAATGGAAAAGAGGCAATATTTAAAGTTAGAATGTGAGAGAATTTTTTCAAAATGGACAAGAGAGGAATCCTTAGGCTGTATCAGTATCTACTGCTGTGTAACAAGCTACCCTAAAACTTAGTGAACAAAAACAACCATCTATATAAACCACAGCTCTGCAGGAGAATAACTTGGACTTGGCTCACCTGAACAATTACTCATGCTTCTGGGGCAGCAGACAGATGTGGTCAGTGGGCAGAGGCTTCTTTCCCATTAGCAGACTGAGAAATAGAGGAGAGAAGGAGGCTCAGGCCACAAGGGCTCCCTGAAGACAGTGTTCTCTGTTTCGCTTGGCAAGGATCGTGCCAAAGATAATTTAGCCTCGCAGTGACCGAGGCTGATTTAATGCGTTGCAGCTGGGTTTTCAAATGTGCTGTTGTGGAGTGTGTTCTGCCCTTTTACACAGATTGTGACAGATGTTGACTCACTGGAGACAACTTGGCTCCAGAAGGAAAGCTGGAGTCGTTTCATTAGTGACTTAACATTTCTTTGCCTCTGTGGTAAGCCTGAGGTAACTAATTGTTGGTTTTACCTATGACCACTTCACCTTCTGGGTTTAGCTCAAAGTACCAAAATAAAAAAACAAACCACATCGGTCAGTTTTACAATTTGCACCACAAGGATTAGAATAGGAAAATTTTTGTGCATGGATCATGGATCTTATTTCAAAGCATCAATAAGAACTATATTTTTCACAGTCTTGTAGATTGATGGATGGTAAAGTGGGAAAGATGGGTTTTGGTGTTGAGGGGAAAAAACAGGTAGAAAAACTCAAAATACACATCAATTAAAAGGAGAAAACAATAAAAATGCCCCATTTGGGGGCTTCCTACAATGTGAATCTTTATTTCTCTCAGCCAGGAAGCAGAAAGGAGAAAGCAATTTGTTTTTCCTAAACAAACCTCACACTAGAGTCTTTGAGTTAAAAAGCTGATAGGAAATCTTGTTAGAAATCACAATAGCCTTTAAAATGAGAGTGCACTGTGTGTTTACCTCTGTTCTGGTTGGGACAGGGATCTCATGAAGGTGATCCTCACACAATTCTACTAAAAATATACACACTAAATTCTACTAAAAATATACAAAAGTGGACAAAAAAATCTCAGGGGCAAGAAGGAAAAGTGTCGCCCACCCTAAGCAATTCTAACTTAATCCATTTAGGGCCCAAAAGCAGAGTCAGGAGATAAAGGCACAGGGACAAGAAATCACCGAGGGGGCGTGGGGGCTGGGAAGGTGGCTCTCCCCATCCCCTGCTTCATATATCCAAGGATGGTACCGATTTCAAATAGTCAGACTCCCTGTCTCACAGTGTCCTTGCACTTTTCATACCAGATATTCAGACACATGGTTTTGCAAACTTGGTCTTGGGCAGACTCAGGTGTTAGGGAAGTGGAAGGAATCTTTCCTGCAACCTGGGCAGACAGCTTTCTTTTTAATAATTTCCATGGTGGGCAACATGCCCATGCCTTTGCTCTGGTGAGTCTGCAGCCTGGCATCCCCATGATTTATCAGACTTGAGATCCCCCTCTGTTTAAATAATGACCAATCTCTAATCATGTCACCCACACACACCACACCCTATTTTACTCCTACAGGGGGAAATGCCCAAATCACATATGAGTCACAAAATGGCAAGACCAGATGGAATGCATATTTATTATTTAGGATTTATTTATTTATGCATACAGAGCTGGGGTACAGACCAGAGGTGCAGGGGCGGTGAGAGGATTCAGCAGAGCAGAATAGGCAGATGGATGAAGTATACTGCTGAGGGGAGCAGTGGGCAAGACAGGAGAGGTCTGCAGTGCCAGTGGATCATCTCCGGGGCCGGGGATCAAACTTGCACAGAGGGAGCTGTGGCCAGCTTGCAGTGCAGCATCCTAACCTGTGCGCCACTGAGCAGGGCCCGGAGCACATATTTAAAGCAAGAGTGTGACTTTTACAATTTTTGGTAAGGAGGCCTTTTCTGCAGGTACAGAGGGCACTTCTGGAGGGGAAGAGGCTGGTTAGCTCACCACACTGAGAAGCAGGAAGCAGCCTTCCCCCAGGAAGTAGGAATTTGTGGCACAAGTCTCAGTACTATGAAGCCAGTGCAGCCACTGCAGCATGAGTTAGCTCTCCGGCTAGGGACCTGACCACATGGTGTGGCAGACCTCTCCTGTTATGCCTACAGCAGTGTATTTTTGTCAATCTACCTGTTCTGTTCCCCACTCCCCTCCCACACCTCTGGCCTACACCTCAGCTTTAGTATACATAAATAAATAAAATAATCTTTTTTAAAAAATTATGACTTTACTCTTTCAACATGAAAAAGCCTAGGGAAGATTTCAATTTTAAGATGGTGGAGAAAAGACATTTTTTTTTTCTCCTTCCCCCTGTCAGCAACAAGTAAGATGAGAAACAAACACAGAGAAAAGCACTAATGAAACCAGTAGACCTTTCTGTTCTCAAATCACAATGTATAAAGACAGACAGTAACTGGAAGATTCTGGGCCTATAGCAGAGTAGGCAAAGAACAAAAATAGAGCAAAAAAAGCCACCCAAAGCAAAGTGATCTTACACTGTACAACTCCTGAAAAGTTCAGGATTTGAGGTATTAGTTGGGGTGAAGCAACTGATATAAAGTGAGATTTGTACAAGATCTGTGTAAGTAGCATTTGATCCTCAAGGACAACTCAAAGTGATTTTTAAAAGAAATGTGTATACACATGTTCTTATGTTTGTGTGTGTGTGTGTGTGTGTGTGTATTTGGGGAAAAAATTAACCAGAAAGTTTTAGATGAAAGAGGCCAGAGTAAAAATACTGAATGGTTCAAATGTCCTCCTTATCTCAGCTGCAGAATTGCCAGCAGCTAGGCTTATCCCCTTTAAGAAGGTGGTCCTTCTCTCTAGACATGAATGGCTCCAGAGGGAAGTCTGACAGATATTGGCATCTAGTTTCTCCCACTGAAAAACCAGCTTATGCTATCTACACACGGCAATGGAGCCAAAGAGGTGACAACTTACTCCCTCCAATCCCACAGAGTTTCCATTTAGTTAACTAGTTCTTGACTCTTAAACAATATCACAGGCAAGAATCTGTAGATCTCCAAATTTCCCTGTGAGAATGAGGGTTGGGAAGCCAGAGGGGGAGACACCTAACGGACTGTGGTGCTTTCTTGGTGGTGTGGTATGACAACATGCATCTGAAGAGGAGTGGATCTCTTCCACAATGAGAATCAAAAAAAAACTAAAATTATTTCAAATCTTATTTGATGGGAACTGCTAATTTGAATTCAGTAGGCAGCAAAATCTAGCCCAACTCGTAACTATAGCCCAACGGTAACTATCCCATATAACATAAAAAGTTTGTATATCTCAATACATACATATAATGTATGTGATTACAGAGTACAGGCCCAGAGGGGTGTTTTCTGATATAAGGTAGCTGGGCCATATGCCTTTCTAAAATCCAAAGAATTCTGAAACACCTCTGGTCCCTAAAGCTTTTGGACAAAATACTATCGCTCTGAAGTGCCTAGCCCATAAAGCTATTGTGAGAATTCAGTGAAAAATATAGAAAACTGTTTAGAATAATAGTTGGCACAAAACAAATGCTCTTAGACAAGTCTGCTGTTGAAAACCTCGTTTTCAGTATATTCCTGAGAGATGCTATTTGCCATTTATCAGACTCCAAGGGAGGAGAATTCATCTCTTTATGAGACCATTGAGTTTAAAAGCTGGGCATTTCTAACCAGAAAATAAGCTAAAATTTGCCCCTCCACTAACTTCCCTGTGCTAATCATAGTTAGATTTCAGGGCGCTTTTGTACAGAGCTTCAGGGTCTCCCTGGGGTCTTCTGTTCACAATGGTTATTCATCAGCTATTGCTCCTACACCAACCTGTTAGCTCTCCCAAGGACACACTCCAGGCTGCCAAAACATCATTTCAAATACTGTGCCCAAAATAAAACCCAGAGGTCCATATGGGTCCTGATCTGATCAGCACAGAGTATAGCCCATATTTTTTCTGCACTCCAGACTGTGAAAAGCAACTTGCATCTCAGTATGGAAACAGAAGTGAGAGGGGAGGAGATTTGGAAAAACACAATCAAGGCCATCACAGCGTTTCATTAGAAAAACACACTTGAAAAAAGTCTATTTCAAAGCATTTTTTTTTTCTTGTCTCCCTGAACTGAGATGGAAACCAGCAAGCAGCCTAGACTGATACAAAGGCAAGGGTCAAACAGTATAGAAGTCCATTTACTGTGAAATACTATAGCCAATAGTGTTGAAGCTGTGTGAAGGTCACAGACTGTCCCACAGCCCAAGAAAAACGAATGCTGTCCAAAGAAGGAGAGAGCTGAACACAACTCTTAACAATTACTGCCCCAATTTAGAGCAGATGCCTGAGATATAGGAAGATCCCATTCCCTCCAGTGGGCACAGCCAGACCTTCCTCAGTTCTGGCTGTGACCCCTCTCCGGTTCAAAAGACCCTCAGCAAATAAACACTGGCTGGGAGAAATCCTTCTCCAGGGTGAGCCATATGCTCATTCACTTCAGCTATGGTGAGAACAATGACAAAGCACTCTCTTGCTCTGGCCAGGCTGGCTACCTGCTTAGTGTGCCTACAATTCTAGCACACTTGTATGCATACAGGCATCCTGGCAGATACCTGGCATCCTGGCAGACACCTCTCTGCCACTGCCAAATGCTGGCTGGTGGGTACATGGAGATTCATTATTTTATTCTTTCTAATTTGTATTATGATAAAATGTTCTGAAAACCCTTCAAGCAAGTAAAACTTTTAAACATGACTGATATAATTGAATCTACCCTCTTTTCTAAATACTGAGAATACTTTTTAAAATAGAAGTTACCTTCATCCATAAACAGGGTGGGAAATTTTTGGTAACTTTTTTACTTGGACATATTAGATCATGTGACAGGTTACATAGCTAATAAATAAACAGGGAATTAAACTATTCAGACAGAATATGTTCTAAGCTATGTGGCTGAATAAAATAGCAGTCAGGTTACTATCTAGCTAAAGGCAAATAAGTTAGTTTGGAGCTCTGTCTGATTTCTTCTTTAATGTAAAGGAGAATGGGTTTGTGATCATGGTCCTCAGACCCAATACCAGCAGCATACAGATAAAAGAGTAGACAGGATACTGGTTAAGCAAATAGACTGCTCTAGTTCTAGTCAAATGCATGTAGGAACTGACTTCCAATTTACTCGGGGTCAGGAAGGGGCTGGCAATGCCTTGTGTACTAATGTTTGGCTGAAGGCAGAATCTCCTGCATACCAGAACTCTTGAGTACATTTTTCATCCTGGTCCTGCCATTCACCCTAGCCTCTGCTGCAGGTAACTGGTTCCAGTTAGGCTAGGACCAGCTTCACAAAGGTGTACAGCACCTCAGCCTATACCATACACCTTTAGATTTTGCTCAGCTCAGGGATCTCACAAGATCTGTGAAGCTGGAGGAAAACTGCTGGGCAGTCATACGCACAACCCAGAGAGACTGGACACTAACTACTGTTGTCTCCCTTTGGATAGAATGTTACAGGTGGACAGAATCAAGGACCCACGCTGGTGGGCTGGGGTGAGCTACAGGTGGAAAAGAGGAGGATGGATGAGATGACAGTTGTGCCCTGGAACAATGCAGAGGCAATGATAATGACAAGGAATGGGGGAGTCGCTAGCTTTGGGACTCTGCTTCATAAGTCTTGGAAAAAAAGATAGCAAAGGATTCAAATTAGATAATATTAATTTAAGCACAATGTGAACTTTAGAACGCCTCCATGGCGGGCCCTCCCTGGTGGCACAACTGGCTAAAGCACAGTGCTATAAAGCTGGCCACAGCCACTTTAGCACAAGTTCAATTCCCTGCCCCTGAGGTGACCCACATGGCGTGGCAGACCTCTCCTGACCCGCCCACTGCTCCCCTCAGCATTGTACTTCCTCGATCTGCCTGTTCTGCTCCCCACTCTGTCTCTCACCACCCCTGCACCTCTGGAGCCTGTACCCCAGTCTATATGCACAAGTAAATCTTAAAAAAAAAAAAAAGAAAAGAAAAAGAAAGCCTTTATGGGAGTGTTTTAAAAACTTATTGCCTACAAGTGCAGGGAACACTGTCTTGACCACTAAGTCAACAGTTTAGTCATAAAGTGACAAAGGTCTCCATTTTCGAAGTTAGGGCCCTAACTACAAAAGTTTAAGACCTTCGGACGTGAGATACAGCAAACAAGTCTGAAAATACTGAGTCACCAGATTGATTCTAATTCTTTTAGCCCAGTAGAACCAGCCTCTTCTCCTTGCTAGAAGACCTTACCTGAATTTATCTCGCAAGATGCTTTTTGTCCTCCTCAAGGTCCTATCCCCCTTCCACTCTGTCTCCAGGGTAACTAGAAGGCATTAGCATAAGCAGGTGGGAGAATGCCTCCCTGCTACAATAGGAAAAAGTTTCCTGAAGGCTCTGAAGGCCCTGGCTGATGTGAGTAGGGGGAACCTGCATGTGCTAGTTGGTCTGGATCTTGAGGATGGTGGAGCAGGGTGAGTGAGTGGCTAGCAGACAGCTTACTGGCATAAGAACTCTCTTTGATTTTTAACTGTCCTGGCAAGGACATCTGGAGCAATTCACTGCAAGAATGGTCTCTTGAGGCTTGGAGAAAATAATGGCCTACAATAAATAAAGTTCCATTGCTGGAACTTCCCTGGCATAGGTCAGGAAGGAGTCAGAAAACTCAGGTAGATGGAAATATCAGCATAGATTTGGTTTTTCAGGTAGATGGAAATATCAGCATAGATTTGGTTTTTCTTTTGATTATTAATTTGTGTCAGATTGCAGGGAGCATTCATCATAAAGAGTTAACAGAGGCAAATGTAATTTAAATTAGAGCCTCAACCAGTGCATTCACATAAAACCTGTGTTTTCCATCCTTCTTAATCCTGAACAAGACAGACAAGTAGGGTGGCTCCTCTCGCTCTTAAAAAAAGTGTTAGCGCAGACTACCAGTGAAAGCCAACCTTTTCATCTTCGTTTCTCAACCATTTCCCGAGACAGAGCTGTGGCCTTGGAGATGACCAGAGTTCCTATGACCCCCCTCTGCTCTCATCCCCTCCTCTACTTACCTCCCCCTTAGCAAAGTCTCAAGGGTTCAAAGGGAGATAGAGCTAGAAGAAGAAAAGATGATGTCTAGCTCAGATGAAGTAGAAGAACTAAAGAGACTTTGATAGGTGTCCTAAGCAGACAACTGAACAAAAGGCCAGAAGCAAAATGAGCCAGGTAAATATTGTACAAGTGGACTGACTAAAAGCCTTCTAAAATGGGGAGCTACTAGGTGGAGGTGCGGAGAAGTACTCTTTTCAGGACTGGAATCCTAGAGCTTAAGGGGCTGGGAGGGCTAAGTTTCTTGTTAGAGCCCTTAAACACTAACAATGTAGCACTGGGAGCTCTTTATGAGGAAGATTAATACTGTGTCTTTTATTTCATCCGTATTTGGTAAACCACTACTATTTTCTTGGTTTCTGATTCCTGGAAAAGTTGAGCTGTGAAATGTTGCCTTTGCTTCCCAATTTGCTCTTCTTTTTTTTATTTTAATTTTTTTTGGGGGAGAGGGGTACATTTTTGTTCTTCCATATGTAAACATCCTTGTTTCTTTTTAAAACTCTATCTTTAGTGGGCCTCCCTGTTGGCACAAGGGGTGAAGTCTCAGCTGTGAAGCTACTGGCAGCCATTATAGCACGAGTTTGATCCCTGCCCAGAGGTGACCCACATGGTGGCAGACCTCTCCTGTCTCATCTGCTGCTCCCCTCAGCAGTGTACTTTGTCCATCTGCCTGTTCTGCTCCCCACTCTGTCTCTGGTGAATCTTCTCACCACCCCTGCACCTCTGGCCTGTACCCCAGTTCTGTATGCATAAATAAATAAATCTTTAAAGAAAAAACATATGTTTATGTGTGTGTGTTTATATATAAAACATAAATTCTTTATTAGTTCATTTGTTGTCTACTTAGGTCACTTCTATAACGTGGTAATTGTAAATTGTAAACAGTGCTGAATGAGCACAGGCATTCACATATCTTTTCAAATTAGTTTTTTTTAATATTTTTTGGATAGATGCTCAAGAATGGAATTGCTGGGTCAAATAGTGAATCTATTTTTAATATTTTAAGAAAACTCCATACTGTTTTCCATAGGGATGAGATCAGTTCATATGCCTACCCACAGTGTACAAGGGCTCTATTTAACTCCACACTCTTGTCAACGTTTGTTGCTTCTGGTATTTTTTGATGTAGGCAGTTCTCAGTGTGAGGTGGCATCTCCCGGTGTTTCCCATACAATAAATAATGATGAGCATTTTTTCATGTGCCTGACAGCCACCTGTATGTCTTCTTTGAAGAAGTGCCTATTCAGATCCTCTCCCCATTTTGGGACTGCATTATTTGCTACTGAGTTATATGAATTCTTACTATCTTGGACATTAGCTCCTTGCCAAAAGGAAGATGTGAAAGTATTTTCTTTTATTCAGAAGGATGTCTTATTGTTCTATTGATGATTCAAAAATATTCTTGAATGAATTGTTCAAGTCGATGAGAATTACGGAATTGTGAGATTTCTTGAGCAGGCACAGTATGCATTACCTCAAACAATAACTGCTGCTGTTATTGTTATTTTGCTTTGATATAACAAATGTAACATGTTACTCACAGACATCTTCTTCTTTTTTTTTTTTAAACCCAGGAAGTTGCTCTTCTAACATCTCAATCCCCATATCGAGTCTGTGAATAAGCTGTGTCTATTCTGTTTCTCAAATCTCTCTCACTTCTACTGCTGCCACCCAAGTCTAACCTTTTGTCCAAGGCAATACCCCCTAGATGCTGTTTTATCCTTGACTTTTGCTTGTCCAGAATCCATCCTTCATTCCTCAACCAAAGAGATTTTTCTCCACACAGAGGGAAAATATTCAATCTTGCTGTTAATTTTGCTTGTTACTTGTAAGTTTTTGTAAATGTCCCTTATTAGGTTAAGGGAATTCGGTTCTAAGATGACTGAAAACTTTTATCATGAATGGATGTTGAATCTTGCCAAAAGCATTTGTTATGGTAAACTGTAAGAACACTACATATTTCCTAACTACTGAAGAGAATTGGCTGAATGGAAATACAGTTGGAATAACAGGGAGAAATAATACTGCCTGAAACAACTGTACATTTTATGTAGAAGGGCATCAAGTTAACTGGCAGCCCCTGTTGCTCCATGACTCAAGGTAACCAACATAAGCAAGCCCTTTGAAACTGTCAATTCCATGTCGGTCTGTGGTAGATAGCTGGGCCCCATTCTCTAACTCTAAGAGCACCATCTTGGGGTATCTCTAAAAGTTTTGTGACCATTCCCTCTGCCTTGCTAAGCTTTGACAAACAACAACTGTGACATCTCCTACTTGAAATTGGGGATGCAGATTACCTATTAATCACTGGCAATCCTTGTAATTAGTTATTAAGCTTCAGGTGCCAAACCTCAATGCAAATCTCTTCATCAGAAAACAATTAATTAAACCTGACTTTCTCATTAGACACCTACAGTTTCCCTAAGCTTTCATTCAGGCCATGGATTCCATGTGTTGAATGTCACCTTACAATCTGTCACATCAGTCATATCATTTCATTTTACCTTATAATATCTGTTTCTACTTAAAATGACATCTCTTGCAAAATGATAAGTTCAAAGGACAAAATGCTGGTCGTGTAATAATTAAGAAACTTGTGAAACAAGACAATCAGTATAAAATATGTTTACTGACTAATTTCTATTATATCAACTCTGAACCATTTTCATATCTACACTCTCCACCATCCTTTCATATGAATAATGCTCAGAACACATTGTATCAACTGGATTCAGTCTACGGGGAAGGTCTCTGGGTACCACTCTTAATTTCGGATTCAGTAGGTCTGGAAGTACTCCCAGTGATCTGAACTCCTGTAGGGAGCCCCTGACCTTTGTTACTGATGTGCCTCTGCAAGTAACAGGACAGTGCTTTCCAAGTTCACAGAAAAGTCCCAGGCCGAGGTGGGCTTCAGTTTAGCATCCATGAGAAGCATGGATGATGTCACAGGTGAGCCATCATGGAAGTCCACCTATTTAAGTCAGACCCCAAGCCCTGGGTCTGAGGTGTAAGGTCACAGTCAGTGAGAGGAGTGGTCACCGCTGAAATAGCTGAGGATAACACTTCAGTTTACCTTTAGAAAATATGTAAATACTGGGCCCTCCCTGGTGGCACAGTGATTTGAAGGGCTGCACTGTGAAGCTAAGCCAAGCTAAGCCATGGCTGCTTCAGTGTGAGTTGGATCTCCACCCCAGAGGTGACCCACATGGCGTGGCAGACCTCTCCTGACCACCCGCTGCTCCCCTCAGCAGTGTACTTCCTCAACCTGCCTGTTCTGCTCCCCACTCTGTCTCTGGTGAATCCTCTCACTGCCCCTGCACCTCTAACCTGTACCCCATTTCTGTATCCATAAATAAATTGAAAATCTTTTAAAAATATATATGTAAATACTGAACTGCCTTCCAATCCTCCTCTCCCCATGGGTTGAAGTCCTCAGGGTCTCTTCTTTGTTTATGAATACAAATGTGAGCAACCGTAAAAATAACCCCTGTATTTCATGGTAGGAAAAAAGTATCACTGAACTTTAGAACCAGAAGAAAACACTGAAATTGTCTTACTCATCCCCAGAGAAGTGAGATGCAGGTGATGATGGGGCAGAGAACCCAGACCCTGGGTCCAGGGCTTCCCACCAGAACCTTAGGAAATTACTTCATGGCTATTAATTATCAATTTGTGTTTCATCTGTTTCCTTCTTCAGAGAAAAGCTCAATATGCTCTCCAGAAAACAAGTAGATCACAAGAAACCAGCTAAACCCACTCTGATTCACAGAAAACAAGTAAATCACTCTGATTCGCAGGTGCCTGTCGCTGGCACCCCCTGGGGTGGCCCTGAACAAGCTCTGGCTCACCCTTTCACCCTGCTGCATCAGGACCAAATACCCCTCCTCCCACCTAAACAATTAGGAATGAAAGCAACAACAATGATGACTAGAAAAGAATGACAATAAACTTTTTTTAAGCTTTGGGCACAGTAAGTTAGATTTTACAAGTTAAAAGCCAAAAAATAGAAAACAATATATTACAGCACAAACGTGCAAAAATAGTAATTGGTATATTTTCATACCACTAATGTATTTTTTTAAAGATTTATTTATTATGCTTGCAGAACTGGGGTACAGGCCACATCTACGAGGTACACTGCTGAGGGGAGCAGCGGCCGGGTCAGGAGAGGTCTGCCCGCCATGTGGATCTCCTCCAGGGCAGGTGGGAATCGAACTCAGTGTAAGTGGCTTAAGCTTCTTAGTGCAGTGCTTTAACCCGCTGCACCACCAGGGAGGGCCCGCATTTTTAAAGGGAAAAAAATCTTAGATCTACATATACATTAGACATAAAAATGAACATTACAATTAAACAAAAGGGTCTTCTTGGTAGCCTAGGGGTTAAGTCTCAGCACTATGGCCTGAGTTTGATCCCAGGCCCTGGAGCTGACCCACATGGCGCAGCAGACCTCTTCTGTCTCGCCCTCTGCTCTCCTCAGCAATATATTTCAGTCATTCTGCCTGTCCTGCTCCCCACTCTGTCTCTGGTGAATGCTCTCACCCCTCCTACACCTCTAGTCCACACCCCAGTTCTTCTATGCAAAAGTAAGTAAATAAATAATAAGAAAACTGACAACTGTCAATTTCAAGACTATTAATCAACAAAATATTTTCTATAAAAATTAGTATTTTCTCTGTAAATATTACATCTCTTGGTTTTGTTGTTTTCAATATCAACACAAATAAAAACTCCAGTAGTCAGTTAACAATAGCATTAATAAGTGAAATTTTGTTTCTTTGTGTCAGCATTCACTGTGCTGTAATTGTCGGTTAGATGCCACAGTGTAACGCAGGGATTGTGTGTGAAGGGCTGGAGGAGCCACTTCCCCGGAAGCAAACTGGAAGAAGAAAGCTGGAATGATTTTAGATGGCTACAAATTTATTCTCCAAACATTGTATGGTGAAGTCAGTATATGCAGTGGCCCACAAAGGGCGGAGCAACAAAAAGACAATTGATAATAGGAGATTCTCTAATTTCATGCACAATGTCACTACTAGAAGGTATCTGATATGTGTGTTTGTACTGTAATATCTTATGGGTACATATAAAGCTTTACATATATATAAATAAAACTCAACAGTAATCTCAACAGTTGTTTGTAACTTAAACCAACAATATTTATTGTATTTTATGTTGACCTCGTATAAAATTGGCAGAATATGACAATAATTAAAAACAGACTACATGTTAGGGCAGGCATCTAAGAACCAACAGCTAACGTCATGCTTAGTGGTGAATGACTGAATATTTCTTCCTAAGATGGTGAACAAGGCAAGGATGCCCGTATTTTGTTATGCTCATTCAACTTTGTACTGGAAGTTCTAACCATTACCACAAAAGAAAGGAAAAAGTGAAAAAGAAAGAAAAGACAGATACCAGACGGGGGGGCGGAGGGGGGGAAATGATCTTTTTTTCACAGATAACACTCTTAGAAAATTCCAGGGACTCTACATACACACAGAGAGAGCTATTATAACTAACAAATTGAATTCAGCAATGTCATAGGATATAAGGCTAATATATAAATTCAACTATATCTGTACACTAGCAATGAGCACTTGTTAAAAAAAAAGGAACATATACCTTCATTTACAATACATCAAAAACACAACCTACTTGGTAGTAAATTGAAAAAAGTGTGTAAAACCTATAGACTGAGGACTATAAAACACTAAGATCTGACTGAATGAGACATAGATCATGATCACAGTATTGTTAAGATGGCAATACTTTCCCAAATTGATACACACATTCAATATAATCTCAATCAAAATTCTAGATAAGAACTTGAAAGCTGATTCAAAGCTTTACATGTATACGAAAATGGCTTAAGATAGTCAAAGCAATTTCAAGACTTTCAATAAAACTGCATTAATCCAAACAATGTGGTAATAGCAAAAGCCTAAACATGTAGATAAATGGAACAGAGTTAGTCCAGAATAAACCCTCAAATATGTGGCGGGGTGATTTTTAGCCAAGGCATTTCAGTGGCGAAAAGTGATACTTCAATAAATGGTGCAAGAAGTCCTACCAGAACAACTGGATACCTATGTGGCAAAGTGCAAGTACTGACCTTTATTTCATAGAATATGCACTAGTTAACTCAAAATATATAAGGGACAACATGTAAATGTCAAAGTATGAAACTCCTACGAGAAAACGTAAAAGAAAAATCTTCCTACCTTTAGTACAAGTAAACATTTCTTATATAAGACATAAAATCACAAGCCATTAAATATGTAATTGGTAAATTGAGCTTGCATGAAACTAATACTTTTGTTCATCAAAAAACACTATTAGAAAAATGAAAATTAAATCACAAAAGGGAGGAAACATTTGCAATACATACATCTTACTAATGTGAGGAATACATGAAGAACTAATACAATCCAATTATGAAGTCAGAAACAATTAAATATAGGCAAAATACCTGGGAAAAAACCCACCAAAGAAGATTATATAAATGACCAATTATGAGATATCACTTCATGCCCAGTAGGACTAAAATAAAAAAGATGTATTGCACAAAAATGATCAACGATGTAAGATAATAATGAAATGAAACTAAATAAAAAAGACAGACAATACTAAGTATTAGTGAGGACAGCCAGTGTTGTGTGTCCATGGAACACTCTGCTGGTAGAAATAAAAGATGACTGCTATCTGGAAAACATTTTGGCAGTCTCATAAATTTAACCATATATTTACCATACCATCCACTAAGTCCACTTTAGATATATTTATCCAAAAGCAACTCAAACATACATTCACACAAAGACTTGTACACAAATGTGCAGAGCAACTTTTTTATATCTATATAATATTCCCAAGCCAGAAGCACCCTGAACACCCGTCAACAGAAGAATGGATAAACAACTTATGGTATGTCCATATAATGGAATGAAGTTCAACAATATAAAGGTAGAATCCTATAACATATACAATAACATAGAATCTCAAAAACACTTGACAAACAAAAGAGGGAGAAGAAGAACACAAGGATTGGAAGACACCCTGGTCCTGCTTCATCACTTACTCAGGCATAAGAACCACTGTTTACTGGTGACTCTCTCTGCACCAAACACTACAGTGAGACTTTCCCATATATTATCTTATTCAATTCTTCCAATAACCCTAATTTTAACACCTTATGTTATGCCAGTGTAGGGAGGGAGAAGCAAAGGGGTAAAGAGACTAAGAAATGGTGCCAAGCAGCAAGAGCTAGTGTACAGCTGAGCTGAGCCCAAGCAGCGCCATGCCAGAGCTGTGGTCTCTACCAACACACTGCCTCTACGCCTGACTATCCTCCTAAACTGCACCCCCACAGTCGGGGGCAGGCTCAGAGGATGTCCTTAGAACAATAGGACCCAGGTCCAGAACACTGAGTTCTGTTCTCTCTGCTCCAGCTCCATCAAGAGTGCCCAAAGTTCAGAATCCTATTAAGTCATTTTCTCTATTAATCAAATATAGAACTTCTTTTAAGAGACACCAGCATTCTGGTTATTCCCATGTGCTATAAATATGTAATTTATGGGGGAAATGGGAACTCTGTGTCACATTCAAATTGAGGGCTATTTGAAGAAAGGGTAGAAAAATATCCCATCATATTGAGTCATGGGGAAAAAGAACTACAGTAGATCACACTAGTAAACAGGAACGTAAAAATAGCTTCTGTTTGGAAGTGCAAATACAATGGTAATGTGTCCTTGAGTATATTTCAAGTATTTTTCATTAAGCATTTCATTTTTCATTTTTGTTTTTACAAACTGATAGTTGCCCTCATGTTAAACCAAGGTCAAAACTTACAGATGGCAACTTGAAAACCTTAAGATCAATGTTCTCAACTCCCTTTGAAAAGAAGAAACTACGGCAACTGTTCTTTGAAAACAGACTGGCATGGCATATAGTTCATTAGTCACTGAAGAACAGGATCCTTGAGACTGGGGCCCATGGTTGATTTTTCCTTGGCTTGCTGAGAACACCAAGTTCAATGTGGGGCGGACACCTCATTTTTCTTTGCCCCAAACTCCCTTTTTCCAGGAGGTTGCAGAGCTCCTCACTTGAAACCGGCCCGCCCCAACCTCGCGGTCCAGTGAGCACTGCCAAAGCTGGCATCTGACCACAGCAACGAGCAAGCCAGCCAAGCTGGGTCTCTTTGAGTCCACTGCCAAGACTTTTCTGAATGTGAACGAAAGAAAGCGAGCATGTGTGGGGACACGTGAGCCCCTTGGCCAAGATGCTGCCGGCTGGGGTGTCAGGCTAAGTGGGGAAGAGCCATCCTGAGTGGGTGGCTCTCCCAGCCCCCAACCTGGAGCCTTCCAGGTACTGGGTCATAAGAAGACAAGGCATATCAGCCTACAAGGGACCCTGGTCTGCTCTCACTTGTCTCGAATCTAAGTGAAAGTCACACATGAAAAACTCAGCTGCCACTTATAAACAGCTAGCCATACACTCGAGCTTTGATTCTGTGTCAGGTACTCTGAGGAATTTCACCCAGTTCCTCCCACTTACCCCTCACAATAACCTCATGGAAGAAGGACTATCACTATCCTTGTTTTACAAATGAGAGAGAACCAAACAAAACTGGACTTGCGATGCTTTGAGAGTTTAAGTAACTTGCCCATGAGTTATTAGCCTGTTGGCATTACTCTGACAACTATGACACTGTTTGGTCCTGATGTGGACTGCCTCCTAACCATTCTTGAGCTAAACTAAAACTTGATGCGAATATTTCCATTTTTTGGGAAAAAGGACCTGGCAAATGCGAAGCTAAACCCAATATCTGGACTTGCCCAGAAACCCATGAAAATGGAAATTTCATGCATACGTGGACACTGGTTCTGCACCAGGGCATCAGCTGAGGTGCTAAGGGTAGGATTAGGAAAGAGCTCTGATTTATCCAGTATGTGACTGTTGGAAACCAGAATTTTTATTGTGTTATTATAGACTAATATATGTAAAATTTACCATTTTGACTCTTTTAATACTGACTGACTTCAAAGGCCTTAAGGGCATTCACATTGTTGGGCAAATATCACCACCATCCATCTCCAGAACTGCTTGAACTAAAACCCTGAACTCGTTAAACACAAACCCCATTCCCACCTCCCCCACCACTCCTGGCAGCTATGCTTGACTTTGTTCTAGTTATGAATTTGACTATTCTAATGACTTTAGATAAGTGCTACAGTATATGCTTGATTTTCCATCTCTGAGAACTTTCAGAGAACTACTATTTATTTGTCCAGCACTGTGCTAGGCTTTATGAGGAAGAATAATCAAGTAAGAGATCAGATTCCCACCAGAGACCATAAGGGCTGTGAAAGCAAAGCTCACTTCTATGTTATGTGCATAACACCAACTTGGAGGAAGGGAAATTCAGAAGAGGAAGAGATTCTTAAGACCTGGTAGAGTCTAAGACGTCTTCATAGGAGTGACTCAGAGTGAGAACATAGTTTGGTCAGGCAGAGAGGAAGACTGGATCCACAAATCTAAAGAGGCTACTAAGTCCCAAGTAGGCCCAATTGGTTTCTCTGGAGACAGGGTGGTAAGCCCTGAGTCTGTGACTCAGACTTCACTGCTAACCCTAAATCACCAATGCAAAGGTTCCCTGTTTATACTATTGCAAAAGAGACACAAATGCTCTTCTTGTTGTTGTTATGCTTTGTAATTATCTTAGAAAAGAGCTAAACCAGCTCTTTTGTTGCAAGTTTGTCCTTTTTCTGCAGCAAAAGGAGTGAGTAAGAACTTCTGAAACGTGTGGAATGCATGACCACAGCGATCAGGTCACATCAACCCTGACCAGAGCTCAGGACACAGATCCCTGGAGTGGTGGGTGAGATAAGCCTGCAGATGCTTGCTCTAACTGGCCATATGAGTCCTTTGAACAAGCGGGAGGAAACATGGCTCCTGGGCTCTCCTCTCCGCACCCCACTGCTGGCACTTTCAGCCAGTGACCCAAGGAGCAGCACCCACCTGGGATCTGTGCCGGGTCAGCTCCCTCCTCCCAGTCCTCCTCCCCCCTCTCATCCTGGGTCTGCTTTCCTTTGCTTATCCAAGCACAGCCTGTCCCAGGACCCTGGGGGGGCAGGGAGTCAGTAAAGAAAGGCCTGTCACTCATATTGCTTTGTCTTTCCTGCTCTTTCTTTTCTTCCCCTACTCCCTTTTCTTCCCTTTAAGAGATAGCAGTATTTTTTTTTTTAATTTTAAAAAAGAAGCCCCTACTTTCAGACTTAAACATTCCTGGGTGTGTCCTGGAGCACAGAGGTTGGATTCTGATTGTTCAGTCAAGTGTATGTATCTTTATAGAAACTGCCAAGTGCAGCAGTCAGAAAGCCCACCACCAGCCTTTAAGAGGCATTTTGAACTCTAGAAGAAGGAAAATGTACCAAGGCAGCAAGTGGGTCCTGCCTAGACAACCTGCAAGCCTCCATGTGGCAGGCAGGTAGTAGTTTCTGCTTATGGGACACACATAAACCGCATCATAAAGCAGGCTGGTGGACTAACGGATTCTAAAAAGAGCTGAAATTGTGAGAGAAATCCTACACCACTCCTAATAGTGCTAAGAAATACAAACTAGCTTCTAACGCCTCTTTTTAGCATGCCCATAAGAAAGGAGCCATTCCTTTCTGGTACCAGTGTTTCCCTCTTATTCTGTGCCCTCATCTCCTGCCCCCTGGAAGAACTACTATGGAGAGCTGAATATCCCAAGGGTGTTGCCCACCAACAGCAGCTCAGTCTCAAGTACACCAAGGCCAGTAAAAGAAGTCAAGGAGACGGCATTCCCTGGTGGCACAATAGGCTGAAGCACAGCACTATGAAGTAATCCCCAGCAACTGAAACACAAATTCGATTCCCAGCCCTGGAGGTGACCCACATGGCGTGGCAGACCTCTCCTGGCCCGCCTGCTGCTCCCCTCAGTCAGTGTACCTTGTCGATCTGCCTGTTCTGCTTCCCACTGTCTCTGGTGACTCCTCTCATCACCCATACCTCTGGCCTGTGCCCCAGTTCTTGTATGCATAAATAAATAAATCTTAAAAAAAAAAAGGAAGTTGAGGAGAACAGGAACCACAAAGCACTCTTGAATTACTACCACACTCTAGTCTATCCATTCCCTAGCCTACTTTCTGCGACATACTGAACAGGTTAAATCTTAAAAGTATCTCAGTTTTGATCCACAATATTGCAAGAGTCCAACTGGTCTATGTCTCTATTATGTTTTTTCAAAACGTATTCCCAATAGTCCCCAAAGACTCACTACAAAACTTGTGCCTAAAACTACCTCCAGGATCAACTCCAAGCTTAGTCCACTACATTTTGAGCTAAAAGGATTTGTACTTGTATACAGTTACAATGAAAATGTCAAGTTTCAAAGATGAATTTTTAAAAATTCATAAGTCTCCAAGCCAAAAGCCAATCACTGAAATAAACATAAAGTCCATGTTAACATCATCCTAATATTAAATAACAGAAAATAATAAAATTAGAAGTTGGGTATGAAAAAGCCTAAAGGTAAGCACTGGAAAAAGTTTACCTCATGGGGATAATTTTTGCTAAAATCATAATTACAAATGTAAATTAAGACATTATTTGAAAGACACACAATTATTGTTTAAAAAAATAAAGCCTCTTTTATCCTGGTACACATTTCTTTCATTACTTTCCCTTCTCCCCAACCCTGCTTCCTGTGATCACCTCTCAAATTCCCGAAGCCTCGTTCTTGTCTTATTCATTGCATTTTGTCTTAGTGACTGCATTTAGGGGAACCCAAACTAAGGAAGTAGGTCATGGAGTGGCCCCAGAACGTGGAAACTCAAAGCTCTTGAACCTAAGCCCACTGGATGGTAACATACCCTATTCTGGGGTGATGGTAGCACAGAGATTCTCATACCGATGACAGATGACATAAAGAGCAAGTAGAAGTGGAAATGCTGGCTTATGTAGTGACTTAACTGGTCCTGTAAAATATACAGATCCAGAAGCACCGACCTGTCAGAGCACTAGAATCACTTAGTACAGTTTCAGCTCAGGGAACATTCCTGCAGGAATGCAAGTCTACCTCCAGGATAAACTATATGCACTATGATTTCATAGGTTGTTTGCCCAACACCTAGAATGCATGGGTCCTCAACACTGTCCAGAACCTCACTACCTGGGTCTATACTGCTTCCCTAATGTGGGTATCAGAAGTAATTAGAGCATCCCCTTCTCTTTATCTATCCTCAGCTCTTCAAACTACCTTCTAACATTTTTCTAGACCAGCACACTGTAGAGAGCTGCTAACATTGTTCTTACCTTTACAAAGAGCAATTCTAAGGTTCTAGAAAGCCGATAGAGCAAAACCAGTTTTCCAGCCACCTTCCCTCCACCACCACCACCCAATTCCTACAACTATGTTTCCCAAGTTCCATGTCTGATTATTTTGGCAAACTTCTCTTTGTCCCACCCTTTTTCTCTGCTAACTTTCCCTCCCTCCTTCTGTCTTTCCTTTCTGCCCTTTTTCCTTTAGACACTGCCAAAGATGCACATAATTAAGGAAAAAACTAAATAATCTAGGGAATTGGGAATAGGAAAATCTAAGTGGAAAAACATATTAGTACATAAAAAGCTGAGAATATGGAACTGGTAGGTAAATGTTTTAAGTGGACTTGTGTACCTCAAAAAAAGATATGTTGAAATCCTAACCCTGGGTGCCTATGAATGTGACCTTATTTGAAAAAGAGTTTTTGCAGATGTATTACGTTAAGAGAGGCCACTAAGGTGAGGATTCATTCACTACCCTTATAAGGAGAAAACCTGGACACAGAAGCACAAGAAGAACACCAGGTGTCAGAAGCTGCCACACATAATAGTGAGCCAAGGACTGCCAGTCACCAGGGGCTAGGAAGAGGCAGGGAGGAGTCCCCTCCACAAGCCTCAGAGGGAGAATGGTCACGATGACACCTTGATATCAGATTCCTAACATCCAGAACTGTAAAAGAACAAATTCCTGCTGCTTTGGCCTACTTCATTTGTGGTACTTTTCTTAACAGCAGTCATGGATATCCCAAATTTGACTCTTAACCTTCCTAGTAGCTAAAGCAAGAAAACAGGGCCCCCTGTATTAAAGGGTTCCCATTGGTTCAGGTGGGTTAGAGTTTTTCATGATACTGAGGAAGAAAGAAGGGTCTTTTGTCTAGATCCTGTAAGAAAACAAAACAAAAAACCCATGGGAAGCATGGGATGGCTGTAGTGTGTGATTTGATTTGACGGCACCAGCCCTAAAAATGAACTTTACAAGGTGCCTCCCTGAATGGAGATGGCATGACCCTAAGGAAGAGCT
>NW_004567108.1:35619968-35630618 GCF_000260355.1 Condylura cristata
ATACCAACACATTAAATGACGTAGGTGATGTGGACAAAATCCTGGGAAAAGACAAACTGCCAAGAGACTCAAGAAGAAATAGACAACCTGAATAGTCTTATGGCAAGTGAAGAAATTGAGTTAGCAGTAACAGAAAAACTACCTTAAAAGAAAAGTCCAGCTCCAGGTGGCCTCCAGGCTGAATTCTACCAAATACGCAAAGAAAAATTAATACCCATTTAATACACAAATTCTTCCCAAAGACATAAAAAGGAATATTTCTTATCAGTATTACCTTGACACCAAAACCAGACAAGAATACCACAAGAAAAGAAAACTGCAGACCAAAAAAGCATGTATGAATGTACTGGAATATCATGGTCCCCTGGCACAGAGTGATTCTGGGTGATGGTAACCTCATAGTTTTCTAGAGTTGGTTTGTGATAAGGGTTACACAGCAGGTTTCAGAAGGTAAATTTTCTTTACTATGGGTGAAATGTAGGTCCTTAACGCTTTGCCAAAGCAGGGAACTGAAAGGAGGCTCTCTTATGAAAATTAAATGTTATTTATTGCTAAATGCCTGGTGAGGGCCTCCCTGGTGGCACAGAGGTTAAGGACAGTGCTGTCAGGCTGCTGCCAGTCACTGCAGCAGGAGTTTGCTCACCAGCCCCTGCAGGCCAGTGACCTGACCCACACAGGAGGCCTCGCCTGTCCCACCGGCTGCTCCCCTCAGCAGATCTGCCTGCTCTGCTCCCCACTCTGTCTCTGGTGAGTCCTCTCACCTCCCAAACCTCTGGCCTGCACCCCATTCTTGTATGCATAAATAAGTCTTTAAAAGTAAATAAATAGGGCCCTCCCTGATGGCGCAGCAGGTTAAAGCACAGCATTGAGAATCTAAAGCCGCTTCCGCATGAGTTCGATTCCCACCTGCACCGGAGGAGATCCACATGGCAAGGCAGACCTCTCCTGACCTGCCCGCTGCTCCCCTCAGCAGTGTACTTCGTCATTCTGCCTCTTCTGCTCCCCGCTCTGTCTCTGGTGAATTCTCTCACCCTCCACATCTCTAGCCTGTACCCCAGTTCCATATGAATAAATAAATCTTAAAAAAAAAAAGTAAATAAATAAATTCCTGGTGAAAATTAAGGGAATTACCACTACTAAAACAAGAACTGTAGGTTGTTATTCTTGTTGAAACTTGAACAAAGAATGTGAGATGAAGGAGAGTTGTGATATGTTTGAGATGTATTTTATAATTCAATTTAAGAATATGAAATTATGAAGAGATTTCATATTGTAAGGAATTTGAGGACTGAGTCAAACACACAAATAACAGGTTGCTTTTCTCTGGACTTTAAAAGTCAAACAAAACGCATCTTGCTAGCATAAAAAACATGTCATTACAGGAGTCTAGTTCTATCCTTGCCAGGGCTTGGTTGGATGCTGCCATTGCTGAGAAGCTGTACCTGTTCTCAACTTAGTGTGACACTTGTCTCTTTCCTCTTCTATCATTTTTTCACTTTCTTCCTGGACTTGCACTTGTCTTACTATCTATCTGGAGTGTAACCTTCTTGAGGGCAAGAATGGATTCTTGAATCGCCAGACTCTTACTCGAATATAAGACAGTGCTTTGTTTGTAACCATCATTTACTAAAAATTCCTCCATGAGCTAATGAAAATATTTATCTCATTACACATCAGTTAAAGGCCAAAGGGGTTATTAAGGTATTCAAAGAAAAAAAGCCTCTTCTTAAAAGGACTGATTGACACAATCTACTTTTGTGAATTAAAATTACAGAAGTGATGGCTTTGACTTATTTATTCTTGTTATTTTTCTTTTAATCAGATGTCCCCAGCATTAAGTATTCCTTCAGGGGAGAAGTATTATTCTAATAAAGTTCACATTGTAAAATTGCAACTAGCTTTAGAAAGATAGGGAGAAATTCTGTTAGTGGACTTCTAGACGCTATAGAAAGAATGACTTGTTTTAAAAACAACTTGAACCAAAACATGCCAAGTGGCTTAAATTATTATAAACAGTTATTCCCGCTCTTCTTTGAAGAGGACTACACAATCTCTGTCCATCATCATGTGATAATGTGACATTAGGCTTCTTAAAGAAAGTTTACTTCCACCATTGACCGCAGGCTTTGTCCTGTAACTTGCTTTAGCCAACAGAATGTTAGCTGAACTGAGAAAAGCTGGCTTTCTTATGTTCCAGAGTGGCATGTGCCAGGGGTGTATAAGAGCTGATTGTTACATTTCCAGAAACTTGGCAAGCCTCTTGTTATACTGCTAATAGTCTGAAATCAGCCAGGTGGGAGGATTTACATCATGGAAATAGCAAATCAGGGCTCCTCTCTCAAAGTTGGGTGCAGTACACAGTGCACTTGTTTCTAAAGAGGTCATCTTTCTGTCTGAACTGGTATAAAAGGAGTTGGTGGACTAGAGCTAACACTGCGTGTTGCCTGTTTGAGAAATGAATCCTTGTTGTTGTAAATCAATGAGCTATCGGTGTGCTTTTTCTTTTTTAACCACAACATAATTGGTCAAAAGCTGACTGATATCCTGTGCTAGTGTCACTACTGTTTATTTTAGTGAACACCAGTAAGCCTACCTTTATCCGTTCAAATGTTGGTGTGGGAGATTTCTTCTAACAGCTTTTGCCATCATACACCTTGAACCTGAAAGAGTGAAAATTACACTCAAGCCCAGGAATCCAGGTCTTGGAAGGTTAATGCAAAAATACACAATAGAAATGACAGTTAAACAATTACTAAGCTCCGTCATTTTCAAAGTTTGCCAAACACAAGTCTGTCATTTGTGAACCCGGATGGCTTAGGAGTGACTCTGCCAGCTCTTCCAAGTGCCGGTCACACACCGCTGTGCCTCCTTCCACCCCCAGACCCAGAATTGAGCGCTGTATCTTTAAGGGGGACGCGGGGAGGTTGCTGCACAGGACAAAATGTCTGCGAGGATCCGGGATCGGATCGGAGATCCCAGACTCGCAGCCGGTTGCCCGCCCCAGCCTAGCTTCCCGGGTGATGGGGTGAGTGTGGGCGCGGGACCCGTTGGCGCGCGCGTCGGGGTTTCCCGGGCTGAGACCCGGTGGGAGGATGGACGTTGCAGAGGTGGGGAGCGGTGAGGGGAGCCCGGGGCCCACCGGGCCTTGGGTCTGCAGGTGAGCCAGCACCCGCCCGGGCCGTGTTGTGCGGGGCTCGCTGGTGCTCTGAGTGCCTGGACAGGAGCCTCGCCGAGGTGCGGGATTCTGTGTAAAGGCCCACTTCATTTCCTTTAAGTACCTCATTTTTGCTCCTTCTCTACAGTCTCCCTAAAAAAGTTCTGTGGGAATACCGAGCACCATCCGCTGTCCTTTTTTTAAAGTTGCTTTACTGAAGACCCAAAGTCCGACTTTTAACAGTGCAGCCGGTCGGGTGCCCTGTGGTGTGCTTTCTCTACTTGAGACCTCAATGTTTTGCACGTTGGGGAATAGCCCAAGGCAAGCCAGACACTCAAATAAGAATCACTAGCCCCACCTCCACGGTGCTCAAACAAAAGAATTTTCTGATCTGTTCCTAGTAGGCTGAAGCAGTTTGCTGGAACTAATTACACTGACCAAATGCCTGAAGCTTACCCAGCAAAGTTATTTTCCCTCCTTGAAAGAAAAAAATAGCTGCCACCATTAGAATTTCTAATTAGCCAAGACTGCAGATTGTTTCAGAGAAACTGTTGTAGCAATAGTTTAATAAGCGGACGTAACTAGGGTACTTATTTTCTGGACTTTTCATTAACATATTTCACGTACACTTTATTTTATTAAAGTAGCTTGAAGCGACTGACAATAAAAGGTGTTTAGCAATATGTATAAAAATATGGCAAAAGCCAAACCCAAGTAATTCACAATTAAAAAAAAATCTTTGTGTTACAAAGGTCTTCAAAGCAGGGCAATTTTAAATCCCTTGAATGCATATTAAATTATGTACTTTACAAGATAAAATGGATTAACACCATTCTTCTTTCTAAGAACATGTGTATCAAAGTAATGTAGGCCTGAAATAAAAGTGAACTGTAAGAGCATTTAACAATGAGAATTTTTAAAAATGTGTAAGTAGAGAGATTGCTTCTGAGTCTTTTGCTCAGGGCATAGTCATCGAAGAGTTTGGCTTAGCACAATTAAAGACTATCTCTGATTCATCAGATCATTAGCTATAGATGCCATAAATTTTTTACAGCCCATGTGTAACCTTTCTCACACTTGCCCCTTTATTCTTTGACCCACCAACGTATTCACATTTTATACTTCAGAGGCATTTTTCCTCATCTTCATCGAAGCCTCCAGCCTGGTGTTTCCAGACTACAATAGCTAATTGTCTGGATCTGTTTATAAATAGACTGACACATGTCAGTATTTCACAGAAAGGGACAGGTAACAGATGAATGAATTCCTTGATGCTTGGTTTCCTTGATGCTTCAGTTGTCAAGGTAAATTATTTGTTTTAAGTATTATGTTTGCTTAATTTATTATTATGTTACTGACGAATGAGTAAATCAAAATGTCTTTAGTGTTTCTACACAAGTCTGTGTGGATTTCGCATTAGTGTGATTCTCTCGCCTAAGGTCCAAGCTCAGTTATACTTAGTTCAAATGAAGTGGTCAACCTGACTATAATGAACAAATAAAGTTCTAATTCATTTGTCATTTACTTTTGAGAACTCTGTGTTTAACCTGCCTAACATTTTGTATGTGAACAAGCTTAAGTTTAAAATAATAAATTAACTTTCATGGGTGATTCAGTTATAGTCATGGTTACACAAATTATTCATCCAGATTTTAGGCTCTTCTTGTATCCTCTATATTGCTATTCAGGGATATCATATGAGGAATCTGGATTTTAATCTGATAGGCTATTAGAAGACTAGAACTTCTTCACAAATGGACTCAGATGCAGAGGTAATCAATGTGAGTTTATCATCATCTCACACAGACTAAAACTTTTTATCATCCCTCCCAGATAATGGACTTCAAATGAAAAGTGCCATGGGGAGTTCAACGTTCTCTCCCTTTCCACAAAGTAGTTAAAAATCCTCTCCATTTCTGCCCACCCCCTAAAGCTAGACTGCAAAATTTCCACTATTCAATTAATTCCCTGCTAGTAATACTTTTATTTAGCTGCAAGAAATGTTATTTTAAAATAAGAACTTGGAAGCTTCGTTGTATGACTTAAGCATAAGCCCTCCATGTGTGAGTGTCAGCACTGGTGGTATTGTGTTTCTGTGAATTTTTGTATCATGAGGGCAGTTAGTTAGGAAGAGAAAAACTGCTGAAGAATAACTGGTCTACACAAATGTCTGAGTGAGGCCCCCAGCCCTGTCCTCCCACTCTCACAAGCAGGCACTGCTCTGACTTTTACCATTACCATCATTGGTGGCAGCATCTCTTACCATCAGCTAGTGGGCTTCTGCAGGCAGGGGCCATGGACTCCCTGTGGCATCTTGGGCAGCAAGCACGTGCCTGACCATGAACAGGTGCACTAGACTATGTGAGTGAGACTGGATGGATGAATGGTATAGGCAAAAGAATCAAATTCATTGAATTTTCTGATTGTTTTAAAACTGTTTAAGGAAAAACAAAGACGGCTTTTATTTTTCACTTCTATCTTGTTAGCTAAGCATCAACCAATGGGTATGTGGTTTTATTGTGTACAGATAAGGAAGAAACACATATATCATAGGACTCTAGCTAAGCAGACCTCCTCATTGTTTTCTACCTGAGCCAAGAGTGAACTATTTTGCATGAAAGTCAGTTTAGAAAGTGAAAATAAATTTCACCTGTTTGGGGAGGTGAAGCTGTGATTCTTTCCCCCTATATTTTACTTCAAAAATCCCCTTAATTTTCCAAATTTACACTATGTATCACATAATAGAATTTCAAAGAAAAAACTAACTGCTTTTTAGTCACTAAGATCTTAATGTGAGCAGTAAATACTGATAACTTTTAGTTCATGCCTTGCTATACAGTACTCCCATGTTCAACAGTGAGATCATTTGTATTATTTTAATTTCAACCACCAATTTTGAGAGATGATCTTATTGCCTTCCTTGACAGACAGGCAGATAGAGGCTCAAGTGAACTAGGACTAAGAAACCTAGAGTGGGGCCCACCGCATATAATACATTATCCCTGCCCGATACCAGGGAGATGAGTGAAGTAGCTGTGCTCCCATCACATTAGTCTCTTACAGACGTAGAACCTCCTCTTGGTCAGGGAAAAGTAAAGAACCCCACAATGAGCAATCCCACAATGAGTTCCCTCCAGGGCCAGATGGTGGAACACTGTGCACAAGATCTCTAAGCGGTCCAACATCCATGGACTATTTGCTCCAGCTTCCATAGTTAAAACTATCTAGCACCACCTGAGTTCATGTGCCTGAGGATTGTTTCATGCCAATTATTTTTTTTATTAGTTATTGTTTCAGTTTACTTTTTTTTTCTTTTTTAGCATTTTTTATACGTACACACATTGTTTCATTCACTTTAGTGCATGCCAATTATTTTTTAGGTATGTATTGACCTAAGTGATATACTCTACCTAGAGGTAGAGTCAAGATCATATGCATGCTTTCTTAGTACCTTATTCTTTTATTCTTTTCATTTTTCTCCCTCCTATCATTAGCTACAATCTCCCTCAACCCAGTTTGTGTGCACGTGAACTATATAGGTCTGTGTCTTATATACTTTTCTACATTTTGCTTTCTTCCCTGAGTAGTTTCTTCAGTTTCTCTTCAGATCATCTGAGAGAGCTCCAATCCATCCTTTTTAACAAGTGCATACTATTGCCTGGTATAACTGTACATTATTTATCCAGCCATTCTCCTGCTAATAGGCATTCCTTATTCCCAGTCATTTGGCCATTCTAAATTAGCACTGTAATAAACACCGCTAATACATATAACTTTATATGTAGCAAGTAAAACTTGTTTTACAGAATGGATTCCCAGAAATCCCTGATTGCCTATTTTTAATTAATAGAGGTTACCAGCTTGCTGTCCTAACAGCCTTCATAGCCCTTCTAGTAACACATGAGTAATGCACCCTTTTGTGACTCCAGCTAGATGTGGCAGATCTGTATATTTTTGTTACTGTGATAGATGTAAAACAAGACCGCACTGTTACTTGAATAATACGTTCTGAACATAAGTGATGCTGTGTCTAATAACAAATTTCCTGGCCACTTGATTTTGCTTTTAGATCATTTGCCTACTCATCTATCTCACTCATTTTCCTATTGAACTCTTTGTCTTATTCTTGTCAGTGTGTAAGATCTCTGTGTATTCCAGTTATGTCTGAAGAGTGTAAAACTCTCCAAGCCAAGAAGCTAACGAGGCGGTTTCTCTCCTACCACACTGTAGAAGCAATTTTCATGAGCCCAGGGGGTTATTTAGCAGAACTGGGCAGGCTGTTATGACCTGTAGCCACAGACTGCTAGTCGCTCTCTAAATAGTGAATCTGAACAGAAGACTGTGAGTGGAACCAGACTGCAGCTGTGTGGAGGGCTGAGAAGGTGAGGCAGTTGCGTGCAGTGCTGCCTTCCACTGGTTAAGACCTCCGAGAGGAAGGCCTGCCGAAGCAGGATGTCCCTCTGCTGCCCCCAGAGGGGCAGCACTGTGCTGGCCAACATTTGTGGGACTGCCTGTCCCTGGCGCAGATGAGGCCTTCCGCCAAGTATAAAGGATTTAGACATCGGTGCTTCTCACCCTTCTTTCCATATTAACTCTTCTAAGAGTCAGCATTCATGTCTGTGCCACTCCCTAGGACATTCAAGATATGAAGAAACCAGAGACATCTTACTGTGAGGTAAAGCACGGCAGTTACTGTCATCTTTGGCAAGTTTACGGGAACATCAGTAATGCTTATTCTCAGATTGTGGCGCAGGTAAGAGAGCCTGTAGGTTTCATGAAATTTTTTAATCCCCAAATCAAAAATGCAAGGCCAAACTCTTGATATTATGCAAAAACTTGAAATCTCTTGATTTAGAAACAGAGGTTCATTATATCATCCTTACCATGCTTATGTATATTCAGTAATTTTAAAAAAAAAGGAACTCTGGAAAGATAAGATTCAAATGTAGAAGGAAATAAAATTCTATATTAAAAAAGTAAGTGTAGCAAGCAATTTTAAAGTCCAGTAACAAAAATAAATTTTTAAGACTAAAACTTTTTCTGTTTACTAACCATTTCACATTAAACCATAATGTTTAAAATTATTCTTGGCCCTCCCTGGTGGCGCAGCGGGTTAAAGCACTGCACTGAGAAGCTAAAGCCACTTCCGCATGAGTTCAATCCCCGCCTGCCCCCGGAGGTGACCACATGGCGTGGCAGACCTCTCCTGACCCGCCCGCTGCTCCCCTCAGCAGTGTACTTCGTCGATCTGCCTGTTCTGTTCCCCACTCTGTCTCTGGTGAAGCCTCTCACCGCCCCTGAGCCTCTGGCCTGTACCCCAGTTCTGTATGTACAAATAAATAAATCTTTAAAAAAAAAAAAATTATTCTTAAAGGTGCTCTGAAAATCTCCTCTTCATCCCACAATTCTTAGTTTGGAGACTTTAATATACCCCACTGGGTAAAAAGTATTTAGAAAGGTGCTTAATATACCCCATATTAAATCTAACTTTTATTTTCTAAAGATCTTTTCTACTAATTGGTCATTATGAGTAATCAATCAAAATCAACATTGTATCAGAAGATATATAAATAGCTACTTCTTTTGTTACAAAACAACTGGCACTTGTCTTTTTGGATAATTCTAGTAAGTTTGTTACTTATTGTTTAATGTGAAAGATGAAGTCCAATGTCCTGCCTGATCCTGAATGGACTCACTTGATGGGAAAAACTGAATGATGTTTAGAAAACTAGAATGTGACTGTAACAAGACTTAGCAATTGACTTAAAAGCTCACACTAAATGCTGTTGTTACTATTATAACAACTTATATTTCCTGTTCTTTACCTTCATTCATTCTAAGTGACATTAGTGAGACTCTAGAACTTTGTCATCTCCACTGCTGCTGGTTCAGACTTGACACTAAGAGTGGGCATCCACTGTCTTCCTTGTTGCATCTTCCCCCCAGCTTGCCTTGATTTTCCCCTTGGAATAAATTCTCAGAGCTCCAAACCTGTCACATGTTCTCTTATTACTTTAAAGTTTCAGAGCAATCTGGCTTAGAATCACACATTTGCTCCTTTCTGAAGTTATTTACCAGACAAATTTGACCTTTACCTGCTACCCCTCATGAGGGTGCAGTGGCCAGCTGTTTTCCTAGTAGAGAAGAGTTCTGTTGCATTGATACGGATCCCTTTCACATATACTTTATTGGGCAAAGCAAGAAGCTATTACTCTTCTTTATTTTTTCTAACTTAACTAAGCGTTGTCAATGTGTTTGGGATGAGCAGTACAGAAAACTAGTTTTATGACTCAAGCACTTAGGAGAGGATCAGAAAAAATGAACACAAAAGGACAGGTTCTGGTCAGTATTGCTAGTACCTGTTTTAAGGCTGTTTAATTGAATTTCTGTTACTCGACTGCCTGCGCTCTTAATGTACACCCAGTGCTGCTGATGGTTCTTCAGAGCTCGGGAGTCACGCTGCAGTGTCTCTATCGAGCCCTGGGGTCAGCTGGATACCCAGAGCAATGACAGGGACCCGAACGCCCAGAGGATATGGCCCACCATCTAATTTAAAGGTAATTTAAAGGTTTAGAATGCTGCTTTGTATATTGCTAGTTCTTATATGTTCACATTTTTAAAAATATTTTAATGAGGGCATTACTGCCAATTTTCTCATAAGCACATTGCTTTTAGAACAAAGACAAAAAGATTTTCATCTTGAAAAAAGTTCCTTCATTGCAAGGTTGTAGTGCCGCTCCGAGAGTGAAAAAACCAATTCTTCTCTCTGAAGATTTATTTCCTGCTTGCTGCTCTGCCACATTGGGAGAGAAGGCACTATTCTTTCTTATTCCAAGAGAAACGACAGTCACATTAGCGCACTCTTCCCAATTGAGAGGTGTGGGTGTGGTTTCCCATTTTTCCTATAAACACTTGCTAGATGGAAAACCATTTATAATTCTGAAGAGAATTAATTCTTAATTCTAGATTAGAAAAGAAAGCCTAGACATTCTAGACATTTTCCTCCCTGAAAAATCAAGTCAACACTGAAAAAGAAACTCAGGCACCTTACCCAAACTAACCATGGGGTTTTTATCTGTTAGCAAAGGAAGGCGTGGTTTCACGAGTCACAGTAGTTGCTCGTCTGAAAGAAATTCTCCCGTGAGCACGGCGTGCACGTGTACACCCGTAACTGTGTTCTTACCTCTGCAGACGCCGCTGACAGGATGAGGAGTGACGAGCTGGCCGCGACCATGGAAGACACCCGCGGGCCGGAAGATGCTGCGGCTCTGGGCGGCCCGTGCGCGGGGCTGGCGCCGGCGCCTCCCGGCCGCCTGGGGGCGCCATACTCCGAGGCCTGGGGCTACTTTCACCTGGCCCCCGCGCGCCCGGGACACGCGGCCGGTCATTGGGCCACCTGTCGGCTCTGCGGGGAGCAGGTGAGCCGCGGCCCGGGCTTCCACGCGGGCACGCCGGCGCTGTGGCAGCACCTGAAGAGCGCGCACGGGCGGGAGCTG
>NW_004567108.1:35630798-35651350 GCF_000260355.1 Condylura cristata
AGGCGGCGGTGGAGCAGGGCGAGCGCGCCCTGGAGCGGAGGCGGAGGGCCCTGCAGGAGGAGGAGCGCGCCGTGGCCCAGGCCCGGCGCGAGCTGCAGGCGGAGAGGGAAGCGCTGCAGACTCGGCTGCGGGAGGTGAGCCGCCGAGAGGGCGCCGCGGCCTTGGCCATTGCCCCGCAGCAGACTCCGCTGAAAGAGGAGCCGGACGCGGAAAGGGATGGCTACATCATCACAAAGGTCCTCCTGTAGACTCCTCCAGCTTGGTCCATGTCTTCACCACCAGGGAACAGAGTCTCTGGCGTCCTGAACGCCAGAGGGAATCAGACTCTCCCTAGTGTGAGGCCTTGAAAGGTTCTTGGGAGGCAAGAGTAGCACCCAGATTACTTGCACTCTGGACTTCCCTGGGGTGCTTAGGAATGGAGGCTCCCGTGACTCTCGACTTTCAGGGGACATCAGTGTCCTAGGTGGCTTTCCTCTGCCTCGAAGAATGAGACCCCCAGCTGCCTGCCAACCTCGGTCTCACATAGCCATGGCTCCTTATACTGTTGACTTTTGGAAGCTTCTTTACACACTGTCACATCACATGGCCATATATATATATACCAGCCAGGGCAGCCATGAAAATGAGGATAAAGCATTTGCCCTAGAAGAGAGGTTTACTCATTTCCTACTAAGTTTACCCAGCGCCAGATTCCAAATGGGGGACCACCCGTTAGTTTTCATCCCTTTCCCATTATCTGTGCCTCACCAGGGCAGTCTGTGAGCACCTCACTGTTGGCTCCCTTCCCAGGCCTGCCCAACAATACCAAAAGCACTCTTTTTCTCACCTCAGCCAGGTTCTTTCCCAGTTCAGACCCAGTGAGTTGCAGGATTAGTAAGACGAACTCACCTCGCAGCTAGGAGTGGTGCTTCCTTCCACTACCGGGCATCCCTCCCATCCTCGACCACGTTTTCGTCTTTGTTCTCACCCATTTCTCTCCCACCTGTACTGGGCCTTTCCTCCACTAATGTATGTCCTGTGTCTTGTTCACTCCTTTCCCCCAGACTCTCAGTAAAACTCAGTCTTCCTTGTACTGAAAAGACAGACAAGATCTCAACCCAAAAGCTACTCACTGACCACCAGCCAAGGAGGGCCTAGTAGTTCTTGCCATTTATACTTTTTCCCTATTTATCCTGCACTTCATGGCCAGCATGTCATACTACACTGGACTCTTAAGAAGCCACCACCGTCTCCCAATGGCCCAATATGATGATTTATTTTCAGCCTTCATAATACTTCATCTCTCCCCTCTTGAAATTTCTCCCTTGGTAGGGACAACTTTCCTTTCCTCTAAGAACCCTTTTTCCTGGATCCCAAACAATTTTTCTTCAGGTCCTTTTTTGCCTCACTTCTTATTGCAAAAATTTAAGCATTCAGAAAAAGTTGAAAGGCTAGTACAATGACTATCCACTTAGTGGGAACAACTGTTTATTTTACTGTACTTACTTTTTCTTCACCCTATATTTGCATGACACTTCATCTCTAAGTATTTCAGCTTCTGTCTCCTAAGAACAAAGATACTGTTCTATATGTTACAGTATGACTGTCATTCCTAAGAATATTAATAGTTTCCCAGTACAGGTGGGAGAGAAATGGGTGAGAACAAAGACGAAAACGTGGTCGAGAAAACTTTATCAAAAGTTCTCAACTGTCCCAAGGCTGTATCTTTTCTAAAAAACAGGGTTCAATCAAGGTTCATGTATTACTTTTGATGTGTCTTTAGCCTCTTACTTTGGAACAGCCCCTGACTAATTTTTTTAAGATTTATTCCTGCACACAGAACTGGGGTACAGATCAGAGATACAGGAGCTGTAAGAGAATTCACCAGAGACAGAGTAGGGAGCAGCAGGGTGAGACATGAAAGGTCTGCCACACCTTGTGGGTCAGCTCCAGGGCTGGGGAAGAAGCCCGAGGCCAGCTTTGCAGTGCTGCACTCCAACCCACTGTGCCACCAGGGCGGGCCCAATTTTTTTTCCATGACACTTTTTGAGTGCCATCTGTCTTACAGAATGTCTTCTAGATTTGTTTCCTTAGGCCTATTTCTGTCCTCACTCCTGACGTTTCTATCTGTACAGCTATAATAATCACCTCCGTGCCAGTGACTCCTGGCTACCTCCACTTTGATTGTTCTGTCTGGATCTGTCCTTCATGTCTAAAACCCCGTTGCATGTCTCATGTCTGCTTACCTCTCCTGCTACAATTCCAAGTCCCTGCCGTCCCCCCAGTAACTAACACTGACTGGGTGCTGAAAATCTATCAGGCACATACTGTATATTTTACATGTGTTGCCTTACTTTATTCTTCTAGCAGCTCCATGGAGAGGTATTAACACTAAGGAAACTGAGGTAAAGAGGGTTAAGTAGCAGATCACAGCTGATTAGCAGTAGTGGAGCTGAGATATGAATCCAGTCTTTACCTCCAGGTGCCATGCTCCCAACTGCTATACGGTCTCCTTTGTTAGTACCATGCTCACACCTGTTTTCCTTGTAAGCTCCAACCTCAGGTTGTAGCATGAATGACATTCACATGTACTGAATATTAACCATGTGCCAGGATTATGCTAATTGTTTTACAAGAATATCTGCAAACCACACGTCAAGCCTTTAAGTGCGCGTATGCCCATTTTGCAGAGGATGAGACAAGTTTAAGGGAACGAAGTAATCACACAGCTACTTAAAGGGTGGGATCTGAATTCATTTCATTGGATCTATGGTCCCTGATTACTGAATATATTTCTAAAGTACCACAACTTTCATCTGATGCCATATACCAACAAGCACAAGTACCAATTATATTTCATAGGAGGGTTATCTTCCCCCACCCTTGTCTTCCCTCAGTCTCCTACTGGATGTTAAATTGACCCAAGAAACTGCCCTAAGTCCACATTGATCATATCACTCTTCCTTCTCAAATTACTTCTCCCCCACCTAAATCACCCATTATCTAGAAACTTTGACTTTGCAGCTTAACATTCTAAATCCCCCCACTCTGGTGCCACTCCTAGTATTCTCTCCCCTACATCTACTGTAGCCTCTAGCCAAAGACTCCTTATTCTTTCTCATGTGCCCTGGTCTCAGTACCTCTATGTCTACTGTTAACCTTCCCTCTACTAAATACATTTCTGATCTCTGGGTATGAAAAATCCCACAATTTTCCTAAGATCAAGCTCAAATTCAATTCACTGCATAGAACCTTCCTTGTTTCTTATTAGAGATGATTCCTGTGTCTGCACTCTCAGCATGTTGTATCTCATAAGCCTTAAAAAAAAAAAAAAAAAAAAAAAAAAACCCCTCTAATATTTGGTAGGGTTCTTGTTCTACCTCCATTCCCAAACCTGGATCCCTTGAGGATTAGAATGGACTTCACTCATTCATCCTATGCCTACAGTGCCTTGCATAAAACAGTTGCTCAATAAATATTTAATGCACTGGCCCCAAACAATGAGTCAAAGAATGTTACTGTTCACATAATTATTAATTTGTGTTTAACTCTGATAATTTGTAATAGAAATAAAAATAGCCTAAGAAAGAAATAGCAGTAATAGTCTTTAAAAGCTATTTAGTCTGTAAAAATTTAGTTTAGTGTTAGTTTTCGGGCTGATAGGAATCCTATCAATTACTCTGTTTTTATCAGGAATGGTTTTCTTGAACTAGTTGCTATTTCATTATACAAGTAATACAAAT
Source organism: Condylura cristata (assembly GCF_000260355.1). Taxonomy (NCBI): domain Eukaryota; kingdom Metazoa; phylum Chordata; class Mammalia; order Eulipotyphla; family Talpidae; genus Condylura; species Condylura cristata. The sequence continues at coordinate 35,634,521 of NW_004567108.1, forward strand.
GCAATCTAGAGAGAAAAGGAATAAAAATGACTGTAGTCCTGTTACCTTTCTAAAACTACTATTAACATTTTAGTATATTCTTTTGTCTTTTGTAGTTTTTACCTTTTTATAATAGTGTAAGTTGTTTCCCTTAATTACTGAAATTTTTTCATGTGGGTTAGTTGAACTGTAAGATATGAACTTTTTAGAATAAGAAAAAAAGCTTCTACAAATGTCACTCTTCTATTTCACCAATTGTTAGAAATATTGCAATAAATCAAAGATTTAGAATCTTAACTACTCCCTCAAGAAAGACAGCTATTGGGGATCAAAATAGCCCATTGAGGGAACCAAGAGAACAGCTGGTATGACTAATGATTGAGTGCCGGTATGGGAGTTAATGGATTTTTCTTTTTTTATACACTTCTTCAATGTAATTTTTTATACCAAGAATGAATTATTTTAAGAGTAAAAATTAGCATTTTGCAACAGAAAAATCCTCACTATCAGTATTTAGCTTCCTTAGTGAAAATAAACAAAACCTCTAATACAAAGACTGAAAAGCCTAGAAGGAAATGTAGCCCATGTTTAGTCTATCTCCAACATGTGAAAAGCTGTAAATTTGTTTGATGATGAGGATGCTGTTGATTATGAAGGCCAAGTGTTGATGTGTGAGAGTTTGATCGAACCTGTAGAATCAGATGTGAATTAAAACCTAACCTTTCCATGTTAGTTGTCACCTTGATAACCACCTTAACTTGTCTGAAACCTACTTTCCTTATCAATAAAATGAAAATATATATCTAGTAGGGTTGTCTTAAGAACTAAGTAAGGTATTTAGGCAAATTCTGACACACAGTTTAAACTCAACAACGATTACTTTCTATTGCTCTTACTTGAATAGGAGCTTGAAACCAATTCAATGGACTTCAAAAAGAATAGGATGAAATGATTCCTGCGTAGCTGTATGCAATCTGTCATTTTCTTTCATGCTAGAACTTTTCCTCTATCAAAACATAAATTTTATACCTGATTTAACAAATGACTTGTTACAGTCAAAATCCAGTATGACCTGAGACTGCAAAGTGCTCTAATCTTACAAGTAAATCTATCAAAATAAATATCCCCCTAAGTATGTTTCCATTCAAAGTACTACCTTGAAGGACTATATAATAATCTTTTCAGAAAAATTTCATTTTTGAACAAGCTGCCAATTATTCAGAGTCCAATCTGGTAAATATGGTAGATGATTAATCAGATTAACACTTCTGATTAGTAGGATGAGATTATAATATAGCACTATAATTATTTTTGTGGGGGTCATAAATTGTTCTTGAAAGTGTTATACATTAAGGCTAAGTAAAGGTAGCATGGTAATAGTAGAGATTAAGGCTCACTTTAGTGGGTTTATGATGTGAATGACTTCAGACAGCACTGGGAGTCATTATATATTTAAACAGAATTAAATGTTTCTTTTTATGAAAACCTTAATTATGACATTCTCTGAAATCTGATTTCAAAGTCTTAAAATAAAGGGTTTAAGGAAAAGCATTAAAAGCTAATGAAAGCTTTATTTCAATATATAGTCTCCTGAGTCTTTGGTCAAGATAAGTAATGATCAGATGAAATGAGCTGGCAACCTTCCTGGCCTCTGAACTCTACTAGTAACTGGAAGCTAAGCAATACACTGTCACATATTTAAGTACACCTAATAGTATTTCACCAACTTCTCCCAGGCAACTGCTTTCCAGGCAATGAATACCATAGCATTTTAATGAAGCTAGGTTTTCATTGAAAATGTCTGAGAAGTCATTCCTGCTTAGCAAACATAAGACACATTGAGTCTACTCCCTATCCTCCAGGGACTTTTTGATTTACATTTCGTCATGATCTCTAATTTCCTGTGACTTGATTGTTTTTTCTTTCTGTATTTCAATTATCTGTCAGATTTAAAATCTCCCTAAGCAGGAGGTTGATATTATTCTCAGTTAATTTGAGGAGGTACAAAGTCAAATAAGGGGTTGCAGCCTCAGTAAGCTTAACCATTTTCTACGTATCCCAAGTCCTAAAAAACATGACTAGAATTTTTTTGAAAGCAGAACTTGTAAGATTCCCCATAAAAGGGCTGGCTTAGAAACAGATCTGAAAATATTAGGAAAAAAATTTCCCTCCTTACTCTGACCCAAAAACTTTGGCTTTTGAAAAAACTTTGAAATGAACAGAAACAAAATACCCTTTTTGGAACTAGCAAGGTCTTCGTGTGACTTCTTGGCTTTTACTTCCTACCAAATATTATCTAAAAATAAATTCAAACCTAAAAATGCAGGGAACATTGTGTAATATTTCTTTAAGATTTATTTATTTATGCATACAGAACCAGGGGACAGGCCAGCGGTGCAGGGGCGGTGAGAGGATTCACCAGAGACAGAGTGGGGAGCAGAACAGGCAGATCAACTAAGTACACTGCTGAGGGGAACAGCAGGGTAAACAGGAGGGGTCTGCTGTACCACGTGGTCACCTCTGATGAGGACCGAACTTGCATTGAAAGGGCTTCGGCTTGCCTGCAGTGCTGCGCTCTAACCTGCTGCACCACCATGGAGAGTCATATGCAATACTTTTGCTGCTGCATCCTGATTGCTAGAATAGTGTCTGGTCTATGTTACACACTTCACAGCTATATGCGGAATGAATGCAAGTATATTTACCTAAAATCTAGCTCTTTTTGGGGTTTCCCTCTGCAACTCCCCCGCTACCACAGGGGCCCGCTGGATCTTCCCATTACTTCTCCAGATGGCTCCATTTCCAAAGTCATGCAGAGTCATCCCTCCTTTGAGGGTGCCCTTCCTGGTGGAGCAGTGGATTAAAGAGCAGCAATAGGAAGCTAGAGCAGCCACTTCAGCATGAGTTCAATCCAGGTGGGGGAGCTGACCCACCTGGTGCAGCAGACCTCTCTCCTGTCTTGCCTGCTGCTCCCTTCAGCAGTGTATTTCATTGATCTGCCTGTTCTGCTCCCCACTCTGTCTCTGCTGAGTCCTCTTACCCCCAAACCTCTGCCTCTACCCCAGTTCTGTATGCATAAATACAATTTTAAAAAAAGAAAAAGAAAAAAAAATTCAGCTCCTCAGTCTTCTTGTCCACATCCATCGCCTATCAACAGTTCAAGGAAATAAAACAACCATCTATATTCTGGCCCTATTTTCCCTAACTTCAATAGCCATCTTACTCCAGAGTTTTTCTCCTAAATGGCGCACTTGCTTTTGCTAGCAACCACTAATATTTGAGGGCTTACTAAGCATAGGACACCTTGCTCAGGCTTAATTTCATTTAAACTTTCTAAAACTTCATGAAGACAGTAAGATACAGAGGCTTAAATAAAAGTTTAAAGATCACTCAGCTCAGGAGTGGTAAAACTGTAATCTAACCCCAGGTCAGTGAGGCTTTCCAGTCTGTGCTCTTAACCACCTCACTGGGATGGAAAGAATAAAGATGGAAAGAATAAAGATGTAAACCCTGCTTGGTTACTGTGTCATGTGGGCTTTTGACCTTAAACAAAATAAAATCCTCACTAGGCCTCTAATTCATAAAACACTGGACTAAAGGAGGTAAATACCTGACATGCCACACGTGTAAGCATCCAACCCGGTGGTAGGTACTAAAGACACAAAAGTGTCCTCCCCTTTCATGGAGTGATATACAACAGCTAGTGGGTGCTCAATAAGTACCTGATGGATGGACAAACCCCCCAGGTCTGCCAGCCTCCACTCTGCCTCTCTTCAGTTAGTCTACTAGAAAGCAATCTGATGAGGGCCCTTTCCTGATTAAAATCCTTCAGGGGATCCTCACTAACAAAGAGACAAAATCCAAATTTTTTTTAACACAATAAAAAATGGCTGTCGGTAAATGGGTGGGTTCCCCTCACTACTGCCTCTTCTATCATCAGTGAAATGCTTCCTTCATTATGAAATCGATTTGGAAGTATGAATTGTAAACCAGATCTGGGTGGACCTATTCTGGTAATGACATAAAAAGTGGACTTACCCCACCCCAACACACACACACACACACACACACACGTGCATCCTATGACAGTATCATGGGTGAACTTAACAATGAATCTTAAGCTCATTTTTTTAAAACTGTAGGACATAACTTATTAGTGGATTCAGTCACTGGAATCAGTGATTTGGGAAACAAAAATAAAAGTGTATTACAAGAACTAATAATAGCTAAATGTTGAGCTATAAAACCTATTATATCTACTGAGTTATGATACAAACTATTTCTTATTGTAGTTCACAGACAAAAAGTTTTGAAAGCCATTGCTTTGAAGGATCTCTGTTCTCAGTGCCTTCCACATTTCATGAGTCATATCAAATTCTCCATATCAAACCTCTTGCAGTGAAAACCCATTTTGCTTTTCACTTTCATGCCTCTAAGGATCAGGCATGGTGCTAGGCATGTAATCATGAGAAAAACCAAGGTCACAACACTTCAGAATCTATACAGACAGGTATTGTACCAATCTCACTAACAAATATATAACTATGAACCAACATAAGCAGTCTGAATAAAAAAGATACAATTTGCAAGATTATATCAAAGCAATTGGTCCAAGGAAATAGCCTAGAAGAACTAGCACAGAACTAAAGAATGTCAGAATTAACTATGTAAAAGGGCCGAGGAAGAGCATTCCACGCACAACAGAATGCCTGTGGCCCTGAGCTGAGAGAAAGCATGGCCTCTTTGAGGGACTGGAAACAGGCCAGCGTGCTATATAGCCCGGAAAGCAAACAGGAGACAGGTACAAGATGGGACTGGAAAAGCTAGCAGTGGTTCAATCCGGCAGTGACAGTAGACCAGGATTTTGTTTTCTCTCCTCAGAGTCACAGAAAGCTATGAAAAGGATTTAAACAGATGATGAAATAGGAGCTGTGAAGGCAGTGTGTGGTGTCAAAGACAGGCCAGAGGCAGGAAGGAATGACTGTGAGCAAACCAGTTAGGAGACTAATAGATACAGTCCCAATGAGTGGCACAGTGAATTCATTTACGGTATTTAAAATCAGAGAAAGGGTGGTGGAGAGGGAATGGAGGACTTCTAGGTTTCTAGCTGGTACAACTGGATAAATGGTGCTGCTGGCTGAGCCAACTGGAAGACACAATTGGGTTTAGTTTTGGAAATGTTGCATTTAGGGTGCCTTTGACTTGGATATGTATCCTGGCTAAGACAACCTGGAAGTCATGGGTAACAGGTAATAAGTGAAACTGGGATAAGAATGAGAAAAAGGCCTGAGAATAAGGCCTGAAGGCCTCACCAATTCTTGATGCTACATTTCTATGTCTTACAGTTGTGTGTGAATACACACAGTTAACACAATTATTCCTACTTTAAAGTTCAAATCCAGAAATAATAAAAAGTGAGTCTACTCATTCCTTGGGTAATTACAACACACTTTCCCACAATCTACTTTTCAAAATCAGCAATATAGTGAGACTATTTTTCTGTATCCAGGTATAGACAGTTCTACCTTATTCCGCTGAATAACTACAAAGCCCTGCATTGTAGGACTGCATCACAATTCCATAAACTACCAGTCCCCACAGACAGTTGAACGATCTGGCAAGCAGTTACTTGTCTATTTAATATCCACCATCTACCTTCTGCCTTGCTCACTGAACCCTGCTTTTATTCCAACATGTTCAGTCCCAGGTAATGGTTTTATGATTGGCTTAAGCCAGCTGAGACTATCCTGTTGCCCATCTTTTCACTTCCCTTGCAGCTGTGTGGTCATGTTATTGGGTTCTAACTAATAACCCTAAAGAGACATCTGCTGTGAGGGTTTTTGAGTTAGCTTTTGTTTTCCTGACAAAAGTAGGTAGCACTAAAGTAATACTCTTTCCCCTCTCCTCCTGTTTTGGACATGAATATGATGATTGGAATTCAAAAAAGTCATTTTGCAACTATAAAGCTGTAAGCCAATACTAAGAATAGTTAAACAAAAAGAAAGTCTGGCCCTAATATACATAGAGAAGACACAATTTAAACACTGGCTCATTTTAAAGAATCCAAATATATTCCTACTTAGGAGCCTGAAAAAGTGAAAATGAAATATTTGGATCAAAAATTGGGTATAGAGATATAGAGTAATAAGAAGCACACTTAAAACAAGATGACAGGGAAATTATTTTTCAGTATTCATGAGAATACCTTTAGGTGTTGGCTCCAGAAAAATTTTCTGGCTCCCTGCCAAGCACAGACCTCTGTTCTGTAATTGATAAATGGCTTTTGTACACAATCTCTAACACCTCTTGCTTTCTCAATTTGAGATTTCTATCTTCTTGCCTCATCGTTGAAAATATGCCAAAAATGAGATTATCTTTTATCTGAAAACTTAAGAAGATGTGTCATTTGGGTGAGCTAAATACAAACAAAATAAAAAGGGAGGCTCTCCCGGGTGGATCAACAAATTAAAGCACAGTACTATGAAACTATATGCAGCCACTGCAGCACGAGCTTGACTACCAGCCAGGGAGGTGACCCACATGGCGCGGCAGACCTCTCCTGACCCGCCCTCTGCTCCCCTCAGCAGTGTGCTTCATCAATCTGCTTGTCCTGCTCCCCACCTTGTCTCTAGTGAATCCTCTCACTGCCCCCTGTACGTCTGGCCCATGCCCCAGTTCTGTATGCATAAATAAATCTTTTTTCTTTTTTAAAAAAAAAGGAAGCATAAGCAGTGTAACTTAAAATCAGAATGAAAATTATTCTCTTTTTGAGAATAAGTGTTTTGTAGCTATTTAATTCTAGGAAACAATTTCTAGTATTTCACATTCTGAGGTTAATAGTTTCTTATGTTCTCAATTTTACCAGCTTCTCATGTTCTAGCAAAATATAAGATGTTAGATTTCTTGAAATTCAGCAACTTGTAGTTCACTTAAACACATGAAAACTTAATACATTTAAACTGTGTGAGAAAACTGTAATTTGAAATATTAGACACAAAACAGTTTTATGTATAGTCCAAATTGCACATAATTATACCTGTGCTTCTAAACAAATAGAATCTCACATGTGTATTACATTTTTACAGTTTACAAAATGTTTTTTATATACATTTCCTCATTTTTAACACAGATATGTGAAAGTCTTATTTCACAGATGGAAATAGACCCAGACATTATTCAATGTTTGAACCATTATATAATATGGCCCTGAGACTTTAGATCTGCAAAGGGTTTTAATAATGTAAATATCACACATATTTTAGTTCTATCACCATTTTCACGTCTCTATTTCCTTAACAAAACAGAAATGAGAAAAGTTTCCCATAATCTAATAACAGAACTGGAAATATTATATAGTCATTTACTAATCCAATGAATCTTATTTACCCAGAAACCAAGTTCACTTTAGGGGTCCTATATTGTTACCTATGTTCAAGGCACCAGTATCAAAACAACATTTAAGAGAATAATCTATTCTAAAGGAAATGATGCAGGATACGCCTGCTGCCTCCAAGCTCAATGCTTACCTATGTGTAGACTCCAAAGGACCAAGAAAGATACATAAAACACTTTGCCTAGATTTGGAGTCATAAGGTTTGATTGCCCCAGGTTAATCTTACAGGGACTTGGAACTCATTGGGTTGTAGGTAATACATTTATTTCCCCCACCCCCAAGTACCTTGTACCATTTAGATTAGAAATTCCAATTAGGTAGCCTTCTTTCTGAATTCTCTTTCCTACCGTATAATTTTTTTTTAGAATTTTCCTTTCCTTGTTTCTAAATCTTAAAGACATTTCTTTATAGTAGATGGGGGACCCATAGCTTATATTCACTGCCAAAAGGGGGCCAGTTTCAGCATTAATTTCCTAGCAAAAAGATGACAGAAAAGAAAAGTTGAACAGAGAATGGTGATAACTGGCAAAGCAGTGACACCTGCATTTAGAAAGCTGCACTGCAGCTCTCCTATTCTGAGGTTATCCTTTTGTTCTTAGCCAATTTAAAGGGGAAAATTCTGACTGGTCCTGAGTTCAAAGCAGACCATTATGTTTGTATCATTGGTTCAATGAGTCACTCTATTTGATGATATAATACTTTTATTGCATTTGAGGTCATTTTCAATAAATATCGAGTTTGAGGCCTTGGCTAGGTAATCCTTTTGCACTAGAAACCAGTTTTTCTGGCACAACTCCATTGCCAGCAATGGGATTTATCAAAACTACAAATGTCAACACGTTGAATATTTCAATACTGTATTCAATTGTTCATATCTAAATATTTCAGCTATGAAACAAACCAAATGTAAACGCTTAGTATATAGTATAAATCAACATATTCTTCACAGAAGAAAATCATGAAAGACTAATTTCTACATGTCACCTGTTCATTAGTTCTTCAGTAAAGTTACTTAGGTAATCTTCAGGACAGTAAAATTTATGCACCTCTAACCATGTTTTTTCAACATTTTTTGATCTAGTTCTAAAGGGCATAAATAAGGATGCACATAGTTTGAATTGTTCTTACAACTTTCGATGTTCCATTTGTTGTGCATCTTACAATAATGAATATATGGAGACAAGGACAAATGTACATTTACATCATTCGTAGTTACATGAATTTTGCTTATATGGCTAGTTGCTTATATGGGTCTTATAAATAACAAGATAAAATAAAGTTTGATAAGCTTGTCCGTGCCCTATGAACTTTAGTCCACTCATGGCATGACTTGATATAGTCATTGTTTATTAGTTTTTAAAAATAGCTTTTAAAAGCTACAAACCATACTTTATTACACATTTCTGAATCATGAAGGGGTAAAGTGTGACACAGATCTCTTGTGCCAGTGACTTTCTGAGTAAAGTTCTGTAATAAAATAAGAGTCTCCAAACTCTTAATAAAAAAAAAAAAAAAAAAAAAAAGAGCTTAAATGTTTTTCACTCTACTGTCCCTTTTACCCAAGGCACAGTCCCTGGTACATCTTTTTGAGGTTTAGTTTCTGGAAAGTTTTCAGCAAACCTCTCTCGTGCTTTTTCCCAGTTCTTTTTGCTCTTGTTTTGGAGAAGGTGAATATCTTCAATTGAAGATGGTTTGCCTGTCCCCAAGCCTGCATGTGTTCTCCGAAGCTGAAGTTGGATCTGTTACCAAAAGTTGAGCAGAGGACTTACTGTAGAGTCTAAACACACTGAAATCTGCTGTGTCAAGATTATGTTTCCAGTTTCTGTTACCCATAAACTGGAATTCTTTGATTTTAAAAAAGAATAGTGTAAGCCTAACAAATACATACAGGAATATATATATGCAACATTGAAACTTAAACTTAGTTTTTTATACCTTTGTCTGTCAATAAGAACTCTGATGCCAGAGAAAATAAGATTGCACTTTAAACAGCAATCACCAAATTTCATTAAGATAGAAAGAATCTATCATTCCACCCTAAATAGAATTAAAGGAAAAGAGGTATTTAAACCAACTTTTTTTAGTCTCACTTGAGTGAGTGAACAGGTAGGTTAAACTATTAATTATAAAAAAGAGTTTTTTGACCTTATTTTTGCTAATAGGAGGGTAGAACTTTCCGTTATTTTAATAACCATTAAAAGCTATTAGTTACTGCGTGCCCAATATATGTCAGGCACAATGCTAGGAATTTTAGCTTTACAAGATCTCTGAAAAGCAATTTTCATTAGCCTCATTTTTACGTAAGAAAACCGAAGTTTATACTTGCCCTATCTCACATGTCTAGTAAGTGATAACAGCACATTCTAACTACAAAAACTATGTCCTTTCCATTCTATCTCAATGAAAATAAGAAAGTTTACATTAAATTCACATGGACTTGGCATTATGTATTTAGATACAAAGAAATTATCAAGGAAATTCTTCAGCCATGTTATTTTGTAAGATTTTTGTAAAAGATGATCTGAATTTCCACTGAACCATGCTACTAGAAAAACTTCTGTATAAATTTAGATATTATTTTATTGCTGGTAACAGGGTCTGCTACTTGAACCTGATCCCAGTTAATAATCTGCCTATCTGTAAACGCTAATTGATACCACAATGTTTACTGCCTGACATAAGAAAGTTACTAAAAACAACCAAAAGACACAGAACTTTTGACTCAAAAAATAGCACTATCCTATTATGTTTATACACATAAACATTCTCTTTCTCTCCTCTTCCTCTAGTAATGTGAATCACAAATGGAGTAATCAAGTCTACTTTTGTTTGCTACTTGATTCCGAGTATTGAAAGGCAATGCCTAGCATACATTAGGTTCACAGTCAGTATCTTCTGTAGGGATATGGAATAAAAGAAATCACAAATCTTACCGGAGTTTTCATTCCTCCACCATCCTTTCCTAGGCCCTCTCCTTTTTTCCAACCCATTTTCTCCAACATCTTCCGACCTTTGTTGCTATCAGTAATTTCACTTTAAAGAAAATTTAGATAAGAGCTGATTTTTAAAGACCATTTAAGACATATACACACATATATTGTAAATTAATGAATTAAGAAAAAGTAATGTAACTATTCTGCAAAACTTTTGACATTACCTAATGAAGCTGAGGATATGCAAATTCCACAACCACATAACACTAGTTTAAAAAAAATCAGGTACATGGGACAGCAAAAAAGACATATGAGCTCTTTTAATAAATCTGACACTCATAAATAGTAAAACAACCTAGAAGCCCATCAGTGATAAAAAGAACAATTTATAATGATAAACTGTAACAGTAATAAGAGAATATTATATAGCAATGAATAAAAAATATATACCAAACAAAATGTTATAGAATATAAAATAAATACTGAATTATTCCTTTTCAACTATTCCTTAAAATTTTAAATTGATGAGATCAATCAGTTGCTACTGGAAGTCAGGTGAGTAATAACCTTTGGTGAAGACTGAAGAGTAGTAACTAGGAGGAGGTATTAGGGAGCTAAGCTTAAGGGGTTACTGATTATTTTCTACTTTTTTACCACAAATTTGTATTTGGCTATGTTTAAGTTTCATATTATTGATACTGACATTAATAATTGTGTACTTCTCTGTACTACTGTAAATCTCTCACTGACTACGTTTTGTTCTATGATTTTATATTCTGCTTATTTAAGGGAATTTTAATTTTGTTCTATAATTTTCTCAGTTCTACAAAACATTTTTTAGATATAATTGACATATAGGCGTTCCACCTGTATGTGACATACAGCAAAATTGAGTTTTCATAATATATGATTTATTTATTTATGCATACATAAACTGTGGTATAGGCCAGAGGTGCAAGTGAGGTGGGGGAGAGGGGTGAGAAGATTCACCAGAGACTGTAAGGGAACAAGCAGATCTACTGAAATACACTGCTGAGGGGAGCAGCGTGTGAATCAGGAGAGGTCTGCTGAGCCATGTGGGTCAACTCCCAGGCCAGTGATCAAATTCATGCTACAGTGGCTGCAGAAACTTCATAGTGCTGTACTTTAACCCACTGTGCCACCAGAGAGGCACCTTGTTTTTTGTATATATATTTAAATATTAAATCAGCTCTTCAATTAAAAACCCACAAGGACATCCCTGATGGTGTAGGGGTCAAAGTCTCAGCATTATCAAGCTATCACCAGTCACCACTACATAAGTTCTATTCCTGGTCAGGGAGCTAACCAACATGGCACAGCAAACCTTCCCTGTCTCACCTGATGCTCCCTTCAAGCAGTGTATTTCAGTAGATCCCTTTGTTCTGCTCCTCACTCTGTCTTTGGTCAACACTCTCACCCACTGCAGTTCTTGTCTGCATAAATTAAAGACCTCAATTCTCAGCTCTTGCATAAATTAAACCTCAGTTTTTGTCTGCATAAATTTTTTAAATTCTTAAAAAAAAAAATCAATGTCATACCAATAAGAAACATGACATTTTAATTTGTCTTTAACTCCAATACAATATTCATATTCATACTCTCCAGCAATTATTTAAAAAATATTAAACTTTCATAAATATTTGTAATGTTGCCTAACATATTTACCATATAATACCATGTTATATACTGAATATCTAATATGTACTATACCTGACTCCATTAATTTTAAGAAGCACCTTTATTTGATGTGACATTATGCAAAAACTGCTACCATATTATCTTTTAAAAAGTTATAGGTACACAGTATGTCTTACAATAAGTAAAATATATTTAAATCAAAAATTGGTTATTAGTTATCAGCTTCATACAAAAGATTTAAACTTTAATTAAATGCAGAATTTATATTCCAAGAAAAAATAATGTAGCTAATAGATTAAGTGCAGAAATACTAGTCCATAACAATTTTTACTAGCCTAGGCTTTCAGAGAGTTATTGATAGTACACAAAAGTATGCTCACTCGGTTGGTAACTAAATGTTAGCCAGGCATATATATGTGTTTAAGTATGTATACTTACATATATATTTAGCAATATTCTAAGGAGTCGGATTCTACTGAAAGGAAAGTATAAAGAGAAGTAATGCTTCTTTATCTGAATCACTCTTTTCAAGGAGACCTATTAGAATATGTAGCCCTATAAGTCAAATTACTCTATGAATGTGATTATGTATAAAAAATGTTTTAAACAATTAAAATTTAATACTTACGAATGAACAGATGCTGGAGCATCATCTCTTTGGAAAATTCCTTCACTTCCAATCTGCTCCCTACGTTTTCCAGCTCTATCTTTATATTTTGGATTCTTCAGAGCCTTTTCATCTTCATAGTCTGTATTCTTTATAAACATGAAATATTCATTGAGGAAAACAAAGCTGATAAATAAAAATGTAATGTCTATATATTTGCCTTACTTAGCAAATATGGTTCAATTTGATCTCTATTAAACAATGAACTAAAACAAGTCATGAGAAATTAAGACAACTATATTATTGAATATGCTAATTTAATTCTAGCCACTTATAAATGTTGATATTATTTCACATTGTACTACAACACAAATATTATAAAAAACATAAATCACATATAAATTATAAAAGGTAATCATAAGATAGTATGGTAAAAATATTTTTGAACTTAATGCTGTATGTTCACATTCTCAAATGAACTATAAGTATTGAAAGAAATATGAGAACCACTGGGATTGGAAGAAAATTTTTACTCCTTTTCTCAGATCATAGAACCTAAAATACTTTCACACTGTTCCTTAGAAGTGAAAAATGTAGAAAATCTTCATAAGAATGAATAAAAAGCAAACACTGTTTTACCCTGGCAATAAGAAAAATTTTGGCATCAATACATCTCCATATATCTATGATTAATCAGTCACTCAACAAGTATTTACTGTGTTAAGTTCTACACTGGATGATAGAATACAAAGAAATGTGTAAGGGCAGACACACATAATCTTTAGCATGTTACAGCATGACTGCTTCAACAATAAAAGTATACACAAGATGTGGCAGTTGCAGAGAGAAGTAGTAGTCAACTCAGCGTGGGTCTTCAGAGAAGGCTTCTCTTCCCCTTTGTTAGTACTTGCTGATCTTTATTTAAAAAGTACGACATTCATCCACAGAGATGCTAGGAACTGCTAGAGCAATTCAAGGAAAGTACCACAGATGTTTTTACTTAATTTTGCTTTTAAACAGAGAAGAAAAATAAAGAGCCACCAACCCAAAAGGTTTTCACCCCAGAAAATGATACAGAATTGAAAATATTAAGAAAAATATTTTTATTCCCTCCTTTTCTATATTATTTTCCTCTCAAACTACACCGTTTCCCCCCCCATTATGATTGCTCTCAATACAACAAAAAATAAACTTTCACATAAAAAATGTTATTTCATAGCATCTTTACACATCCTCATGAACTGTAAAAAGCACCAAATACAATTTAAATACAGATTCTACATCTAGCTTTAGTAGCCAACTGATCCTTTATCTAAGGAGTTATTACCTATCTAATCAATTTATAGAATTAAATGGTAACATTAATGGCAATAGTGAGGTTTAATCAATACACAATAAGTTGTACAAAGTATGAAATGAGATACCTCTGAGATCTATTAAATGGCATGAAACCACCATGACAGGATAATAAACATATCGTTCTTTGTCATCCATCTCTGCAGACCTTCTGTGAACACCCTTCCTCTCCTGTGTACAGGCAACCACTGATTTCTGTAATATGTTTGCTTTACTAGAATTTTATATAAGCAGAAATATACAGTATGTACTCTTTTGTACTGCTTCTTTTATTCAGAATGATGATTTTGAAATTCATCCATACTGTAGCCTGTATCAATAGCTACATTTTATATGGCTAAACAGTACTTGACTATATGGATAGATCATAGTTTGCTTATCCATTCATGACAGACATGATTTATTTACAGTTTTTGACTATTAAGGGGAAAAACTTGCTATGAACACCTATTTACTAGTCTTTGCATAACATATGCCTTTAAATTTCAAATGAATACCTTGGAGTAGCATGGATGAATCATGTGGTCTTGTATTTACTTTAAAGAGTTAAGCAAGCACATTTTATATTTAAAAGAGCAGTATCTCAGAGTTCCACTACTCTTGAGGCTCACAACACTTGAAATAGTCTTTTGATTGGCTTTAATTCATAATTCTCTGTAACTAGTGAACATCTTTTCATGTGTTTATCATCTGTACATCTGCTTTGGTGAAGTGTCTATTCAAATCTTTTCCTCACTTTTAAACTGAACTGCTTTATTACTGAGTGTTGAGTTTTTATTTTCCAGATATTAGTTAGTATGAATTTATCAGATATGTGATTTGTGAATATTTTTCCTAGTCTATAACTTACCATTTCATTTTCTTAACAGCGTCTTTGGAAGAACAAAAGTTTTGGAGGAAGCACAACAATTTTTTTCTATGGATTGTGTTTTTTGGTGTTAGACAGCTAAAGATGATCTTCATATAACTTTCTTTTTAAAGGTTTGCTTCCAGAAGTTTTAAACTTTTAAGGATTTACGCTGAATATAAGATTCATTTTGAATTCCTTCTTACATATGGTATAAGTTGTGCAGCAAAGTTCATTTTTGGTTGTTTTTGCATGTGGCCATCCAACTGTTTCAGCATCGTTTGCTGAAAAAGCCCATTTGCCCCTCCCTGGTGGTACAACTGCTTAAAGCACAGCACTATGAAGCTACTTCAGCCACTGCATGAGTTCGATCCCCAGCCAGGGAAGTGCTCCACATGATGCACAGACCTCTCGTGACCTGCCCGCTGCTCCCCTCAGCAATGTACTGTCGATCTGCCTGTTCTGCTCCCTACTCTGTCTCTGGTGAATCTATCACCGCCCCTGCACCTCTGGCCTGTACCCCAGTTCTGAATGCATAAATAAATAAATCTTTAAAAGGAAAAAAAGGAAAAGCCCATCTTTTCTCCAGCAAACTGTATTTACACCCTTTGTTGAAAATAATACACATACACTTACACACACACATACACTTACTCACCCTCACACACGGATATAACAAGTTACATTTGAATTCATTATTCTATCAATTTACTTATTTATCTTCGTGGATTGTCTCAATTACTGTAGTTTACAAGTTTTCCAGTCAGGCAGCATTAATCCTCTATGTTCTTCAATAGTATCATTTAAATGCAAGTTTTGAAAAACAGAAATGGCTATTCAGAGGTAGGGCATTACCATTTCTCTATTCCAACCTCAATAATTAAGGTAAAAAGTAACAAAGTTATATATGTAACTAAATCAATCTAAATAGTTCTCTTAAAGGCATTTTTAATGAAAATGTATGTACTGTTTAACACAAGTAACAATATTTAACATCCTTACCTGCAAACCATATTTCACTCGTATTTTCTTTAGTTCTTTTCTTCTTTCCAATTCTTTTTCCTCCTTACTCAGTGTTGGACCAACTAAAAGAAAAAGTGATTATAATTCAAAAAACAAACCCACACAATAGATACCTCAAAAAAATTGTGTGCAGCCATTACAGAAAGTAATCTGAATTTACCTAAAAAAAAATTAGAAACAGTATCCATATGGCCCACTCTTCTCACTCTTGGGCATCAATCCAAGTAACATGAAATAGCAACCTGAAAAAACTACATGCTCTATAATGTTTATTACAACACCATTATAACAGCTGGGAAATAGAAGCAACCTAAATGCCCTTAAAAAGAAGACTGGATTAAGGTATAGTGTATCCACAATGTGGAATACTATTCAGTCATAAGGAAACATGAAATGCTTCTATTTACAGCAAAACCAAAGGGGTTCAAGGAAATTACAGGTAGTAAAGCAAGTCAAAATAACAAAGACAAATGCTGAATTTTTACACAGCACATTACAAAAAACTAGCAGACACTAATAAACAAAGCAAAGTTTGAGGTAAAGAATAAGAGGAGAGGGGGAAAAAGTTAAAGAATTCAATGAATGGTGGTGGGTAAAAATAAACTATATAAAAGCTAAAATTAAATTTTTTAAGGTTTATTTATTGATGCATACATAACTGGGATACACGCCAGAAATGCAGGTGGTGAGAGGATTCACCAGAGACAGAATGGGAAGCAAAATAGGCAGACTGATGAAATACACTGCTGAGGGGTGCAGCAGACAGGAGAGGTCTGCTTCTCCATTAAGGTCACCTCCCTGGCCAAGGATCAAACTTGTGCTGAAGCGGCTGCGGCTAGCTTCATAATGCTACACTCTAACCCGTTGGAACACCAGGGAGGGCCCAGAAAAGCAAAAATTTTATACTTCAATTTAATAACATAAAAACTAATAGTAGGCCGGGCCCTCCCTGGTGGCGCAGCGGGTTAAAGCACAGCACTAAGAAGCTTAAGCCAATTCCTCATGAGTTTGATCCCCGCCTGCCCCAGAGGAG
>NW_004567108.1:35652863-35654286 GCF_000260355.1 Condylura cristata
AAAAAAAAAAAAAAAGCTTACTAAACTGAATTAGTTCAAAAACAGAGCTAGTGAATATCTTACCTGAACAAAAAATAAACTATAGAACACATAGCTAATAGAAAAATTAACTCAGTCATCATCTAATAGCCTAGATCTCAAATTTCAAATCCACGCTATTTCTTAGATTCTTTTGCCAATACTATAAATGTATCTCAATACAGTTAAATCAGTTAGCATGAATCTGACAGCTGAAGCTTTTTTAGAACACTCAATGAACTGGAGAGAAAAGTTATATCCACATACAATATGTCTCACATACCAAAAGATTCATCTTTTTTATCAAGGCGAAGGTGAGCTCTAACCTGTCCCGGTTCACAACCATCACAGGTATCACTGCCTGGGTGAATGTGAAAAGATAACACAGTCTCTCCTATTTTTACTTCATCTCCATGCTCAAGTACATAAGGGTCACATTTAGTTTTTGGCTAAAGAGGAAAAAAATACAAAACAGAAATCCAAGAGTTATATACTGCCACTGTAAATAATTATTATTTTTAAAAAATACGTAAAATGGTTCTTGATAAGACACACATAGGAACATACATATATTCATTTCTACATTCTGATGGATAATTCATAATGCTCTCTTAGTGGAGAAGCAGCTAGTGGAGCTAAGCAACTTCTAAACTTTTATATTATCAAAGTGCATAATCTTTCTATGCCCAGGCCCAACTTTTATCATGGAACACATGACACTAACTTCTTAACAGCTAATATTAAAATAATCATAGTAAAAAAAAAAATCATCGTAAAAAGATGAAGTGTTGAGAATTGGTGAGTACATCACATTTCTCCTTTCCCATCTTTTCTCTTGATACTTCAATTTTATTTCACTGTTTTATTCTCACAACCTAAGAATAAAGCCTCCTTTCCATATACTGCAACTGAAGAGCCAAAGGGACAGACATAGTCCCTGCCTTCAAGGAGATTCCAGTTTGGCAAATTTCCACTAAAATAACTTTGAAAACACAAAAGTTGCTATGAAGTTTTGTTCTGGTTAGTTTTAAACTGCATTAGCTCTCAAAATAAGGTACAGACACATAATTTGAAGTCAAACTCAACAGCAAAGTTCCACTGAAATGAGGATTTCCAGCCCTTGGAATTGTCTTCCAAATAACACATCTGGGCTTCAACAACAACACTGATGTAAACCAAAAGATCAATATAGTAACTGTGGTCTTTATGAACAAAAATTATCGCTTAGCTTCTTAAAATAATGTGCAATTAAGTTGTATACACACACATACACACACACACATACACACTCACCTGAAGAATTTGTTTTCCATTAACAATGGTACCATTTTGACTACCTTGATCCACAAGGACATAACTTTGTAGGTCATGGTCAAAATAAATTTCTGCATGAAACTAAAAAAAA
>NW_004567108.1:35655076-35660348 GCF_000260355.1 Condylura cristata
TGTTGTAGAGGCTCTTGTATATGCAACTTTCTTGAAAATAATGCAGGTGTTTCTTTAAGGTACATACTTAGGATAAAACTGCTAAGCCACAGTATTTGCAATGATATACTTTACAGACAACATCATAACATCTTTCTAAGTGGCTGTACTAATTTATATTCCACAAATGTCATTAAGAATTCTCATTTTTCAGCCCTCCCTGGTGGCACAACAGGTTAGGACAAAGCATTCCAAGTTGGCCACAGCCTCTTCAGTGTGAGTTCAATCCCCACCCCAGAGGTGACCCACATAGCACACCAGACCTCTTCTGACCTGCCTGCTGCTTCCCCTTCGTCAATCTGCCTGTTCTGCTCTCCACTCTTGTCTCTGGTGTAGGTCTCATTGCCCCCGCACCTCCAGCCTGTACCCCAGTTCTGTATGCATAAATAAATCTTAAAAAAAAAAAGAATTCTTGTTTTTCTATGGATCTTAAATAACATTTGATATTGCCTGAATCTTTAATGAAGTGATATTTAATAAATATGATTAATGAAAACTAACACTTTGGATTCATTTGGATTTCCTAAATTACTGGGAAAACTGAATTTCACATTATTAACTGTGACATTTCCATTATTATAAACTGCTTATTTATATCCTTTACTCACTTACATATTGGCATCACAGTAGGATTTGAAATGAATCTTCATGAGCTTTTAAAATTTAAGAGACATACATTTTGTCATAATTGACTATAACTGTCCTAAGTCTGCCTTTTAATTTTGTTTCTTAAGAGATAAAGGATTTCAAACTTAACAGTATTCCAAATTTTCTTGTCCTAGTTTTTTTTTCCATTTTTTTGACCTTAGAAGGTTTTATATTCATTCAGTGACTGTGGTTTTTTTTTCCCCTAATATTACATAATGTGGGATTTTTTTTTTTCTTCCACTTGGATATATGTGACATAAAACAAACTGATTTCATATAGCTAGTGCAATATCTACTTCACCAATGAATACATTAGTTTCAAAGAAATGGTACCAGAGAACTGCCTAAATTTTAGACTATAAGAAAGGGTCTTCTTTATTCATTAAGTTACAGACTGAGTCTTCTTTGCAAGCAGGAGAATCAAAAGGTCATGGGCAAGAAAAAAGCAAGATAATTTTGGTCAGAGTTAAAATTAGGATTTCCTCTACTTTGAATGAGTATAAAGTAAAACTAATAGGAAATGTTTCATTCTAAAAAGACAAAAATTACATAAAATATATAGCATATATTTACTTTAAATTCATTCATAGAAACAAAATGGGGATGATGAAAGTTGAAAAAAAAAGGTAACAACAATGGTGGAGGGAGCACAGAAAATATGGTAAATAAAATTTTAAAATATATATATAGTTTCAATAGCTAAACTTTATGGTTTTGCTAAAACTTAAGCTGCAACTTTGATCATATTGTTTGTTTTAAAAAACCAACTGTTCTTTTTCCTGAAAAAGATATTCAATGAGGAAAGCTGCAAAGGAGACCCTTGGGTAGCAAAAAATAGATTGCTCTAGGTTTGTAAAATACTTGGGCTCAAAGTTAACTACTCATCTATTATAGTGGCCTGAACTCAGATCTGATTCATTTTTGAACTGTTACAATATCTAATGTATTTATTTCACTCTATTAAATAGACGTTACTTTAATACCAAAATTAATCTAGGCCTCCCTGGTAGTACAAAGGGTTAAGCTGCAGCACTATGAAGCTCTCTGCAGTCACTGTAACACAATTTGGACCCTGGTCAGGGAGCTCACCCACAAAGCACAGCAGATCTCTGTTCTGCTCCCCACTCTGGTGAGTCTCTCACCCCCTGCCCTGGCACCTCTGGCCTGCACCCCAATTCTTGTATGCATAAATAAATAAATCTTTAAAAAAAAATCAATCTATATCTTTCTATTCCTACTCTATACCACTAAAAATAAACAGTTTATGCAAACTGTTAAAAGAATTTTTATCCACAAGCACTGGAATAAAATCCGTATTTGTATATGGCACTGTCATTACTATCAATATACTTACTATCAACATTTCTATTAAGCTGGAAAAAAGCAGACTTTCTACCATAATGATGATCTATAAAATTCTATCAAGAAGGCTAAGTCTGAAAAATCAAAAAGCTTATTACCTTGCTGACACCAACTTCAGGGATTCGGAGAGTATGCTCCATATCTTTTTCTCTGTAGAATTAAGTAAAATGTCTTTTAAAAACTTGTGAAATACATATAAATGAGTTACTTACATTATATGGAAAGAAACTTTTAAGATTATGTTAAAATAAAGGGCTCTCTACCATAACAAGTCTACGTTCTGTAATCCTACTCTAAATTTTCTGAGTGAAAGGAGGTCTCAAAATTACTTTTATACCCTGGTCACTTTTGTACTAACTTCAATCATTATTCACATCTATTGATGTATATGTAAAAGAAGAACAGTATTCTTAAAGAATTTAAAATTAAGATATTCTATAGACTCTGATTTAAGGGCAGATTACCTTTACTATTGAAAAGAAATTATCCTATTCATGATTAAACCCTATTTCTCTCCCAAGCTGATTATAAGCTACAAAGGAATAAATGAAAAGCAAAAAAAAAAAAGATAACACTGGGTTTAGTTTAGTAAACAGTCCTAAAAAGGGCAGGATAAAGGGTAAGAAAATGACAAAACCTCTTTCGTCTCTGCACATATGCAATTCCTTTTTGGGACTCTGAATTCTTTTTGGGACTTTGACTTCCTTAATTAACTTCCAAAACAAAGGACAAAAGGTAAGTATCAATATGTATCTGCAGTCGGGGAGAGAGGGACATGGATACCCTTTTCAAAAAGTACCTTGCATATTTTACAATAAATCAAGAAATGTACAAATCATTGGAATTAAAAATCATGAGTGATAAATCATAAAGCAATCATTTTTTACCTTCCAATGGTAGCAGGGTTTACAGCGGTAATGATAAAAAGTGATCCTGTCTGCAACACTGGTGATCTAATAACAATTACTCTAATACATGGGGGCCAAATTTTTTCTTCATCTGTAAAAGAAATAAATGGCTCAATGTTCACATTCACTTATAATATTTCATTAAAACAGTTTTTTTAAAAATCAGCTTGCATTTTGGCAATATACTGAATGACTAACATTTTTAACTTTATTGCTCTTCTAAAATGACCAGACTATATTATTTACATAAAATTAAATGTGCATTATTTACTCACCTTCTTCCTCAGTTTCTTCTGCAGTTACATTGTCTTCACTGGTAATATCTTCATCATAACTGTCTTCAGTCTGGGAATCTGTAATTTCACCTTCTTCTGGCTCACTCTCAGTCTCTATGATTTTCTCATCTTTAAAGGAGTTTGAGTTATAGATATTTTCATTATGAGGAGATTCTATAGTTTTTCCAGAAATTGGGATTGTGAATTTAGGAGGGCTATTTTTGTAATGGATATCTGTTTTGATCTTCTTTTTCATGTTTGCAAAATCTTCTCCCTCACTGCAGTTAATGTATTCACTGGATGCTTTTTGATCTTCTGAATTCACATCCTGGAAAAAAGTAGAAAGAGAGGAACAGGGGAGAATAACATTAGATATTATCAACTTATAATGTTTAATCCTAAATGTTTACTGAATATATATGTACAGTGAAATAAGCAGTAGCTATTATCTGTATCCATTCATCCTTTCATGTTCCCTTTCTTAGTTAATACCATTCACTTATCCAAATAAAATATATCATGTGATTTTGGACATCCCCTACAATAACACTATTACAGAGTAATCCACAATCAAATGCTGTAAGTCATAGCATTTGAAATCTCTGAAATTTCTCTCCTTAAATATTTTCATTGTCCCAACAGACCCTGTTGAGGCCCTTATCACATACTGCCCAGGCAAATGCTATTCACTAAAAATATCATGCAAGCCATATTTATTCTTTAAAAGTTATCTAGTAGACACATCAAAAAGTTAAAAAGCAGATGAAATTCATTTTATTAGTTATCTAACCCAGTACTTAAAAACAGTATCTATTATGTATAAATCTTAATTTACTCAGTATAAAAAATTATTCATGTAGTATTTCCTGCATTCTCTTCAAAATTTAGTTTACACTCATAACACGTCTTAATTAGAACCAGCTACATTTCAGGTGCTGAACAATCACATGTAGCCAGTAGAAATTTAAAAGGACTGTGCAGATCAGAGAATATATCTATGCTAAATTCCCGTTTTTAATGTTTAACTAATTATCAATCAACACACATAAAATAATTGGCTTTTATTACAGCATAAACTTAAAGGTCCAAACAGATCTCAAGTAACAAAATTACAATACTTTACTATTGGGGCTTTATAGATTAGTTTGAAAATATATAACTGTTTATTCCAGAATTCCAACATACCTGTCATCCCTTTATTATTATACATATATGTTGAGTATTCCTTATGACAAATGAACAAATTATTTTAACCTTAGAAAAAGCAAGGCTATTTTCCTCTAGCTTGTAACACACTCTTAATTATCTTTTTACCTTAAAAGCAACAAGATGCAGTGAATTTATATGGTCTATTATTTTAAAAATATGAAAACATCTTAAATACTTTCTAATAGCAGCATATATTCAGCTTAGAGACTGCTTAACCACACACCATGTGAGAAACTATTTATACTACCAGCAATACAAATTCACCAAGGTCAAGAACAAGGGGAAAGAGCTGAAAAAATATAAGACTTGAAGGCCATTGAGAATTACAGAAAAAAATCTCTATCTATAGAGGAAAACGCATTTTTCAATCTTGTATTTTCTGTATATGGACACAACATGCAAAGAAAAAACAAGTGACAGTGTCACAATGCTACTTTTAGAAAACAACTTACCAGTCCAGAATGTTAAATAATTATTCAGAGAAAAAGAGAGGGCCACATATGGGCACTGAAAAATATATGCATATTTCAAGTTATTTATTCCAATCTCCACACGTTAGTCCCTTTGCTCTACAACCCTCCAACCTCCAAAGAATAAGGCTAAAGAATAACATTAAGGGACTTCTTGATAGTGCAGGGGTTAGGCTCAGCGCTATCTAGTCAGCCAGCCATTGCCTTATGAGTCTGATCTGCAGTCAGAAAGCTGACCCACCTGGTGCAGCAGACTCTCCTTTCTTGCCTGCCAAAACCCTCAGCAGTGTATTTCAGTAGATCTGCCTGTCCTGCTCCCCAATCTGTTTCTGGTAAATCCTCTCACCACCCACACACACAC
>NW_004567108.1:35661633-35662900 GCF_000260355.1 Condylura cristata
TTTTTTTTTTTTATGTCTGCTAGTAGGTAAGAAATTGTTCAGCATGACCAAGAAAGTCGAACTTCTAACACACATATTCACGAACTGTTTTTGTTTTATTGTGAATTATGTACCAACAACTTATCAACTGAGAGTCTAAATGTTCTTCTAAATTATATAACACTAAAAAGTATTTTATCTGCCCTAAATTTACATTTAATTTTACTTATAACTTTTCATTATCCATGTTTGGTCCAATTGAATGCTCTTTATTCAGAGATTCTAGTATCTTATTATTTTAATGGATGTGTTTGAAATGTGGCCACTGATTTTCAGTTTCTCACATATTTTGGCTTAATTATTACATCACCTTTCCATTAAGTTTCAAAATTATGAAGACATTACCTTTTCCTCATGTGTTGTGGAAGAATCTGGATCCTTTCTTTTCTTCTTCAATTTTTTATCTCTGCTTTGCTTTGTTCCAGAAGTCTGATAAGGTTGCAAATCTACTCGAGAATGGAATTGATAGCGACCACTTTCTACATCACAGTAATAGTAAATTCCAGTGGAAGGATCATAATATAGTTGATTTTCCTTTCAAAAACAAGAAAACAACTTCATGTGAGATGAAATAAAATAGAAAACTAAGCTTAATAGAAGTGTCAAATTAATCAAATACAATAAACTTTCTTTTAAAAACTAATATTTTCTAAAGACAATGAGTTAAATAACAGAAAGAAGAATGTAATTTCCTAAAATACCACTCAATATCTGCTCTAATTTTCCTCATGTGAAAAATGAATGCATTTAAATACTAAATTAAATCATAGGAAATTACCTCTACTTGACTAGCATTTAACTTAAAGGAGTAATTTCATATGGTTCAACTTTAAAACCTTAATTAAAAAAAAAAAAGATAAGGAATCTCTTAGATGAAAATTGCATCCAAAAAACCAACCACATAAAAATAATTCCAGACTCGTCATCCTTAAGATTAGGCAATAATGGTATAGTACTATAAACCCCCAAACCTCCCTTTCAATGTCATAAAACAAAGATTTTCCTTTTAATGTTCCTGTCTAAAAGCCATGAAGAAAACCTTGAAAATTAAGTGCATAAGTACTACAAAATAAGGTTCTATAGAAAGAAACCAATAAACAAGTGCTTTTGTACTAATCAACTTTATAGTAAGTAACTAAGTAAGACTTAGAAGTAAAAGTCATTCAAAAATAGATGTTAGCATATTATGGATAAAAACTAGAAAGAGGGGCCCTCCCTGGTGGCGCAG
>NW_004567108.1:35663360-35667942 GCF_000260355.1 Condylura cristata
AGATTAAGCAATTAAAGTTTCCTGAAAAAGAATAATTTATTTTTCTAACTGTTGATACTATTTGCAACTTACTTTCTTTAATCCATTCTGCAGATTTCCCTCAACTAAAACATCAAATGGAGGCTTTCTAATCTTTATTTCTAGGGACAGAAATAGAACTTGAGATAGTGATAGAAACAGAGCTTTCATAATGCAAATTGTTGTTATGTCCTTCATTCCAACATATAGACATTACCAAAAAATGTAAGAATATGCTTAATTAAAATGAAAGCTAGCACAATGAAAATGGTAGTCCCTAATTACTGAGATTCAGCATACAGAATGTTAACTAACAATTTACAGAATGTATGTCTGGAGGAAAGACACAGGAAAAAAAGGTAGAAACAACAAAAATGTCATGTACTAGGAGACTGTGTTGTACTCTTTTTGACAGTGAGAGTTTAAAATGAATTTTCTGGGTATTAATTCAGTGTCAACTGGAATACTCATGGGGATGATCTCATGTGACATGGCCCTCAGGAACTGCAAAATGTGGTGCCCCAAAAGTGGAGCACATGTTCCTCACTCCTGATTAATAATAAACATGCTATAGAAAAATTAAAAAGACTCCCTCAAATGAATTTATAAAGATATTAGTATTTAAAACAATTTTTTAAAAATCTCATCCCAAACCAACCCCTCCAATATCATTTCATTTTAAAGTTTATGAAAATAATTACTACTTCAAAATCTTAAAACATTTTGTAACGTCGCTGTTTGCTTTTGTTAATAAATGCTCGAACATATTTGTGTCACATTATATATAAAAAAATTAAGACATCTCTAAAATACTAACCTATAATAATGTATATAATTAAAATCCTAGGTATAGCACATACACTTTGTAATTCTTTACTCTCATCAAATACCTTTAAATCAAAAATAATTTTTAAATATAATTTCTTGCTTTTCTTAACTCAGCTTATAGTTCAGTATCTGCTATCAAGCATCTAAGTATCCCACCACAGTATTAAAAAGTCTGAGATACTTACAGAATCATAATAGAAACCAGTGCTATGGTCAAAATACAGTCCAGTGCTTTCATCGTAACTGAATCCAGTCTGTGATACAGCAGCTTCTGCTGCAGCTCTCAAGCTTTCAGCTAATGATGAACCTTCTAAGGATGTATCTTCTGTTGCTAATACAGATGCTGGATCCTAGGTAAGATACAGTCACATCAAATAAGACAAAGCCATCCTTTTATTGATTTTTTAAAAATCAGCAGAATTTGAAACAATAGACTTACAGGCTATTTTAAATAATAAGACTTCAATTTCTATTGATTACAATTTGATCCACTTAAAAAAATTTACTACCATGTCATTAACTCAATTTTGACCTAGTTCAGAGGCACTGAAAGTAAGTAGGTGGACATTGCTCAAAAGTAAATGCAAATTACCATCAGGAAGCAATCCATAAAATACAAAAGCTGAAATAGACATGTAACCTAGATTTCTTCAAAAATTATAGGTTCAAAGGGAAAAGCTTTTGATGAGAGATGGAGGAAAAAACTAAATTATATGAGATAATTAATACATTAAGCAGGTACGGGCTCTACCTGGTGGTGCAATGGGTTAAAGCACATCACTGTGAACCTATCTGCCATCACTGCAGCACGAGTCAGATTCCTGGCCATGGAGGTGACCCACATGGCGTAATAGATCTCTCCTATCCTTTCAGCTGCTCCCCTCAGTAGTGCACTGCAGTCAATCCAACACTTCTGTTCCCCACTTTGTCTCTTATGAATACAATCACCCCACACACATCTGGCCTGTATCCCAGTTCTTGTATGCATGCATAAATCTTTTTTAAAAAATAATTAAGCAGTTACACTGTATGAATCTTACTGGGATCCTGATTCAAACAAATGTAGAAACAAATTTATAAAAGAGAAATTTCCTCTGTGAGAGGATACTTGACAAGACACATTAAAAAAAAATTTAGGTTTTAGGTCTCCCTGGTAGTGCAAGGGGTTAGTCTCAGCACTATCAAGATACTGCCAGCCACTGCAGCATGAGTTCAATCCCTGGCCAGAGAGCTAATCAAACTGCATAGCAGACCTCTCTGTTTCACCCGCTGCTCCCCTAAGTGATGTATTTCAGTAAATCTGCCTGTTCTGCTCTCCGCTCTGTCTCTGATGAATCTTCTCACCTTTTCTTGCCCCCGCCCCACCTCTGGCCTCCACCTCAGTTCTTGTATGCATAAATAAATTTTTTTTTTTAATTTAGGTTTCTAAAATATTTTGGTTCTGTTAAAATATAAGGAGAGGCCCTCCCTGGTGGCGCAGCGGGTTAAAGCACAGCACTGAGAAGCTAAAGCCACTTCTGCATGAGTTCAACTCCCGGAGGTGACCACATGGTGCGGCAGACCTCTCCTGACCCGCCCACTGCTCCCCTCAGCAGTGTACTTCGTAGATCTGCCTGTTCTGCTCCCCACTCTGTCTCTGGTGAAGCCTCTCGCCACCCCTGAGCCTCCAGCCTATACCCCAGTTCTGTATGAACAAATAAATAAATCTTTTAAAAAAATAAATAAATAAAAATAAAATATAAGGACAAATTTTCTTTTAGTTTATGTACATCATAAATTTTTGGAGCACAACAGAGCAGGAAAAAAATTATGGATATGAACAAGTTCTAACTTTTATTTCCTAAAAATTGTGATAATCACTGCATAATTATATATCAAATGTTTACAACCCTTGTATATGTTGTGATGGGCCAAAGAGGTCTACTTTCATATAACAAAGAACAAATCTTGGGCATAAAGAGTTTCATGTTTAACATTTTATACCTGTAAATTTGAGGAAAAAGAGTCCTCTTGTCCACATTTAACATTTTCTGTTATATCAGTACCAGTGTAACCATCATTTATTTCTGACTGGTCTTTAGAATTAAAAGTAGAAGCTTCAATATCCTGATCTTGCTGAACTGAGTTATTTGGAAGACTGACATCTTTATAGTATGTCTGATAATAATAATCTGTAGCAAAATAAATTACATGATATCATTAGAGTAGCAAATACAAGGACTTCATTATAAACACTGGCACTAAACACAAAACAATACACATTGCAAACAATCATAATTTTATAACTGTATACACTTTAAAAGATTAAAAAGAATGGTGCATAAGTATGCATCTTTGATTCATACTTTTAGCTGCAAGTTGAAAAAGAAAAAAGGAGGTAAGTAGATTTGGATGTTTAACAGCAAAAGTAAAAGGAAATACATGTAGATATGGAATATAAATACCATTGCTGTGTTTAGCAAAATCACTAAATTATGTACTATATGTACTTAATATAACAGGCAAAGTTTAATGGGAAAGACCTTTCTTATGATCCGCATTTATTAAAGCTCAAGTGTTTGGCTATTTTTGCTTCATAGTATAATGCCACTGATGAGGCTATGGTGGTGGACTCACCATTGCTTCAAGTGCCTAAGGGACTGTACTAAACCGATGCTAAGTGAAATGCATCAACAAGAAAACATATGGCCCAAGTCACAAGAAAAGTCAGATATTAGAGTCGGTGGTTCGTGGAATGTAAAATTTATTCAGTGAAAACTGCAGCATGTTATTATGAGGAGAATTTGTTTTTCTACCAGAAGAAAAAACAGACTATCAGAAAAATACCAAACCACATGGAAGAAAGTCAACTTTACAACATATTTATCTTGATGTCTACTTCAAATGTAAAGAAAACTCCATGTTAGCAGGATGTGAATGTAATCGCAATAAGCTATATTTATTATAAGCTGAATACCTGATATTGACCAAGGAGGGTGATTCTCTGTTTGTACTTCTACATCAAACTTTTTACTATCTTCATTTTTCCCGCAATGGAGTATTTTACTGAGTTCTTCTACCTGAAAGAAAACAAGATTTTAGTAAATAAATCATACAGCAATCTATTATATAAAGCCATTCTCCAAGATTTAGAGTATTTTCTCATGCTAAAAGTTTTAGAAAGGTATAATAACATTTAGTTTCCCCTTCAGAAAAACTGAAATTACCACAATCAACTTTCTTTCACCTTTACATTTACAGAGACTTTTTTATTCTTAGACTTTCTTGCTAATCCTCGCTATAACCCCTCCAAAAACTAGACTGACTAAATTAACAGGACTGTGTGAAAAGAAGCCTTTTTCTCTTTTTGAGTTTTTTTAAAAAGAGATTTATTTATTTATGCATACAGAACTGGCACAGGCCAGAGGTGCAGGGGCGGTGAGAGGCTTCAACAGAGACAGAGTGGGGAGCAGAACAGGCAGAGCGATGAAGTACACTGCTGAGGGGAGCAGCGGATGGGTCAGGAGAGGTCTGCCTCATCAGGGTGGGTACTGAACTCATGCTGAAGCAGCTGTGGCTAGCTAACAGAGCTGTGCTTTAACCCACCAAAGAGGTCCAGAAGCCTTTATTTCTAATAACTAAAAATGTTTAATACTAACATTTTAATCCTCCAGTAGTTCTTAAGAATGAATTAAATTATCTGGTACAATTGTGTCCATCTGGCATTAAGTATTCACTAAATAGGCCCTCCCTGGTG